>NW_028278117.1:0-352403 GCF_059751315.1 Micrasema longulum
AGGGCAGCGTATATGTATATATATATTATAACAGTGTTGTGTATTTTTATAAGACGTTCAAAAAAGTCCGCGGTAAGTACAGGCTAACTATCACCGTTTCCGAGATATACCGTTTTTTCGACACACCACGTGGTTGTGGAAAAAAATTGTGTTACTAGTGACGTAACGTTTTGATAAGTCAATCTACGCGGATCGATAAGGTAAGTGCAGTTTTAGTTTTTAATTTTGAAAAACATCAATTTTGTGTCATTTTTCTACCCAAAAACTGAATTTCGACTCTTTTTCGGTGAACGCTCTCTTTGTGATAAGCGGTAGAAATATTTTGTGTTTTCCATCAGACGCGCCCTTTGATGAAGTACGTTTAACTTCGTGACAGTGTATTTTTATCTCTTCTAGTTCCGGAGTTATACCGCTTTTTATTCAAATACCTAAGTGGGTAGTAATATAATCTCATTGGGCGTACCACAGGGAAGGCAGAGTAGTATAGCGAAGGAAAGGACGTGCCTTGGTATTGAAGGGAGTCTCTCGTCTGTGTGGTTACTCTTTTGGCTGTTTGCGTAGGTTCCCTCCACTGTTCTTCCCTTCCCTGCCAACATTCCCGGGGCACTCATCCGTCACTGAGGTGACACTCCGCGGACCTCGAGGGCCAGCTAGCTTGTATCCGGCTGTGCTTCTTCTCTAGTTCGAGGAACCACCCTCGTAACTGGAGTTTGGGGTATCAGTTGTGGACAGGGGGTATGGAAGCGTAGGAGTCACCACCTTATCTTCCAGACCACTCTGTTCCCGGGGTAGATTAGGATATCCGTCTGTGTCGGGATTGTCGAGGAAAGGTCAACGGATCAGATCCGATTTTATCTTGATCACGGCAGAGGGGAATTTTCCTCCACGGACTAGGATTTTTTTTTTTTTTTTTTTTTTTTTTTTTTTAAATGTATTTTGCGGCTGCTTTCGTTTAGCGGGGGGGATTTATTTCCTACCCGGCTATTTCGTTGTGTTGGTTAAGGGTCGGCGCGCTGTACTCTCGGCGCGGCGTACTCTCGCTTAGATACAGGTCCTCTTTGGGGTCGCTATCCTTGCGACCACATCGACTATTTGAACTGTTTTAATAAACAGATCAATTTAGTGCAGGTGCTGGGCGGTTTTACGTTGAGCTTGGTTTCACCTCACCCGGAAGTTTCCGAGTGAGGGTGTAGACATCTTTTCCAAATTTATTTGGAAAAGGAGGCCAACATCCTCCCACATCCATTCCTAGCTGAAACAGCAGCTTAAAGATGTCGTCACCGGAGAGTTTTTCGGCTTTAGGAAATCCTTTCGAGACGTCCGGTCTCACACCACGTTCACCTCCCACGACTAGAATAAGAAGAACGGCTAGCAGTCCGGAGCTAGAGAAAAGCACTAAAAGTACTCTGAAGAGAAACCCCACGCAGAAACAAGCCCCAATATTGAAGCAACCTGCACCGCAGAAGCAACCAACGGAACAAAAAAAGGCTGTTCAGGCTAAAATTGTTAGGAACACAAAACAAATTCCAATTAATGCACAGAAATCTTCTGTTTCAGTAACGGCAGAAGAATCAACAACCCCAGTCCCCGCAGCATCCATCTTTTCTCCTGCAGCTAAAGGTAAACTAGCAGATAACTATCCGCTTGACAGCATCTCTTTAGAAGTGATAAAACTATCTACAAAAGGTTTGCGATTGGTAGATCCTCTTAAGGGAAATATCAATAAAGAAACTCGGGAAGGTCTGATGTCAATTTTTACAGATATTATTGATATGGCAACAGAACTGGCCAGAAGGAGCCAGTTGCAGGACGTGATTCATTTAAAAGAAAAAATGGCCCTCATTCAAAGGAATGCAATGATGCCACATGCAACTGCCAGCGGGATTTCTCCAAGCAGTTATGCGTCTGTTGCAGCGTCAAACTCTTCACACGCTGTTATTGTAAGTGCAACAGATAAATCAAAGACGACTTCTGATATCAAGGCGACGCTGAGGCAGGATGTCAGACCAGCAGATTTGAAGGTAGGGGTTAGTGCGCTAATATCAGCCAAAGACAATAAGGTTATTATAAAATGCCCAACGTTTGATGATGCTGATAAAATCAGAATTGCTCTTCCGAGACTGACGAAAGGCAATTTTTGCTAAGGAGGGAAAACGACTCATGCCCACTGTTATTCTTAAAGGAATCGAGAAGGAGACTCGTGATGACGAAATAATTTGAGTATATTCTCCAACAGAATGACTCAATATTCGAATCTGCTGGTCCAGGACAAAGACGCTTTGAAACTTCAACGGACTTTTAAAAACCGAAATAGCGAGAGACTTAGAAATGTCGTCCTCATAGTTAATAATGATGTTCGTGAAGCAATGATAACTCAAGGCAGAATAAGCATAGGCTATCAGCGCGTGCGAGTTGAAGATAGCTGCCCGATTATGCAATGTTTTAAATGCATGGGCTACGGACACTCTGCTTCCAGATGCGGCGAGAGCAAAGATCGTTGTCTGCACTGCGCGGGCGAACACAAGTCTTCAACTTGCACAAATAAAGATAAAGAGGAGGAGTATCGCTGCTGGAACTGTGTCAAGATGGTAAAAGGAAAGACCGACGCCTCGAAACACAGAGCCAATGACAGGGACTGTCCTTATCGTGCAAGAATTGTGCTCCGCACCATGGAAAGGATCAACTATGGCTAACACGACTCGGGTATCAAATGAGGGGATCCAAGTTATTGCCGACGGCGCGGTTAAAATAATTCAGTGGAATTTGGGCCGCTGCAAAGCGGCACAAGAAGAAGCATTCGCCAACAGGATGGAAGCCGATATACTGCTGCTTCAAGAACCCTACACGGGCAATTCTGGCAGAATTAAAACTTCAGGAGTTACTGTTTTTCAAACAGTGACATCTTCCAAGCCAATCTGCAAAGCAGCAGTAGTCTTTTGCAAATCCAATTTGTGTGGTATTTTGTTGAGTAAATTTAGTGATTCCAATACTACACTGGTGAGAATAGCCACAGAAGTCGGACCTGTTATTATTGGATCCATATATATTGAACCCAACTCTGACATCTCTCCAATCCTCAATAAGCTGAGACATCTCAAGACTAACAATATTCTTATTGGAGGAGACCTGAACGCTAAAAATGTTTGGTGGGGTAGTACGAGAACAGATCGGAGAGGGGAAGAAGTTGCAGATTTTTTCTCGGAACTAAATCTGCATACCTTAAATAATGGCAATCAGCCTACTTTCGATACCTACCGTGGAAACCGTCACTTAAAGAGCGTTATTGACTTGACATTCTGTTCCACTAGCTTATTAGACAGTGTTGATAAATGGAAGGTGGAACCCAACTTTAATCAACTCAGTGACCACAATCCTATTTCTTTCGAAATTTCTGCTAGAACATGGAACCCTACGGATTCAAAAACTGCCATTTACAATACCAAAAAAGCTAATTGGGAGAAATTTTCTAAAGACATAAAATGCCAACAAAGGATTCGAAAAATAACAAAAGAATCGTTTTCCGAATGTAAAAACACGCTTGACTTGGAAACAAAAATTGCCAATTTGATGGACATATTAAGTGAATCGTGCAAGGCAAGCATACCAATTAGAAAACCTTATAAAAGGAAACCCTGCCCATGGTGGAGCGTCGAACTTGACAAGCTTAAAAAAATTGCGATAAAATGTAAACACAAGCTCCAGAACTCAGGAAGAATTAGAAGAGAGACAATAACACTTCCTGAGTATTTAAAAGCAAAACAAGATTACAAGAACGCTATAGAAAATGCCAAAACCGAGTCATGGAAAAGTTACTGCGCTTCACAAGACAGGGAAACAGCATGGACTGCAATTCACAGAGTGCTGATTAAAGGAAGAAGGAACATCCCATTAGCTACCCTGAAAGACGGCAGCGAACATCTAGCATCGGCTGAGGAAACTGCCGAGCGACTACTACGGAAGTTTTTTCCAGACGATGATACGCAGCAAGAAACTCGAGAACAAATCGAAATCAAACGGATGGCAGAAGTAATACCTTATACTGATGACGATCCACTATTCACGGAAGAAGAGATAGAAGATATAATAACAAATATAAATTCGAGTAAGGCACCGGGAGAGGATCACTTCACCGCTGATATTTGCCTTCATTTTTTTAACGTGGATAGATCATTAGTAACAAGTTTGTATAATGCATGTCTTAGAATAAGTCATTTTCCAACTCGCTGGAAAATTGCAAAGATCATAGTTATACCAAAACCAGGAAAGGATGACTTACAAGATATCAGATCCTACAGACCGATTGGCCTCATTTCAGTGTTTGGTAAGGTGCTGGAAAAATTGATCATCAATAGAATAAACTGGAATTTTCATCGTCAAGGTAAGTTAAGTTCAAAACAATTTGGATTCACCCCTCAAAAATCTACGGAAGATGCTCTCAACGCTTCCGTCAAGATAATTAGAACGGCGCTGCATGATAAAAAAATATTAATAGCGATCTCACTCGACATCCGCGGAGCCTTCGATAATGCTTGGTGGCCATTCTTGATGTGCCAACTAAGTAGGAAAAGGTGCCCTCGAAACCTGTTTATGCTTGTAAAAAGTTACCATCACCAAAGAAGAGTTAAATTGTCACACTTTGATGCTGCACTTGAGAAAATCACGACCAAGGGGTGTGTTCAGGGATCCTCATGTGGACCAAGTTTTTGGAACTACATTGTAGATGATGTCCTTCAGAAGGATTTAGGCCGTGGAGTCGAACTGACTGCATTTGCAGATGACCTCCTATTAATAGTTGTAGAAGACAAAATAAATGAACTCGTAAAGAAAACGGAAGATGCTCTAGAGATTATAACAAAATGGGGATTAAAAGCCAAACTAAATTTTGCTGAAGAAAAAACAAATGCAATGTTCATTTCTAGAAGAAAAGACCAGCAGCCCATCATCCACATGAATGGAGTCCGGTTGGAATTCGTCGATCATTTTAAAGTTTTAGGTATAACCATAGACCGCCACCTGAATTGGTCTAAACATATTGACAATGTTTGTAAAAAAGCTGCGGCTATTACAAACAAACTTGTTCAGGCCGCTAAACCAACATGGGGTGCATCACCGGAGGTAATGCAGCAAATGTACGTAGGAGCGGTCGAGCCCCTGATTACATATGCTTCAAGTGTGTGGGTAGATGCGGTAAATAAAAAATATAACAGGAAGAAATTGGACTCCATTCAGAGACAAATTGCCATCAGGTCTTGCAAGGGCTATAGAACAATCTCCTTGGTGTCTGCTCAGGTTCTTAGCGGCTTCATGCCACTCGATCTTAGAATCAAGGAGCTTGCAGAAGCTTATGAGGTCAAGAAGAGTCTCACTCTGCAAGACTTGCCAACTGACAGGTTTTATCAGGGAACCGGAAATTTTTTCTCCCTTCCTCATCCCGCGGAGCGATACCAGATAGACTATGGATTCAATGACCAAACGCTGCCTGACATGAAAGAGAACGAATTGAGGATCTTCACTGATGGCAGTCTTTTAAATGGCAAAGTAGGTGCAGCATTTGTACCCTACGATGGCGTAAGAGAACTGCCTGCCAGGAAGTTTAAACTCGATCACTTTTGCTCAGTATTTCAGGCTGAAATATACGCTATTAGAGAATCTATAGCTTACGCTTTAAAAAAACCGCCTAATAGATGGAAACATATAACGATTTTGACAGACTGTAAATCATGTATTCACGCGATTGCGGATCGTAATTCGGTGAACCCAATGGTCATGAGTATACGAACTGATATCCAGATATTAAAAAATCGATCGCAAAATGTGTACATTGGCTGGATTCGAGGACACTGCGGAATAATTGGCAATGAAAGAGCTGACGAAAAGGCTCGGGAAGCAACATTAAAAAAAACAGTTCCTGATTTTGCTGACTTCCCAATAAGTTTTGCTAAGAGAAAAATAAGAAGCAGAACTTTACAGCTCTGGAATGATCGCTATTTAGCAGAACCCACAGGAAAGGTAACAAAAATGTTTTTTCCATCTATTTACCATGCTTTTGAATTTAGGAAACTGCAGCGTGCAGGATACGAACTCACACAAATCCTGACAGGACATGGCGGATTTATGAGTTATTTACACAGATTCAAAATATCTGAGATCAACACTTGCCCATGCGATGATGTTACTCTCCAAGATGTCTCCCATCTATTGATGCATTGCCCCTTTTTTAGTCTGCAGAGAATGCAACTGGAGGCGCGATGCAGAAGTCTAAATGAGGATTTACACGACGTGCATGTAGTGATTAGTCACAGGGACTTGTCAAGAGAGGTATCATTATACATGACAGATATAGTGAAGGCAATAAAAGGTATCAATGATAGCAGGACACCAAATGCCGAACACTGTTCAGGTGGATCGGAGGATCTGTTGACGAATGGCAACGGTCCGCCTTCTTCTGACGAGTTTTCTGTCCTTACCTCTTGAAACAGGTCACAGCCGAGACATCTTACTGATCCTTTTATAAAGTGACGAAATAAAGTTTTTCAGTAAAGTAAATATTTTTAAGTAAACAAGTTAATGGCTGTCGCTTTGAAGTGTATATTAACCTTGTACATTGCAAGCAAGGTATTGAATAATGCAACTTCATATATAAAAAAAAAAAAAAAAAATATCTCAGAAAAAGTCAAAAGTAAGTTACCAACTTCTGCCGGTAACCCGCGTATCATACATAATGTATGAGATGAAAAGGGGTTTCAAATTCGCTTCACGCATTTCATGTTCACTTATTTTTAAATCATCGAAGAGAGAAAGTCTCAGCATTAATTCTGATGCAGTTAATAAAATCTTAGAAATAATTTATCTAAGTGTATGGTAAATTTATTTTGCAATTTTATTATCAACGCAACATGACAATAAATGCATGTTTTTAGGAGGGCTGTATAAGTCTTACTAACCCTGCTGTCCTCTTAATGTATCTAAGACAACAAATAATTCAATTCGTTCAAAAACTTTTCCTCGTGATCGAAGGTAATTACTAGTATTCTCATTCTGGAAGATGATAGTTAGTAATTTTTAAGCTCATAACATCACTGCAGCTTGTTCAGATCACTGAGACAGTTCTTCATCAATAAAACCTCATATTCCAAGCCTTTAAAAAACAAGGCTACTGAGTGGAGAGTACTCTTATATTGCCAAATCTCCTTCCCAAGCCCAGGTACTTAAAGGGTCGGGCTTTACTATGCAAGAAGTTCACATCATGTAAGGGTTGCTAAAATTCACGAAAAGTCACAATGAGGTTTGGGTATTTGTTCAAAAAAGAATTAAGGGTCGTTTGTGTGATAAAAAACGATGACTCAGTCGAAACTGTCGCAAAGGGTTTCTTTTCTTCGTAATCTACCGACGCAATTTTGATTAAATCTTTTCAAAAATGTATTATTTTTACCCTTTTAGATCAGATAAGCTTAACAATGCTAAGAATTTTTATTTTCATTAGGAATTAAGACTTTTCTATCTTTTAACGTTATATTCTTTTTTACCCTAGAAAGATAACCTATGTGGAATCGACGTAACCAATTTTTTAAAATCGACGTTTTTCGCTCGTTTATGGTGCCACTGCGCTCGCCGTTTCTGCGAACTCAGCCGACCTACAGAGATTATAGGAGAAACCCGTGCCGCTCAGATAAGTGTTACTCTTTTTTTTATATATACCTACAGTACGTTGAAGTGACGCACTGTTATCTGTAATGTAACTTAAAATATTGGTTTCTTTCTACGGATCAAAAGCAAAATTAATTAAAAGTTTTTTTTTTACTAACATTCCTCATATTAAAACGATTACAAGAGTTGATTTTAAAAAGTTGGCAGTTAAAATGATAAGTCCGAAGAAGAGATCTCAACTATTTTTTAAATTTTTTTTTAGTAAGAAATGTTTTTTTTTTTTTTTTAAGATTTTTCTTATGGAATACAAATAAACCGTAATATTTTTTATTTATCTATCACTCAATGACATTCATAGAAACATTACCACTAACATAAACATTATATTGATACATAATCCCAAATATGTGCACTCAAAGATATACACGTCGAATCGACGCCGATGTATGGTTGTCTCGTAATGTACAAATGTATATCCTTTAAGATAGAATTATATTCTGGGGTTAAATATTTTTTCTATAAATAGTATGCAATTTTTAGTTTCACCTTTTTTATGTCAAATATAAGTCTCTAAACGTTCGCCTATTTTTATCCTCATGCCTGAAAACACTTATCCATTATTATTAAAACGTAGAATTACTTGTTAATTTAATCATAATTTTCAAATTACCTCATCATTACTCTATCAGCCCTCAGTGGTGCATAAAGCACGTAATTTGTATGCCAAAATGCAACATATTTTTATCATTCGTCAAATGAAGATAAGGTGATCAGTCTTACGGTTCAGGTTCAGGGACAGTAAAATATTGCAGTGTGAAACCACTATTTTGAATATTATTCATGATAACTTTTATATTAACGTATAAATTATGATTGAAATGTCACTCTCTGAATATTTATTAAAATCTGTATTATAAATTTAAAATACCATATTAATATACCTAGAATATGTCCATATTTCGACAACTCATTTTTTCAAACTCGACGGTTTCGGTATGTAGGAAAAATTTGTGTATAGAGTGTAAAATAAATAAACTTTTTCAGGAATTGGACCCGAAACCTCAAGCATGCTAGACGAACGTGCCAACCACTTCATTACGAGGCGGCTACTTTTTACTTGAATTCCGTCTCCAGGCGAGTTAAACACTTAGTATTGTTGCTAATCACAATACTTTCTATGTAGCATAAATGATCCAGATACGCTGCAATTGAAGTATCAATGTAGTGCCTAGGCACCACTTGGTGCGGACAGGGAGACGAGTATGATGCACTAATGAGACATTCGTCCCATGAGTTGAAATATTCATAATACGTATATTATATTTAAGGGTCATTACTACAACTAAGTAACTTAAAAAATAGCATTTTGAGTTAACCACTAAAACACATTGCTGTATCCTCCTTCATGAATACTAGAAATAAGGAAGGCATATATTAATATCATCATAATATTATTTGAATGCATCACGACTTGTCTATTTGTATCATTTATGGGGGAAGACATGAATCTGTTATTTTTATTTAACGCGCTTAATAAATAACATTAAAAAAAAAAAATACACCAGGCGAAAGTATACAAGAAAACGAAACGAATACCACATCAGAAAAGAGAAAACCTATTGTGCTTGGTTTTAGTGGCTAATTAGATTAGTAATTACCCCAAGATATACCAATGAGGAAGTTTTTTTTTTTCAGTGTTTTTTTGTAATTTTTTCATTTTTTAATAGACAATTAAACTAAGCGAAATTTTAATTTTTAATTTGTACTTAATCAGCGTTATTATTTTTTAGAGTTCTATATTTCTAAAATAACTCCGCGTGTGATGTCAATAGTTCTTCTTTGTCAGATATCCCGATTAGTTCATTTACGGTAAGCAAACCGGATATCCTTAGCAGTTCTCATATCATTGGTTGGTTTATATGAATCAGTGACGTCGCTTTAAGTAGTGCGTTTTTATCAAAATATTTTTCATTATTTTTTTCGTACATTTTCAAGAAACTTTGTCGAACAATTTAATGCTCCAATTTGTACCGCGCGCAAAAAAATATTTTTGTATCCAATTCCCCGTAGGGCTGAAGTTTTTCATTACATTTGGGCCTAAATAAACACAATAAAGAACACAAATAAATAAATAAAAAAATAAAGCGGATCAATAGGCTAATGAAAGCCTTAATATATTTGCATTAATGACCTAAACGATCTCAGAATAAATTAAAAGTAAAATAGGTATAGTCATGGCATGATTAAGGCAGACATGACAAATTTGTCATCTTAAGTCAGGAGTTGTACCACCGCTCGCTTCTTGGATACTTGCATATGCTATAGGAATACATTCACAGTACTGTTTATACAATATAATGGCGATACAAAATAGATTCAACAATGTTTTGAGTATGTCCAAATGCTTGCAGACCGACTGGATTTCCTCCCTAGGAGTTATTAAATTTACTGCAACAGAGAGGAAAAACATTTTCGAGAAAGGAATGTGGATGTCTTGGCTTATGACTTGTCATTGGCTGGTTTAAGTAGCCACTTTACGTAATGTGTAACATTCACATTTTTATGACACTGGTTTCAGCTTCTTTACTTTACAAAAGTCGACAGATGGAAGAGTTGAATAGCTGTGGATGTTTAAACATGGGCAGAATGGTAAACGTTACACAATGTGTAAAGCGGCCACTTAAACTAGCCAATGACAGATCATAAGCCCTGTAAATGGCTACACTTTCATATTCCCTTTTCAAAAATGTTTTTCTTTTTAAATCTTTGATATTTCTGATTCGGGTTTCGAAAGCGTTCAATGTTCATCCTTCTATTTACTTTGTACATTTCAAAAATACCCCTTAGGCACTTTTGCTGCGTGCAAACCTAAAATCATAGGTTAAATAAATAAATCAGAATACAAGTATTTAAACACAAAGCGTTCAAATCTTTCCTATCTATATTCAAATTTCTCGTGTCATTGAATGGATTTCGGGAAACATTACTCAAGCTATATCGAGAATTCTTCAACAAACCATCATTCCTTCCAGTGATAGAGAATAAATTTAATCACTCAAAGATAGTGATGGCCTAAAATATCATTTGACGGAAAGATTCGATTATTTGTATAAATATTTACTTATATTATTTATTTTTAGTGCTGCAGAACACTGTTTATTAAAGTTAAATGTTATATTTTTAGTTTGAAAGAAATTTTTTGGTTGAAAATATTTTTTAAACATGTTTGTGTTGCACTCATTCATATTTCGACTCATTGCAGGTGAAGTGGACTAACTGACAAAACTGACTAATTTTTATATCAAAAGTTTAAAACTGTGAACTCATTGCCTAATTTATATTTTTAATGTAACAGAACTATAGAAAATAGATTTTTAACTGATGACAGAAATATAATAAAAGCAATGAGTTTATTTCACGTTTAATCTTTTCAGATATCTTTTAAATATACCGATTTCTCAAGAAGCACAAAAAATGATCATTGATGTCTTAATCAAAATGAAAAAAATGTTAGCTTTGATACAAACAATGTGAACATTACACAGGTCAGTAACTGGTTACAAGCCCGATAAAGGCCTATAATTTTATTACATTATCTAATAATTCGTTTATCTGGGGCATTCGCAGCACGTATCCAAATCAAGTTGACTGCCACAGATGATGATAGAAACAATCGATTTATTTTGAAATCAATCGATTGTTGAGAGGGTAGAAACAATCGATTTGTAGTTTTGAAATCAATCGATTGTTTTTATTCTCTCAAGTTGGTCTGCGCATCACTATTTACTGAGATATAAACGAAGACGTAGCCTCTTGAGACGAAATATTCCATTGTCTGACTAATCGGACAGACGTCACAAATATCCGGTGAATCCATCATTTGTCGTTTGTCGTTTGTGATAAGCATTTGGTAACAAAAACATACAATCTGTCACCAAACAGTAAATGCTTATTATTCCGATACAAAAGTGAAAGTAATTTATACAGAAATATTTCAACCCATTGACTCAAAGAGATTTGGAAGACTTGCAAATTCCCCTAGAAAAACTCACCCAAGTAGAAAATAATTCAAATTAGAGATGAATGAAACTGTTTGCGGCGATAAATTAACGAACATTTTTTGTAGCATTGTGCCGATTTTATATAATTTCCTTATTTGTTTTCTTCAAAATGGAGCTTTTTTATCATATCTGGAATTCAGAGATGAATTGAATTGAATTCTGCATCACTGAATTCACATCGGATAAAAAAATATTATTGTTTCGTTTGAGCAAATAATTTGTTTAATTTATTTTTTAAAGTTAATTGATTTATTGCCTTAAAGCTAAATGCAATATTTTTCAGACATCGAAAACAAAAACTGGTCACAAAGAAAAATTGGTCAAAATTTGTTATAAAAAAAAATAATTTATATAAATAGACCTACACATTTATTTTCATTGGCAGATAGAGTTTGTACATATTAACATATTTATTTATTTATTAACGGACATTGTCCATTTATACAATTTATATGGTTTAAATAAAAACATTTTTTAAAAAAGAAATGAAGCATTGACAAACATAAGGGACACCAAGACAAGATCTGGACTATTTATTTAGTGCTTGTTTAAATCGCTGTAAACTTGAACCAAAAAAGTTCAGATCTTGTCTTGAGTTAACAATACGACAAAGACGGGTCATTGGAGAATTAAGGCCATAGTTTGTTCTATGCTGATTGACGAACAGTATTTTATTGTTTCTCAACCTAGGAGTCGGAATATTAAATTTTACTTGTCCCAGTAATGATGGAACATTGATTATACCATTTAATATGCCGAACACATATATGGAATCAATATTAGTTCTACGTTTTTGTAGACTACAAATATTAAACATTGACTCTATATCAGCATAATAATAATGACCTCTCTCTAGTCCAAGCATCCACGCTCCTTTTCGAAGCTTGCGATGTTGGACTGATTCAATGTGATTTATGCGATTCACATAGAATGAAGATCAGACCACGGAGGCATATTCTAGAAGAGGGCGAACAGTTGAGCAATAAAGAGTTTTTATTGTACGGACATTAGTAAAATCAGAGGATATTCTGTTTATGAAGCCAAGTGATTTCAGTGATTTATTAACTGTAATATCTATATGCTCATTGTTTATAAATAAATTTTGGAGTTTTCTTTTAAGTACTCGTAGGAAATCGGTTGTTTTGTTCTATGAAATGACATTATTCATGAAAATACTTTTGTAATACACATTATAAGATGAGGAATTTGATACCAGGAAATGAGTTTTGAAGGTCACATGACGAGGATCCAGAAGCTCTTATTAAAAACGTAGTGCCTCAATTCAGTACAGATTAAGAAATGATAATAAAGATTATAATAATAATTAAACGTAGTTATCCAGAAAACAGCCAGTCCACAATTTTGAAAAAAATAAGATATTGGTGTTATCTGGTGCAGTAAGGTCAATTCTATGATTTGTTAAAAACAGCCAGACCGCTTTCATACAAAAAAAATTCAATAATCACCTTCTGGAAATAATGCTGATCACAAAAACGGAATTTCTCATTTTCTGCAAAAAACACTTACAGCACCAGAAAAATCTAACAGTACTTTAAAAAATAATTATTAATGGTCAAAAATGTAATTAGATTCTTGTTTGAAATATATGAAAAAACTAGTTTTTTCATTGTTTATCATTTGTTAAAGTCAAAAACATTCCAAATGTTTTGTAGATTCGATTATTCACTCTTTTCACAAAGGTGCGATTATCTCAGTTTCACTTTTCTATGTCTGGTTGCTTTCTGCATAACAACGTTCAATTGTTAGCTCGATTCCGCAAAGCACTTTACTTTTGTGTCGGTAACAAATGATAGAGATAAGCTGCGATCGGTGTGAAAATGTTGTGCTTTAAGCACCATTAGGTACGAATTAAAGAAATTCCAAAACATCGATGTTTTTAATTGATTTAAAAACCATTTACTTTTACTTTTCTAGGTATAAAGTAAATGTTTAAAGAAATATGTTCTTTCTGAATAAAGACATTTTTTTTATGCTATTTTTTTAAAGCAATTTTATATGTAAAGCACTTGCCTACCATGCAAGAGGTCTCGCGTTCGATTCCCGACATGGTTGACATGTAATATTATTTAAAAGGGTGTTTTTACCCTACACTGGTACCTGAAGCGTAAAACTGATCACTTCATGTTACAAAAATGATCAAGATTCGCTGCAATTGGTGTACCGATGCAGTGCCCTATTCACCATTAGGGGTGAAAATGGAATGATGATGATGATAATATAATATTTTGGATGTTTATCCAAAAATTTTCTTAAATATTTTTATGTTTTTTCATCATTTTTGTTGTTACAAATTGATTGTTTCATAACCATTTATTTAGAATCTACAAAAAAATAAAAAAACCAGAGAATAAACCTCAGTCATCCGAATAAATAAAATGAAGACCAAAATTCGCTTCTGTATTTTTTGCTAACTTTATGTAAAGGGAAGAATAAACAATGATTCTATGCTGGTCTAAATTGGCAGATTTTTTGGAATAAAAATGGGTATGAAGTATTCGTAAGATTGGGACGATGGGTCAGATCTTTCTAATGCCTTAGGCCCGTATTCAAACACAAAACTCAAGGTGAAGAAAGTAAATTGTAATCTCGTATACTGATAATAACTTAAATATCTCTGATTAAGCATTAGTCGACAAATATCTCTACAGAAATAAAGAAACAAAAAAAGGCACAATATGAATGTCTGGACATAAACAAAGTTTCAATGCATGGCATTATTTATATTTATAACGTTAATATACTATACACTCTCACCAAAGTTGTTACATAAAAATATAAGACCAACATGCCGATTTGAAACCAAATGATGTTAGTAGAAAACCCTTTCATGCACTGACTAGTTTTGAAAATATTTTATACTGTGGGAAAAATAGTTTAAAAAAGTGGGAGAGACGTGAGTTTAATAGGAGTGACCAATACAATGTGATATATTGAAAGGTTTTTTGATTATTGATTAAAGGGACATTATTTTTTAAAGCCTTCCTAATATGAATGTCAGTTTTATATTTTTGTGTAACAACTATAGTGAAGGTGTGTAGTAGGTTTTGGATGTCAGTTTAATTGTTGTCCTGACAAAGAAACGGATACGTCTCGAAACCAGTAGGTATAGAAGGGTCGATAAGTAGTTATGTAGATATGTACAAATATTTGATTAAATTAAGTTCAGATGACAGCGCGGTACCGCGCGGAACAAGTTCTACGAACTTGTAACGACCTATTCAGTTGATCCGCGTGGTTTTACACCATTTTTTCTTGACCATCTAATTTTCCCTCACTTACAAAGTAATTCTGCCGCGTGTACATATCCTGCCATTTGAATGCCACCCCCGCGCAATCATCTGAACTTAGCCTTATATTTTGTAGTATTTACCATACGGATTGTACAAGCACGCGTGTAAAATTTTTGCCGTTGATCACTATTATGTGACGACACAACATGTGTCAGAGGTCTGAAACCTTTATAATGCAAGCAATATTCAAATAAATTATTTCGCCTGCTAATGCCTGTATTCAGAGACAAAACTCAAGGTGAGGAAAGTACATTCTAATCTCACGCGCAGAGAAAAGCTTAAAGGTAACAGTTGATTGTAATTTCCAGATCACGAGTTTTGTATCTGTATACGAGTACGGGCATAAGAAACGCTTAATAAAACTTTATCCCTGCAGTTTGTCCCGTGCAATACCAGCACCCAGAAGCCGTACAAATGGAAGCCAGGATTTAACCATTGAAAAGGCAATTCGCTTGCTGAATACGGCTTTGTGGATAGTAATAATTGACAGTTTAGAAGGTATCTGCTTTATATTTATTGATTTCGAACTTCTATCTACAATGCAGACTACAATTGTCAAATATAATATAAATTGCGAATTAAAATTGCATCAAAAATAAATTAAATATTATATTTCACCACTTCGATTACAAGTTTTCTTAGTTTTTGCAAAAAATTTTTACTCTGAAAATGAATCAAAATAATATTTTTCTACTTTTCTTACAAAATGCGTTGTGTGTTAAATAAACATTAAGGTAAGTCAAAAGTCATGGCGATCATAATTATAAATGATTTTTTTTATAAATCAACTTGGGAAGCAAATCGGAATGTGAAAATCATTGCAATATTTTTCACTTTACGCTAAGTAGAATTAGGTACTCAATTTTATTTGCGAGAATGTGGAAGAAAATAAATTTATTTAAATGTTTTTAAGTAGAAAAATTGGTAGACACAATTCAAATTCTTAATCTCTTGATTTCATTGGTATCCAAAACAATAATTTAGAGTTATTTATCAACGGCTGGCAGACGCCGTTGTGTAGAGAAGATATCCGACATTTGAATTCATCGAATGAAAAAGCAAAAATCGTTGGTACTCTGAATGATTAAATGGGTTTTTTGGAAACAAAATTTATTCATTTGTTTGCTTATCACCCGCTGTGTTTCGTTTACAAAATTAATTAGAATATTTGAGTTATTCTTTCTAGAAGATTCACACAGATTTCAGATACAGCTCGTTTTAAATTTTAGGTAAGGTTGTTTCATTCATAAATCTAAATTATCATAATACGACGTTACAAATGAATATTTTTTCAATCAGCAACTATTTATTGAAAAAGAAGTAGAAGATTTGAAATGGTTGAAATTTATTGATCAATTCATTAGATTTGCCATAATATGTTTTAATTGAACCTGCTCACAAATAATTAAGGTATAATTATCTGTGTTCACGTATTACGTATGGAAATAAAAGTTTGTTTAAAGTATTTTTTTTTTCGCTTTAAGTCATTTTAAGCGGATTACTTATTGGCTAACCAGATTACAAAATCGCCCTGAATTGTAAAACGGCGGATCTATAATTATCCGTATTGCATTTTGGCTGATCGAACAAGCAGTTAAAATGTTTTAGCGATATACAAATAGCGCCCGAATATGTTTATAGTTCTTTTGATACCACGTGAGGCGTCGCATGTCAAATGTTGTTGTCATTGAGTAAAAAATGGCGTTTTGACGTAAAAATTAAAAGACGGAAATCCACTCAATACAACTGAGAGAAGAAATATTGATGAATTTAACCAATAAATATAATAAGTATTACCTTATTATTAATTAAAAATTTTCGAAGGCCTGGCGGTGCATGTAATACCTACGAAAAAATGTTTTATGTGTTATCTTTATGTATATAATGCCTGTGTATGTGTGATGTCACCGAACTCCTCGTAAACGGCTTAACCGCTTTACGTGCGGTTTTCAGAGAAATATAGATCTTTGCGCTGTGCGTGTTTGTACGTATTAAAATCTTCAATCGAATTTGTAAAAAAAAAAGTAAGGAGCGTAAATGTTTTATTCATTGATGTACCAGGATTGAATTTGAGGAGAATGCATTTACAAAAAATGCAAAGATGTTGGTTTTTTGTTTTTAAAAAAAGTTTGTTTTTGAATGTTTAAAAACAGCATTTGTTTTTTGTAGATCTCAATCAGATTCTTTCCTTAAATTCCTTGTAATTTCTACCCATTTATTTCTTTATGCCGGATTTTTAGTTATACCAAAAAAATATTAAATTCAATACATTCTTGAAAATTGCATTCATGAATAAAGTGAACCCTTGTTCGAGAGAAGAGCCGAGTTTGACATTTACAAAAATAATTCCATATTTGAAAATGAATTATTTTATGTTTTGGAATTTAACTATAAACAAGAACCTTGGTACCTATTTATCAATGAAAGGTATTTTTCCAAGTTAATAGCAGGCAAGCCAACATTCGGGCAGGACAACGTCTGTTGGGTCCGCTAGTTTTTTATACATCATAAATATTTAATGACATTTAGAAATTATACGGGAAATGAAGAGCTTATATCGATGATTTCATTGATTTAATCACTTTTTCAATTTTTTTATTTACATTTTCTTTGAGAAAAAAAAAAATATTACAATTTCACATATTTTTAAATATATATTCACAATATATTGTGTTTTTCTACTGATATTTCTTGATGGAACTGAATTTTAATTATATTTAAAAAAATGTGTATATACATACGTAGTTTTATTCCAATTTTATTTATAATTTTCACTTGTGACCGGGTTTCGTCGTAACCGTCATTGTCAGACTGGTGGGAGATCAAAGTTTGTTATTATTATTATATATAAGTGCAAACGTGGGTTGTCAATCATGGTTTAATATAGGAATACATAAGTTTAAGTTTAAAATAAAGTAATGAGAATTATATGAAATAAAGTACTGTGTAAATGTATGTAAAACTGTATAAACTATTTAAATTTAAACTCATTTATTCATATTTTGGTTTCACGAGTCTTTATTTACTTTTTTTTTATCCACTAGATAACAAGGCGGATGCGTACTTATTAGCTTGACGAATTATGCAATAATATATCTCACTTCTCTTTCGATTCGTAAATTAATGTTTGCAGGGCATAAATTTAATATGTGTACAATTTGATACGCATAGAACGGTTGTGATATCTTTAAATAATTATTTAAACATAATATCATGTCGTTTGAGTGTTTGCGACGCATTAAAAACGAGGGAACGCTATTTAACCAAACAACAGTCATTTTAAGAAAAAGTAATGAAATTGAATTTGGGACTTTCAAAGCCAAAAACCATAAACGCGGACCACTTGAAGTCCTAAAACGAATTTGATGCTATAATAATGCAAAATGGAGCAGATTGTTTGGGTAATTTAACAAACAAATTTTCACCCCTTCGGTATATGAATCTGCAACTTTAAACAGTTATCGGGTCGACCAAGACACTACAAACAGCGCTTATGATAAATTTATCTTTGTTTAGAAATATGCACTATGAAAACTCCAACGCTTTTGCCCTGTTGTCTATGGTTGCTAGATAACAGTGGCGTGCGACGATGTTTTAGGTAAGTTCATAACTAAAAATATCAAAAAAAGTTATTATCTTCTGTAGTTTGTTGTGTCGTCATGTTACACAATTAATTGAATTAAATAAAATGTCTCTCTCGGCGCGGAACAGCTCAGTGAAGAAACATGATGGTAAATGTAAAAAAAGTCAAACATAAATTGTAAAATTATTATTTACTTTTAAGACTGAAAAAGCACACATTATAATAAAACTGTAATTGCTTTTTAATATCATTATAAAATACATACTTTACTGCCTTAGAACGGGGAAGCTATTCCTAGTTAGGCAGTTTAGATGAACCTACAGCAAAAATAATAAATATATATGTTTACTACTTAATTAATTTGCTGTATAAATAATTACTTGTAAATTAAAAAAAAAAAAAGATTAAAAAAAAAATATTTACATCTTATTACATAGTTTATAACATATATAAATGCTGTAGCATATCCTATCTAAATAATACAAAAGTGAAAGCATATTGGTTGAAACAATTTTATGTTTGAAAATTGGCCTTTTTTACGTTTTTCTGCCCATAAAAACCGCACGCCAATGCCTCTAGAAGTCTAAATAATACTGTTACCAAAATACAAGGAGAATCATAGTTTCCTATATTTGTAAACTGTGTTTTTAATATTTAATAAGTCAAATTAAAATTCTCATGTGAAATAAGTACGTACGAGTTTTATTTTATCACATGAAATAGACTTTTACTTTTTCTGTAGCATGTTGGGTATAACAATATTTAACAAGCTAAAATAATGCATTACTCTTTCTTCAACACTCGGTTGTAATACAGGCTGTATATATGTTTCTGTTATGTAACCCAAATAAAAACCTCCGAAAACAGGGGCAATAAATCACGAATTGGATTCTTTTTAACAATTCAAGGGAAACCCAACTGTTAAATGTAACGCATCCTTGAGGTTGAGTTAAGGTCCATGTGGATTTACCAATTTCAATGAAAGGCTCAGTACTCCGGTAGAATTTTTTCAGGTGAAAAACCCGCACAAATAGAATATTTGCTATCAACTTCGTTAGTTATTTTGTGAAGCCTCAGTAAATTAATAATGAAACAGTACTTCTCTTTGAGACGCAAGAAGGGAAGCGCACCAGAGAAAGAAATACTGAATGGCTTGCGTAGCCTTATCGACGCCATTAGGCGTAAACCTTTAGGATCAAAATGGACTCAAGAAAATTGGGGTGCGTTGTAAGATTTTTTCAAAGATTTATAAATATAAAACGATAACTTATTTCTGTTCGTGAAAAGTTAAAAAATATATTTGAAAACAACTTTTTTGGCCACCAACTACATTGAATAAATAAAAAAAATAATTTAGTTTTGACAATTTAAAATTTAAAATTATTCATTGGCGACCGGGTTTTATTGTGACCAAAATTGCGATGCAACTCCGTTTATGGGAGACAATAAAAAAATATATGTTGTCAAATTTAAATAACGTATATGACTTATAATAATTAAAATACTGTTCCACCAAGAAATCTCAGTAGAGAAAATTTATATATCTTCAGTTTTAAAAACTATATTTAATTTTTTTTTCTACACCACAACGAGATCAATTACAGTGGTGAATTATATCACAAAACACCCAGGCTTGAGAAAAATCTTGAAAAAAATATTTTTTACTTTCTCATCTAGAATCGAACCCGAGTCTTCTAAGCTATTACACCATGGAGGCCGCTTGTATTAAAAAATAATTACTTTTCTCTTTCTCTAGGTATTTTGAGAAACGAAAATAAACACATCACTACAATATATTAATAATATCAACTCATATTAGGTAGGTATGTTAAATGACTTCCTTACTGTAAGATGTGGGCTGGCTAAGACGTTCTAAATAACAGCAGAATATTTGAAAAATTTGCCATCCTTCTGAGAAATATATCTTAATGTCATATCAGTAATTAAACAGCATGAAACAGGTAAGTTTTCCATTCAGAGAGGTGTAAGACATGGCAATTTAATATCTCCCATTTATGTTGATTTTTGAAAATGCCTTTTGGAAGCTAAACTAGGAAGATAAAATAAGAAAGAGGCCTCTAAATTGACAGGCAGAAGCTTCACCACCTAAGGTCTGGAGACAATATTGTCTCAGTTTTTGGGAGCGTGGATGATATGACTGGGAAGATTAATAAATAAAAAGTGAAATCTTCTAAAATTGGACTGAAAACGAAACTCCGTAGAAAAAAAAAAAGACGAATATACTACCATAAAATATACTACCTGTAGACAAAGTTGACCACTATGTATACTTGGGTAACAAAACCAGTGCCGGCGGGCATAATCAAGTAAAGTGGAATGAAGGATAGGTCTTGCATGGGTGGCAAATAAAATTCCACATCATGGAGCTCCATTCAAAATTCCCGACTGGAGTACTTAGCAAATGTGTCCTTACCTTCCATTACTCTGGCCAAGCAGTCTTCTCATAAATGGCAAGTTGCACAGAGAAGTATGGAATGCGTTATATTTAAAATAACTCTAAGATATACAAAGAGATCCTTTCGAGGATCGATGTGGTGTAGATAAGGGTTGGTTGGTTGAAATGGAAATGGGCTGGTCATATTGCTCGAATGCCTGATGGATAGATGAAAAAAGCGTGTTCTCGAGCGAAGACCGAGAAATACTAGGCCCCAAGGACGTTGACCAATGTGATGGTCGGATGGTATTCGGAGGTTTGCTGGTACACAGTGGTTGAAGGCCGGCGCTCACCCGGGAGGGGTGGAGGAGATAGGGGTAGGTCCATGCAGTAAACCAAGATGGGCTGATTATGATAACGAGGACGTAAAAAACCGCTGGCATATATATTAGAATATTTTTTTTTGTCTTTTAATAAGTTATCGATGCCATTTTTACTTTCAAACGTAAATATTCCAATCATTTATGTGTCATTGATTTCAGCAAAATGTTTTTATGCTTTAGATGTTTTTGTACTTCTCAGTTACAAAAGTGAGACACTTTAAAATAAAAATTACATTAAACATAAAATATGTGAACTTTTCCGAATCTTTAAAGTGTACGTGCTTTCAAAAAGTGCCAAAATATTAGAAAGGCTTAACAATTTATCTTACTGCCCTTTAATGTAACAGAAACCTTTATAAACTGACCTACTTTAAATGTATGCACAATGCACATTGTAAAAATAGAGGGTCTCTTATTATAGTATCCAATAATCATTTAATATTCGCAGGGCAGCATTATAATGCTGCCCTGCGAATATTTATAAAGTACAATTTTTCAGATACATTAATGAAGGCTTCCGAGAAAAATTTCAAGAATTATGCACGAAATAAAATGCCTCGATTTTCACATTAATCTATCTCTGTTTATTTAAACATTTATATTCATATTTTTTTGTATTTCCCACAAAACATTTTTTCCGAGTTTTTTAATAACTGAACTTAATATTCCATTCTGATATGAGGATCAGATCAAGCATAAAATCTTAACAAAAATGGAAGAATCCCTTAAAATTGATTTAAAATATTTAATTTCGATAATAAATCATTCTATTTATATTTGTCTCAATTGTGGAATTGTTTTGTATCCAACATCAAATTAGTTTTTTATCACCTCTGTATATAACACGTTAAAATAAACATTTCCTTTATTTTCTCTTTTAATTTCTATTTTTCCTTTAGAATAGTATTTATATTTTTTTAAACACACATTTGCTAGTTTATTATTTATGTTTTGTTTATTCTAGTAAATACGTTTTAAAACGTAAAGAATAACACCATTATTTTGTTGATAGCAAGTAAAAATAAAATCTCTATTTGGCGGTAAGCCCGTTGATGCACAAATAAAATCCACAAAAAGTGAACTTAAGAAAGTAAAAATCTATTCATTTATTTAACATTAAAATGTACTAAACACTCTGTTTGAAATATCTCAGTTATATTCATCACTTCACAGGCTTTGAGGCCAGTTAGTTTATTAACATTAACAACATTAGTTTGGCTTCCTTCCAGGATACGGCCCACCCAGTCCGGAGGAAAGAGGTTAACTGCCGCCATCATTACACAGGGGATGTTTTCCGGGAAACTTAAGGGGGCATTTCGTGATACTTTGGATTGAAGAGGCTTATTCAAATCAGATTTGCAAGGCCTATTCTGGTACTAACCTCGCAAATGCATACATTAAATTTTGCGAGAAAACGATGCATCGGCTTAATTGAATTGTAAAATGGATGCAATGGTTTCTTCGGACAAAAAGACACAGTTGAACAATTTTGATTTACGTTTTTATGCGATACTCATTTATTTATACGAAATGGACCAAATTATATTTTCAGGAAAAGCCGAAGAAAAACACATTACAGAAAAAACACAAACTTGTTTTTTGGCTAAAAATCTTGGTAGGGTGGTTCCACTTTAGTTTAAAAACTCGTAAGGGCGGCTGCGGACAAAATAAAAAATTCTATGACTATAATAAACCTTAACCGGAGCAGTGGCGTCATTAGAAGAAAAAAAAAACAGATTTTAGTTTAGTGGTTAGCACGTTTTCCTACAACGCACGGGGTTCCGGAATTGATTGCTGACAAGATGGACATGAAATATTAATTTCTTTTGTGTACCAATGCAGTACTCTATGCTTGTTTGATGGCGTATAAGAGAGAAAAGATGGAAATTTATTATGATGCGGTTTCTGCGTTAGGTTAACAAAAAAAATTACATTATAATAGGAAAATGTCACGTCTTTTTAAAAATTATGAATTAATAAGGGTGCATGAAATATTTTTGAGAAATTTTTTTCTTCTTGTACCATATATTCGTTATCATCATTCCCTTTCCGCACCCAATGGTGGATAGGGCAGTGCATTGGTTCACCAATCGCAGTGTATCTTGATTTTTTTTTGTAACATGAAGTTTATTAGCCTTACGCTTCAGGTTCCAGTCCACGGACTATGAATTATTTTAGTTTAAATACACATTTTAAATAAATGTATCATATTAAAAGTCTAAAAAATATTTTTAATCAAAAATTTTTGAAATCCCGCGAAAACGCTTCATTGCATTAGCCACGCCCCTTATTCGTCTCGATTCCCATTCAATTTTGACAATTTGTCATTTCAGTATGTACTTTGTATGAAAATATTGTCGTATATTATTTTATATGCGTTTATTTACATATATTAGTATTTGCACGACTTTTTTTGTGTATAACGTCTGGAAGAAAATGTTATAAATCGTAGTACCGACCCAGATGCACAGCGAGTATATAATTCACAAGTCAAAATCCTTTGTAAAAACCATACGGCAATAACAGCCCATACAAATAGCAAGTACAAATTCCAAACATTGTTAACGAATACGAATCTTTACGCGTTTTTGTGAAGGCGCATTTTATAAGAATTCTATTTTTAAAATTGGTGGGAAAACGCATTCCTACGTGGATGCGGGGCAAAAAATTGCGGGGAGTGAAGCTCTAGGGCTTCTACGATATTATTTAGCGGAGTAAATTGCATTTTAATTTTAATTAAATAAGTGAATATCCTCGATATGCGGTATGCTGTGTCAATCGGTCACAACCCCAACAAACGACATGATTTAGGAATGGATTCCACTAACCTGGTTCGTTTTTGATGGAATTGCGGTGGTCCGACTGGTCGATTGCAAGTGGCACCAACACTAGGGCAGGTCCCCAATCTGGAGCTGAACACTGGTAGTTGCTGGAAACAAAGTCTATGATGTGGCACACGTTCAACAAAATAAACGCGTGATTCACTACATGAGGCGTATAATGTGGCGGATGATCAAAGGCTACTAAGGAAGGAAGTGAACAGATGTTGAGGATACAAAAGATGTTGAAGTTCTGATAATATTTTAATGCATACCCATATACTTCGCAACCAAAAATTATGAATGAAAACATTTTTCCACAATATCCATTTTGATTTTGAAAATACAATTGCTTTTTCTAAGCCTATTTTACACATTTTTACCCTTATTTGTTGTAAGTAATATTGACCTATTCAATTTATTATATTTAAAAATGTATCGCGGAGGAAAAACATTTTTGGGAACGGAATTTGGATGTCTAGGTTTATCAAAGGCTAATGATCTGTCGTTCGGTTATTTAAGTGGCCTCTTTAAGCACTGTGTAATATTTAGCATTATGCCCATTTTAAAACATCCATATTTTCTCAACTCTTACATTTGTTTGATTTACTTAGACTCCCATCTCTCGAATCTTTTAAGGATCGTAATATCTCTGGGTATGAACTGAACTAATATTTTATGCCATCCACGTTCTTTTCCATCAGAGAGAGGTAGTGTCGCTAAATCTTGAAGTTGAAATTGTCAAACGTAGTATCTACCTACTAACAATCTTTTCACAGTAATTTGTTTCAATTGATATTGTTAAAAGCCTTTAAATATACGATGCTACATGCATGATAATGGGATTCTTTTATTTTATCTTTTGCTGACGTATATGCAGGGTGTCAGTCAGTAAAGTTTAAAATAACGGCAATTATAATATAATTTAATTTAAAAACGTATTGTAATTGACGTAGGCTAAATTAATACATACAGTTTTTGCTACCATTCGTGTTTTCAATGTTATCATGAGGATGGTTGACAGTATCTGACAAAAGTTCTCTATGTAATTTGCCAAAATCACAATCAAAGAGGATGTGAAAATTGTAGAGTTAAATCCAATTGAAATCGCGATACATGAAATTGAAAATTTTAAGAGTAACTCGTTTATTGATTTAAAAAAACATGACTTTTTTGTGTAAAACCGATAGGTATCCACGGTATTTAAAACGGCTTCGGGTATGTGGAAGAATGTACTATCACAGAATGCGCTTTGGCGGACTTATTGTTAAAAGCATTATCTTCCAGCCAACTAAAAATTTAAAACAATATTTAACTCTAACTATTTACTTTTATTTTTTTATATTCATTTATTAATGCTAATGGCTTAGTTTATAGTGCCTAAAAAAACTAAATTTTAAAATTTTGATTCCACCCTAAAAATGCAAATAAATTGATCATTTTCGAAATAATGTTTTAAAGTTAAGACGTAATGATGATAGTTTTTGAAAATATAATTATTATCACTCTCCTATTCATAACTAAGGTGCATAGGGCGCTCCATTAGTAATTCGCATATCTCCATTTTTGTTGCATGAAAGTGTAATGATCAGTCTTACGCTTCTGGTGTCAGCTCAGATACTATGAAGTCTTGCAGTGTACAAAAACCTTTCTCAATGTCAACCATGTCGAGAATCCAATGGGATGGCGATTATGCTGACCATTAATTAGATCACGAAACGAACAAAATAACTTGGATAAAGGTAATATTACGCTGTTCTCGAGTGTTGTAGAGTAGTGTGTTGGCGAGCCATATGGCGCGAATCGTTTATATGGATATTGTATGGGCAGAATTGAATTGATCTAGTCTGTTGTGTCGTGGCGCCTCGACACAACACATGAGAAAGCAATGTTAGCAATGTAAATCTGCCGAAGAAAGCAATTTTTCAATATTCGTTTGGTCAGCTCAATGCCTTTCAGGCATTGTACATTAATAACAGCGGAAATTAGAACTTTGTGGACTGAATAGAAAATGTTACTCACTTTTAAAGTTCTTCCGATTGTTTCTCATATGAAGCACTTCACTATTGCTATAGAACGGATACCGGTATTGTGTTGATTGTAGATGATGATAAAATGTATAATTTAGGTTATTTACATAACACAAACTTCACTTTGTACAAAATATGCTGACGCCGGATATGATAAGGATTTATCAGAGAGACAACTTTTCAAGAAGCACAAGAATTTGAAATAAGAAGGATTTGGAAAGAAACGAGATATTTACAGCTCATATGAGTTGCCAGTATAGAAAAAGTATATTCAATACTTAAAAATTAATTTGTTTATTTTTTTTATTTTATTTGGAAATTTTAAAGCTATTATATAAAATATATAAATATATATATTGTATGGATGGGTGCGCGTGAACTGATTTGAGGTTAAATGAGAAAGATGGATTACAATTGAAATTATTTATTATGTAGATACACACGAGTTATATCCTTACAATTTTGTACGGAAGGAATTTACAATAGCGAACACTGGCGAGGAGCTTGTGGGCGGGCGACACGAAATGTCAAAATGTGCATATTCTTTCGCTGCACGACGATTAATTACTTGCCCGAGCCGACGCACAGTGTTTCGTTTCATACAAGCTAGAAACTAAAAATTATGAATGTACTTTTAACTCACGTATGCGATTCATTTAATCCTAAAAAGATGTTTTTTTTATTAAATATGTAATAATAATTCGTTTTATAAAAAATATGTCACATTTTGTTATTTAATAAACGAAATAAATTTTCTGGAAATTGATATCTGCATCCAATAATGTATTTAAGGGTCATAAATAATTGAAATTATTACTTTAATTCTATTGACTGATAAATCGGTCAACCTATAAAATAAATCATTGAAAATTATATTAGATACTTAGGCATAAAATAAAGATTTCACCCGAGAGAACTAATCTGCCTTCACTTGTTTTGTCAGAATAACCATTTTACAGCTGATTTTATTATGTTAAACATAAAAACTCAAAGGGTTTAAATAAACTTAAAAGTTTGACATTGTAAGGAACACAGAAGTGAGGCAACGGACACAGCAACCCTTGGTATCTACTGTCATCCAAGGCGTTTTGGCTGGCAAGGCCATGTACTACGTATGCCTTCCGAGAGACTTAACCATGCTTGCCTATGTTACAAGGCATCAAGTTCTCGGCGTCCTGGGCTGGTATTCCAAACGAAATTATAGCGCGCTATAATGCATATTTAGTACGTAAAAACGCGCTATACCGCGCTATAATTTTGTTTGAAATACCAGCCCTGGTCGTCCACTGTTGACAATTTGTGGGCAGTTTGCGTCAGAGTTGCGGTACGTGGACTTAACTTGGGAGGATGTACGGGAGGTCGATCGCTTGGCCGGAGGCAGATTATGGAATCCATATGCTCCACATAGGGAGCGGATATGGTATGATGATGATAAAACTTAAAGGTCTTTAAATAAAACATTTGTTATAAGTGATTTTCATATAGATTTATTTTGAGAAATATAATAAGAGCATGTAATGTAGATAAGCCAAAGGAATAAAATTCTTGTCAAGAAACTCTATTAATACTAATAGAATTCATTTCACTGGGTTTGGCGCCACAAATATAACAGGACATGGTTGACTTATTTTTAGCCAAAACGTTGCAAATTTTACCATCTACCATTGTTAAAAGCATTTTAAATTTTATGGACAATACTACACCTCCAATATTAACATTTAAATTTTCAAGTTTTTCAATTGCATCTTGAAGTTTTTCGATTTCAGACTTAGTAAGAATATCAGTTTCTTTGGCGAAAATAAATTTAATAGGACGACAATAAGAGGTTGAGGAAGGGCTTAAATTTTGCCAAATTACTTTATTAGGGTCATCATTAAGCCTTAGTTGTATTGGAACGAATGACATAATAAATAAAAATTAATCTATTGCATGCTCTGTGTGAAATTTCTGTTTATAATTACTATGTCCCGAGCTTCCATCTCCACCGCACTTGCATATAAGAGTCAGTACAGAACCTGAAGGAACTCTGTCTTTTAAGACTTCTGATTCTACATTTAGCAATCGTTCCACCGTATGATTTAAAATCGCTTGTAGCTGGATTTCTGCACTAGTTTCCGTTATTTTGACAAATTCCTCGCTCAGGCAACATGCTTCTTTTGCTTTTCTTAAACTATAAAATGCCGGATATATGTTGTGGCCGGTTTTTATGGCATTTTTACGCATAACTTTGTAGGAATGCGAAGATAATTTACAGTCAACGTATAAACTTAGCGCTTCCTCAATTGACAATGCCCGCTGTTTGTTCACTTGTTGACGTTCCCTACGTATTTTTGCTACTTCATTGGGAGTAGCTTTCAAAATTTTCTTTAGGAGATCGGCAACTGTGCGTTTTTCTGATGCTCGAATAAATACCTGCGTGGCAAACGAAAGTTCTTCAGATGTCTTCGTACTCACTAAATTACGCACTTTTGTCCTTTTGCACTGATCACTGCATACCCCAAAATCCTTTGCGGGCCTTCCAGTAGACGTAGATGGTTCATTCATGTCTACTGAAGGACTTTGTCGAAAGTTTTCACATATCAAAATATTTTCACTACCGTCGAGCCACTCAAATTTTTTTTTTTAACAAATCTATCTAGTTTACAGCCAGATTCGGTCCATTTTCTGCTTATATTTAAACAAATAAGCTTAATTTGATTTTTTAACAGTTTTTCACCACTTGCACCAAGTTCACCGACTTCAAATTTACTAACAATAATATTTAACACTTCTTGAAGCCTTTCTTTCTTCGTCAAACTCTTCCACATCACGTACAATTCTTGCCTGGAAATCTCGTATCTGGTACCTGTAAAATAACAAAATAAGATAGATGCAACTTCGTGCGGTAAAATATCGAAACTGTAATAAAATAACAATAAATTGGTCTATTGAAAAATAAAAATAATTTTTTGCTACTTTGATATACTCTCCGAGATAAATTCTCGAGAAGTTAGAAATTGATATTTTTATAACTACTGAAAAATACATAAGTTAAATTATTGTTTTTTTAAATACCTAAATGAAATACATTAAAATATTAGAAAAAAAACTATACAACATACCTTCCTTAAATAGCTTCCATTTTTTTAAAAATCGAAATAAAAAACTTTAAACTTGATAAACAACCTTTACACGTCGGACGCCAAAATGCAAATAAATGTAATTAGGCTTTCAAAAACCAATTATCCGACTTTCATATTCTGGTATGAATCACCCTAAGCATTAATCACCCCAATTAGACTTACAATCGTCACACTAACTATCTGGTAATGCCCCCATGACGTCATCGTTTAAGAATTCAAAAGTGACTTTTTATCTTGTAGCTTGTATGGGTCAAAACACTGTGCGACGTTGCGTTGTGTTACGCGTTGCGAGCCAGAACGGTGTTCGGCTCTTCCGCCTTTACGGCTAAAATCCACTGTAAATCTAATAAAACATAATATTTAAGAAAAAAATCTACGTAATTGTATGTGTGTGACGTTTGTATTCAAGGGTATGTGTATGTAAAAGTGAGTATGTGTAAAAATGTGAGGGAGGGTGTGTATGTGGGTGTGTGAATGAGTGAGGGAAAGGATGCGTGTGTGTGGGTGCGTAAGTGTAAAAAATAATAATTTAAAACTTGTATTTATATTGAAAAGGGTACAGAAAAAAGCTTGGTTAGAAGTTTGGTTATATTAAAAATCTAGTTAATACCTGCTTTCGAAACTTTTTTGAAAATATTTTAGTCAAGTAATGTTATAATTGTATTTTTTAAAAGTATGATTAAATTCGAAACCTTAATCTGAAAAAAAAGCATTTCATTTTAAAATTTAATTGATACACACTGAATGAATAATGTGCAAAGAGTCCATATATGACGGTAGGTAACCACAAAATACAATATTTATAATGTTTTTAATGCTATGCGATATATTTTAAACAGTCATTTTATTTAAAACAAATTCGTTATGACTGTAGAACAACGACCCATGTAATTCGCTTCAAATTTATATGAGTGTTTTGTTTTTTTGACACTTTATCTCATAGCTCTATGAATACAAAGTATATCCTTTGATACTAAGGTTAGTTCTGTGTATACATATTTTTTCAAAACTGGAATATAAAGCCTTTAAAAAAATCTTTTCAAGATCAAATGAAAAAAAAGCCACTGTCGCATTTTTGGCACATCCGCCATTTTTCTCCAATCATGACGAATTAAATAACAAAGGAATATACTTTATAAAAGTTAACAGATGGAAAAATTGAGGAAATGTGGATGTTTAAAGATAGGAAAAAGAGTGAATATTACACAGTGTCAAGTGGCTACTTAAACCAGCCAATGACAGGTCATTAGCCCTGTAAATGCCTACACTTACATATTCCTTTCTCAAAAATGTTTTTCCTCTTTGTTGCAACAAATTTAGATCTAAATAACTCCCTTGGGAGGAAATCCAACCAGTTTACAAATATTTGAACATACTCAAACCATTAAAAATTATAATTTTAATTAGTTTAGATGTTACGTTTCGCAATACACGCATTTTTTACACCCATACACCTGTAAGGTTTGTCAAATAAATGTGAGAAAATATATTAGTTTATATATGTCATTTAGTTTCCAATTAACTGTGACAAATGTTTTGTGTGAGTTAGGACTTAGTGTCGCGTCGGTTTGACTAATAAACCTGAGAGTGACGTTTCTTCGACTTAATTAAACTGGCCCCGTGTTGGTGAAACAGAAATACTTATATTTTTCTTCTTCTTCTTTCTTTCTGCCATATATAATTTATTTTAAGTCAAAGCTGTAGTCTGACGTAAAAAAGAAAATCATACAATTTTTCCATTTCATTACGCCATTCTGTCATGATCGTACCACTAAAAAATTAAATAAAATAAAGATGAAATAAAAGCAATTAATTTCTTAGTATCTTCTGATAAAATTGTCAGCCTCCGTGGTGTAGTGGTCAAGACGCTTGACTCAAGCACGGTAGGTTCTGGGTTCGATTTCATGTGAGAACACAAAAATTTAATGTTTTAATTTTTCAAACCAGGCCGTTCGGTGGTGTAATTCACCACTGTCATTGGGCCTCTTGGCCTGTTGTGGTGCAATATTATTGTGGTATGAATATTATTAATTCATAATAAACACACCGACAAAAAAAATATTGGAAAAATTTCTAGGACAGTGGCGAGAATGACTGAATTTTTTTACTAACTTTGTTTAAACTGACAATATTTTACATGTTAAATTAGTTAAATATTGCGCGTCTAATAAACTCACTAATGTTTCATTCGTTTTAACTCTGTTTTTTTAGAAACGTATTTTTTATTATTTATTTAGATATATTAATTATACATCTGTGGATTTATTGCCACATTTCAACTTCTTCCAACCAACTGATAAAATAAATGTGTTATTAAGATTATGTAAGTTTTCATATTGCTCCAAAAAACTTATTATTTATAAAGTATTATTGTAGAATTATTTTTCTTTTTCATTATTACCTAACTAACTACTAGCCACTTTAAGTTATTATTTTTAACTTTACTTTGTAATATTAATATTTAGAACATAAGATATTCTCACGTTTATTGTTATCTTTTATTTGTCATCTTAGATATGTTATGTTTCTTTCTTTCGGTTTTTTTTTTATTAATATTTTACTTTCACTAAGTTGTTTGGTTTTAATTATTCAACTTTAATTCATATTATGTATACAATAATAGATTGTTATCTACTAAGATTATTTCTATGAAACTTTTTATTGTAAACGGTTTTTTAAACCGTTGATATATAAATAAATAAATAAAACCCAGATGATAGATACTGAAATGCGGTCCAAAACGTCGGTAGTAAATACGGAAAATACATGAAATGATAATTCAATAAACATCAATCAACTTTCGAATACACAAAAAAAATTACCATCATTGTAATAAACGCAGTTAACATGTCTTAGATTTCAAAATGATGATTTACAGGCATTAAATGCACGTTTTTACAAAATATTTTGAATTCAGATTATGTTTTTAAGCTTCTCAAAGTTTGCAACAATTATTGAACATGTGCAATTGTTTAATCCTAATGAATAATTTATAATTTTTATCGTTGTGCTTTTTTTTTCTTTGATTTTATTATTTTACAATATTTTGAATTTGTCCAAGGTTTTGTAGACAAGGACTGGATTCCCCTGAGGAGCGGTCAATATGAACATTAATATAACTAAAGAATAAAGATGTTCAAATATAGGCAGAATAGTGAATATTACAAAATACGTTAAGATTTTTTTTTCTTTAAACATTATGAATTAATTAAAATCTTTAATTATTTTTAATTATTATTAAATTAAATGTAAATAAGTCGATTCAAGTTTTCACAAAGATAATTAGTTTCTGGATTTAATGCGGAGTAAAGAAAATACAGATTTGCAGCTACACAATGTGGCAACTTAAACCACCCAATAACAGGTCATAAGCCCTGTATATGCCGAGAAGTCTAAATTTCCTTCTTTAAAGAAATAATGTTTTTGTCTGTTGTAATATGTTTGTAACTTTGTTAAGTATTTATTATTTTTTAAATAAATACAACGTTAATTTTTGGACTGTTATTCTATAATATGTTATTATTTCTTATCAATTACAAGTTTTTCCATGTTAATTTATTTATGTACGGACTTGTTCAGTCCATTGAATACGTACTCAAGTATTAAATTAAATTAAAACCACAATATACTCGTATATCCAAAAAATACAACAGCGTCAAATAATTTTACTAACGAACAACCTAGACTAACAGAAAAAGAAACAGTATTGTCTAAACAGCCTTAATTTAAATGAATGAATAAATTCATTATGGTGGTCCTAGTAAAGTTACGGTTTTTTACACGCAATATTTTTTCACATTGGATTTCTAAATCAAAGTACACGGGCAAAAATATTATAACAAAACAATTTTGCACCTGCCGTTGTTACGTTCACGAAATGAGAATAAATAAAGGATAAGCGGTCGGCTCAAATTTAGATTCTGCCATCCAATTTTTTATGAAAATTCGCTTATTGAATTATTCAAGAATATATATTATGAGCTCAACAACTTGAGTAAAGTATCAAATTGAGGGCATTTTTCATTTATTCCTTTTATCTGAAATATTGGCATTGTCATTTTTCCCATCCTTCTGTTAACCGTTTCGGAAAAGAAAATATTCGTCCGTCCGTTTTAGAGGCTGTTCGCTACCACACTATACGGCGGAACTTTGCTACGGACTACGGACTACGGACCGTAGCACCTAGATCTCTAGTATGCTCTGTATGGATCTGATTAGTACTGAATTCAGTCTCGTTGGGAGCGGACGTACACAGCGCGCGCCGTACCGCGCCTCACATTGTGGCCAATACTTCGAAACTTTGTTCAACGTGTTAACTTATTTCGAATTATATTACCGTATCACGTATTGCAGTAAAATGCTCGGATTAATAAAATTAAGGGTAAAAGCATTGTTTAAATTTTTCGAAAAATGTGACTTAAACAAAAGTTGTCAAAATGTAATGAAGGTTTTATCAATCAATGTGGATTCAACGCAGTCGAGTTTGATTGACTTTTTATAATTTAATATTATTTTTGATATTTATTACACAGTTCGTTTTTCGTAGAAACAATGCATCATTCCAAGAGGCCGTCACCCAGCTCTTTAAGGAAATCAAAAGACCCGTGTAAGGGATCCCGTCACTCGCCCAGAGTCATTCACGTCAACAGGGATGTGGCTACTATGGTGGACGAGGTCAGTCATGAGAAGGATATGCAGGGGGTGGGCCAAGGAGGCGCGGGGGGAGCGGAGCGCTGGGGCTCCGCCGAGGAGCCCCCCCCGGCCCCCCGTCCGCGCACTTACAGCGACTCCTTCGTCAGAAACACGAGCGAGGAACTCCTAGTTGGCCCGGCGTGCGAAGCGTGCGGACACGCGTCAGGATACAATTGTCAGCAGTTCTGGAATAAAGCCTACGAAACGGAGAATTCCATAGATCTTTTGTGCAATTGCAATCTCGAGAACGATTCGTTTATACAAGAGATACCGAAAACTCGAGAGAAACTTTTGAGCGATTTCGAAAAATTAAATAACAGACACGCGTACCTAAAAACGAATAACTCCTATCACCGAAGTTTGGATCGCAAACACGTGAAGACGAAAAGCGTGGCTAGTTTTATTCCTAGACACATTCCTTACGCTAACCCGAGTTCCTCCTTCGTGAAAAAGATAAAGAAAAATTTGTCTTCCCTTAAAAAAATCGGAGATGGCGCCTCCAAAAAAAACAATCACGGCGTCCCGTTGAGTGAAATGCCTCTCGACTTTCCCCAACGCAAATCCGAAAGCTCGATTAGGCATTTTAAAGTTCCGGACCGAGGAATTAACACCAACTGTATTTTTTCTTCGTCGAATTTCACGAACAACATTCCGTGCGCGGATTTCGTAAATATTGATGTACCGAGCGAATTCGATTACCCACCGGATATGAGAGCTCCGTCGCTGATGAATACAAATTACCAGCAGGGATGTAAAAATGAGACAACCGGTGTACATAGAAAACACCCCCTGAACGTGAGTTCCGTCAACGTGACACTAGACGACAGATACATCGATAGATTTTGTTCCGAGGTGGAGATGGCCCCGAGAAGGATAATGTCCTCGAGTGATTTGTGGAAGGATAGAATTCTGTCAAACTACTCCATGTCTACGGAACCGATGGTGTGTAATTACGAGGGAAGAGAGCCCACGGTAGAGACAATAGATGGAAGCCACGTGTGCGGGGCTGGTGGGGGGGGAGGGGGCCAGCCTGAGGTCCGAACGTTCAAACGAAGTGATGAAACAGAGTGTGATATGATAATGCTAGAGACGAAGAGAGATTTGGCTGGGTACCACCATTGTTTGTGCGATCACACTAGGAGCCATGACACCAAATGCCCAGGATCTTACTTTCACTTACAGGTAAAAAGCATGTTATACAAAATTACCGTCTACACGGGCGAGCATTTAAATTATGTGTCAACATTAGTTACGTCTGTTTTTTTTCCAAATTTAAAAATGAATACGAAAATTGAAAAAAAATATATGGCAAAGGTTTACGTCATTTGAAAGAAAATTATCACAAGTTGTGTCCGTTTTTTTCCAAACTAAGAGAGAACAAGAAGACGCAACATTTTTTTTTGACAGTTATGTATTTTCCTCCATTATTTTTAATCTAATCAGTCAATAATTCATAACAGCTTCGCCGTACATTGCGCAAATATCGCAAGCAGCTTTGGCAGCTTTATTACCTCGATTGAACGCGAACGTCGAAAATACTCACTTTCGCCTACTTGACATTCCATTTTGGAGGCTTGTAATCAAATGAAATAATACATGTCACCATAGAATTAAAAATAGTTCAGAAGGAGCGTAGAATCATATTTGAAAACATCGGACTGTGTCTAAAAATCCCCCCACTTAGCCCTATTTTCGCCGCGCGCATTCATGAAGTCGCCGCATAATGTTGCCAGGTGGGAAAAAATATAATCATAGCACAAATGTGAGTTAAATTTCTCTAAAATTTTATTGAGCACGCGGAAACATTGATTGACGCAACAGAGTAGATAAGTAAAGGGTCATTTAATAAGAGTAATTGAATTTATGAACTTCGATGAGCTTAAAATATAGAACAATTTTTATTTTACATTAAACGGATATTTTTATTTCATTTTAAATAATATTTGATTTAAAGATAATGTCGGTCAAATGTTCACCACGCCCACGGCGTTGTTAATCCTAGGTCCAATTTTCATTAGTACTCTCATTAGATGAGCAAAGTAGGGTAAAAAATTTACTACCCTAGCAACACTAACAGAATGTCCATTTTGTTTTCTTCGACAGTCAGATAGATAGAAAAATAATTCAATTTTTAAGTAATGCGTTTGCTACTTACACATGTATTTGCTAATTTTGCATGAAATGTGATCCCATCCTGTTTCTTTAAGATGCCAGCAGTATTTTTACACTTTAAACCACACAACACGGCATAGTTGAATTCAAGTTGGGAGTTCCGTACTGAGCGACGTTTACAAAGAAACAAATGGGTCAAAACGTAAACCTACTCATTTAAAAGTAGTTTGATGTGCGTTTGCGATTTCTGAACTATTCTTAATTATATGCATGTAACGTTAAAACAAATACGTCTTTTAGAGCTTTTAAACGACGTACCTTTAACCTATACCATTTACAAAAACTTTTTATGCGTTTTTAAATTTGGAAAAAAAACAGACCCAATTAATGATAACACCTAGAATTATACCCGCGTTATTGTTTTGTGTGCCTTAAAAATATAACTGGATATGGTATTTTAGGTGGAAGGTATTAAACATTCCGTGTTAGGGTCTAACTAGCCCCAATGGAACGGCAAAATACTCTTATGTATAATATAGGTACCTTCATTGGTACAGAAAGCTTCCATAGATCGGCGTTATTTACACAGCCCATTTTTAAAAATTACAATAAAAATTCTAATTTCTGTTAAAATCCGCTTGTTTCTTTACACATAATGCAACGCAATTAATAATCAAATATAGACCACAAACGTACCGTAAATATTATTAAGATTAAGGGGAATAACGCAGATTATGTACAAACGAAGAAATCTGGGTAACTATAATTTATATTTTTTAATGTAAGTACGTGAATATTGTTAGTTTGAATATTAATTCAAACGGTTGTTTTTAAATATGAATTTAAAAATTTGAAATCAAAATGAGACATTCTTTTTTTATGTTTGAAAACATGTATCGTTGTAAGCAGCCAGCGGTAACAAAATAAACGAAAGTTATAAACATTGAAACAAAGTATTAAAAAGTAATTAAATTAACATTTTAACGTTATTTTGGATTTGTCCAAGTGTTTGTAGACAAGGATCAAATTTCACTTCCAAGGGAGTTTACAAGATTAACATTATAACAAAGGAGATGAGGAGCATTCAAGAAAAATAAATGTGAATATTTAGGCTTTTAAAGGGCTTATGCCCTATCATTAGCTGGTTAAAGTAGCCATTTTACATACTGCCTATCATTTACCGCTTTGACTTTGTTTGAAAATCCAAAAATTAACAAAAATATGGAAAATTTGCAGAAATATGGACTTTCAAACATATAAAAAATGGTGTATGTTACATATTTAGTTAAGTGACCATCAATTAATGACAGGTCATCATCAGTTTGTGGCGTTATAATAAACATACGGTTTTAAGTGTTTGAAACTAATGTCAATAAAAAACACTTTCAAATATACATGTTTTTAAATGAGTTAAATACGTGAAAAAAAATATTGACGTCGACCCTCTATAAATGTATATAAGAAAAAATGAAATCTAGAATTGGCCCCTTTAGATCCAAGCCACAGAAATTTTTCGTTTTTTCAAATGTTCTCCATCTCTGTCGTAATAATATGTGAATGGAGTTAATCTTGTAAGTAAAAAAAATGTACGAATTAATTTTTCAATCACTTTGTTTTTATTATAACTTGTAATAACATATTATAATGATTAAAAAAGTAAGGGCTACAACAACATATATATTTTGTTTCGTAAAATTTAACAGATATATTAAAAGGTAATATTTTTTATGAATTAATTAATTTTGTAGCTTAAATTGCTTTACATAAATGATTACCTGAAATAAAATTGAAGAAAAATAATATTTTAGAAAGTTTTGAACAAAACAAAATTTGAACAAAACAAAATGTAAAGAAATTTCTCTCGTGAACAACTTTCAACGACCCTTCTACCACTTCAGGACAAGATACGTAAACCTTCATTATAAATACACTGTTTACCAATAATAACATCCGATAAAGTACATTAAAAAAAGATAATGAAAATATTTTTATCAGATATTTATTTATTTATTTATTTTATTAACACTTTATAACTTATCTCTCAAACTTCTCGGTTTTATCAATAGAGTGACAAAGGACTTCAAAAATATTAATACCATCAAAACTCTTTATTGCTCACTAGTTTGACCCCATCTAGAATACGCTTCTCCTATTTGGTCTCCATTCTACAGGACTCATATTGACCATATTAAGTCTGTCCAACACCGTTTTCTAAGAAAAGTGGCATGGTTGCTCGGATTACAAAGGGGTAATTATTCCTATTATGAAATAGAGCAATCTCTTAATCTGTCTTCATTGGAGAGACGTAGAACCGAGATGGTCCTTATATGCATTTTCAAAATACTTAATGCTATAAGTGATGTCCATCTCTGTTGCAATCAATTTCTTTTTATGTTCCCAACCATGTCACCAGAAGTCAAAGTCTTCTATTTATAAAATCTTCTAACAGCAACTTTGCTTTTTATGCCCTAATGTTCAGAATGTGTGGATTAGTCAATTCATCACACGACTTAGAATTCTTTGGGATAGATCTTCCGGCTTTTCGTAGATCTCTTCGCGACTAAACAGTGTGAGATGAAGTTGGATTGGTATGGTTTAGTTAGAAGTCTTAGGTCTTTCGTTTTTATGAATATATTGTATACAATTATTGTTTTGCCCTTGTTTGTTTTTGCTAAATAGTTTTGAGTTCTTTTTGTTCCGTTTCTTGCATTTATGTTTCTTCATGTAATTGTTGTAATTGGCTAAGGCCGTATATATAATAAATAAATTTGTTAATATCTCTTATTTATTAAATTTTATGTTTTTTCGTTTGTTTATGCATATTTGCCGTATTATTGTTGACATCTCAAATAAATAAAATAAAATCATGACGCTATAAAAGATAAAGAAACCATGACAGAAAGCTGAATATACATATATAGATTACATGCAAGATAATATATATTATTGGTAGAACCATCACAATTTATAATTGTTCACAGTATGCAATGTGTATTAAACAGTAATTTGATTAAAGGAAAAATATTTTTTTTATAATAACAATAATTTATAAGAAGAAGAAAATGTCATAGAAATAACTTATGAAAACAAACGTATATATTAAAAAAAATATATCTTAGTGAATCACAAAATAAAAATACATTTTTCGCATTGTGCTTGTAAGCCTTATTGTACTGCCTGCACATGCGAAGGGGGGGATTATAATATCCTGAGCTCGAAGAAAAGTGCTCGACTCTGAAGATAGAACTCAGGAACACAGACATTAAAATTTCCACTTCAAAAACGTATTGCAAAGTCACTTAAAACCGATCATGGAGTTTACTTTAAAAAGTTTTCAACAGAGATGGAGAACTTCGTTGAGGAAAGAATAAGGACCCTGTTGAAGTTATTTTCGCATCTAGACAAAATCAGAGGTTCAGGAATATTATATATGCAAATCATTCTAAATAATTATAGATTTGATTTTATCCCCATACGAGAGTTCATTGAGACTGATAAACATCTTAAAACAGACGGAGAGCCTTTATGGAAAGGGATAATGGAAGTATAGACATTTACTAACCTAGACCTGTCATTTGCTGGTCTGAATTCATTGATCAATTTAAACAGCGTGTAAGACATTATGACGTCGGCTTCGTGGTGTAATGGTCAGCGCGTTTATAATATTTATATTAATTTTAAGTGGTGTTTAAAAGTCCCTGGACTGGTACCTGAAGCTTAAAACTGATCATATCACCTTTATGTAACAAAAAAATATTAAGATATGCTGCGAATGGCATACCAATGCAGTGCCCTATTCACCATTGGGTGTTAAAATGGAATGATGATGATGATGTTGGACATTATTCCTCTTTTATTCGAGCATCCACCTTTCTTACATAGTTTTCGATATTTTTCGAAGAAAAAAATATTTACGGAATAATTGATAAAAGATTATTGAAGTAAATTTAAAATTTGTTTTATTATTGAACCGCTGATTATTTATTTAATTACCAATTCGAATCATTTGTTTAAAAAAAATGCGTCTTTTAGATAGTATTTTTTATAGCCGCAAAGTTAGTGCTTCAAACACAAATTTATAATATTACTGTTTTGTATTTTGGCTAGGTTTATGCTAAATGTGGTAAAGTTATTTAATTAATTAGCAATTGGCAATAGTTATTCGATTATTAATTATTTAGGGATAACATATGTTTTTGACGCTCATTAATAGGCAATTTGCATTACAATCAAAATGCATTCCATTCATGCCGCTTGCATACAACTACATGCTTGTAGTTATTATTGTATAGCTTATAAATTAAATTATTATTTAACAATCAATACCAAACAGTACAGTTTTTAAACATATTAAATCAAAGGCTTTATTGTAAAAAAATTGTATTTATTTATTTGAAGGAAGAACAAACTGCTCCACAAAAACATGTATAACAAATCACATTAATACAGAAACCGGCTTTATTTAAACTATTCTCAAAATGATGGGACTAAAAAATGTAAAATACTAAAACAAAACAAATAACATCAATAGCAATAGAAAAATAACAGTTTAAGCATCATCGACACATTTTGGCGAAATTAAAACGACTAAAAACGTCAATCTTAAGTTAAAATTGAAACTTTTCTTAAGTTCTAATTCCTGAATAATTTTGAATAGAGTTGTAATGGAAAATATACACAGCAAATAAAATCACATTTTATAATTATAATTACAGTACAATTTAGTCACAATCTCGTATCAGAAAGTCACGACGTCTGCAATAGGAGAGTAGGAATGGCTGAAAAGATAACTTTTTTATTTGAAATAAGGTCAAAGCACCAGTAAATGACCACTCTCCAGTAAATGACCATTGGTTAATAAAACACAATGTAATAATTATTGCTACATGTGTTCAGTCAACAAACTTTTAACACTAGAAACTATGACAAAAGCAGTAGGCGGACACATATTTTGGTAAGAAACAAATCTATCAGTTTTGAGTTGTGAGTAATAGGGTAATAGTACGTCTTTCCGTTATTGTTCTGAGATTGATAGTGTTTTTATAAGTAAAGGTGTGGTACGTGTTTTATTTGATGCTATTTTTTATGCAATTCTTTGAATATATCCGTGTTCTAATGTGTTAGGGTGTTTTATAATGTTATGATGTAGCTAAATCTGAGTATTATTTTTATTGGGGTAGTAGTGGTCATTCACTGGTGATTATGCTATTTTTTTAGAGTTATATTAATTATAATTGTGATACTCGTATTTCAATAAAAATGTTAAGGTATTTGGAAAAATTAATGTGTTTTTTATTGTTTTCTTTTGTTTTGTACGCTTAAATAATGAAATAAATACCTTTAATTAGGATTTAACTACAAGCTGAACATTAAACGGTCATTCATTGGTGCTTTGACCCTATATATGTTAGCACTTTACTTCGTATGGTTCATTATTCATATTGGTAGAACAAATGAAAAGAGTTAAATTTATTTCAACAGAGAGGGAAAACAATTTTGAGAAGGGAATATGGAAGTCTGGCATTTACAGGGCTTGTGATCTGTCGTTGGCTGGTTTACGTGGCCACTTTACACACTGTAACATTCACAATTTTTCCCATGTTTGAACATCCATTACCTTCTCAAAAATGTTTTCCCTCTCTGCTGAAATAAATTTAAATATGAACAACTCCCTAAAGAAGAAATCCAGCCGGTCTGCAAGCATTTGGACATACTCAAATATTGTTGAATTAACTGCCTGGTAAAAAAAGAAGTATAAAAATTGGAAAATTGTTTTGAGGCGTTGCCTAGTAGTTGATTTGATTGAGCCGGATGAATCTCACCCAAGTGATAAAAGTTTCAGCTCTTTTATATCACAAAAGTCAACAGATGGAAGAGTTGACTAAATGTGGATGTTCAAACATGGGCAGAATGGTGAATGATACACAGTGTGTAAAGCGGCCACTTAAACTAGCCAATGACAGATCATTAACCCTGTAAATGCCTACACTTCCATATTCCCTTCTGAAATTTTTTTCCCCCCCTGTTAAAATAAATTTAAATATAAACAACTACCTTGAGAGGAAATGCAGCCGGTCTGCAGGCATTTGGACATACTCAGATATTGTTGAAATAAAAGGAGTTTTGAAAAGTTGGAAGTAACAGAGACAGTTAAGGGTTGTCTAACAAAAAACGTTCTCCCACGAGATGAACCAACCAAGTTAAGGAATGGTTCATGAGGTTCTCATTAAACGTTGTCTTCAAATTATCAAAAGACAATGAAAAAAAGACCTAGAAAAAGAATGAAAAATTTTAATGCTCTTAACTTATCGTTTTTTTTGTTTAAATTGGGCAATCCTTTTAAGTAGATTCTATAAATAGGCGTCCTGACCAGTAAATATATTTTAATACTGACCCGTAACCTGATTGTGACATGAATTCGTTATGTCAAAGAATATTTAAATACAACAATTTTTCTGTAAAATCATTGATTGATGAATTATTAATTGAGACTTTATGTGGGTTTGCAAATGGTACAATTGTATGAAATAAGTACCAGGTAGATAACATATTATTTTCTGCGTTATTGCACGAACGCAGTTGAAATTATTTTCCGATGTTTCGAATAGCGTTGCTGCGTCCATCATAATTATCTACAAAAAGTACAAACGGTACGCGATACAAAAAATAATTTTGCGTTTAAACAAAAGTGTACATTTAATAAAATTTATGCCACGTTTGTAAACATCTAGGTTCAGATAATCGCTTAGAAATATGACATGATTTTAACAGCTACGTTTTCTCTGGAGCAGGAGGAGGTTATGGAGCAAATATGGAGGTTCAGAATATAATTATTTTCTTATTTAAAGATTCTTTAAAGATTCATCTCATCGTTTTTTTTAATCCCTTAAAATATGTATGTGTATATTTATGTTTTTCTTTTAAAAAATGTTATTATTATTTTATTTTATTTTTACATCTGAGCATGTTTTTCAGTCTTTATTTTAATACTTAACTTTTAATTACTTTTACAAATTTTCTTCATTTTTTTTACTTTAATTTTAATTTTTAAACAGCTTCTTTTTATGTTTTTTTCCTTCTCTTTTTTGTACTTTAATTAATAACCTTACATATAATATGGAAACTTCGCTGGTCCATTAGATTTAAGTCTAACTGTGAAACTTTGTAACTGTACTGTATGTTTCCTAAATAAAAAAAAGAAAAAAATATATATCTTCGTGTTTTAGAACACATTGTTGAATAACAATTTTTTGAAACGGTATTTTTTCACTTTACCTATGTAAAAGACAATAATCGAAAACAAATATGTTATTTTATATTCTTTAAAACAGGTTTACGTATCATAAAAGTGACATTAATAGAACAGTATGTTTACTTAAAATTAAATTAAAAAAAATTTTAACATCAGACACAAACTTCATTGTCAAAAACCGTTTTAAGGCAGATACGTTTGTTGATTAATAAAAAAAATCAAATGAAACGAGTAAAGGTTCGGCCAATGGTCGAAGTTTTTTTACGCTTACGTTTAAGAACATCAATCTCTAGGGATAAACGGCATATTTTTGAGGATCAACTTCGAATAAGACCAGACGCTGGTGATAAATTGCGTCATATCATTAGAGTTCCAAGGTTTATTAACCTTTTTGCAAAATTAAAAGCGGCGGTTTCATGATTTATTCTATTTGCTTACTTTTGCACGCTTTCTTAAACGTTAGAATTACGCCATTACTTATCGTGAGAACTGAGAAAATAGGATTTAATTCAAGGAAAAATGGACCAAAAATATGGTGGAGCAGTCAGCGACAATTCGGAGAGTGAATAATATTTCATTTTTTGTAATTTGATAAAGCTTAAGTTAAAAGATTCGCACCTTTGGTAATAAAATACTTTTAGATAAATTTGTGTCCAGGTGAAGAAACAGGTACGTCTTGAAACCGGCAGATATTAAAAAGTCAGTAAGTTTTTTGTAGTGAAGGAAGATACATTTTCCGTTTCCCAAATTATCCAAATGTGTCTCCTATCAACAAAAAAATCTGAAATGAAAGTTGTTCAGGTTTATCATTATACATTTTTTTTTATAAAAAGATATGTGACTATTATTATTTATTTTAATCCCCTTACGATTTTCAGAGTTAATAAACGATTTTGATCCGATTTTTTGTGATATCAAAATATTATTTAAAGTCCTCGTTTCACGAAAGTTTTATTTTTTTACATGTTACTTGTCATTTGACTAGAAAAATAAGTAAATTGGTTGGAATTAAAATGTAAATTCTCTGAAGACCGGAAGTATGCCTTTGGAATGAAATCTCTTGATCACACGCCTAATTAATTAAACGCAATCCTTATTTAAAAAAAATAAAATATTTGTCTTGAATACAAATTATTTACTTCTGTTCTGAAAAAGGAAAATTCATTAGAACAATCACAAAAATGAAATCTTTTGACATCTAGACCAAAATACAAATAAAGATATTGCATAAATTGAACATTATGTGCATTATTTGTATTTTGATGTGAGAAAACGAAGAAATGTTCTTGCAGTGAGGACATTGCCTCTCGTAAAATGCGTTTTTTTCAAAGTTAAGGCATTGAATTTCTCTACTGACATTTCTTGCAACTTTTGGTGGAACGGCATTTTAGTCAGTCGATGTAGACGATGCCAGACACGACGAAAACAGGTATCTGTTGAAAATTATAAATGGTAATGCATTCGTTTTATATAACTTAGACATAATTACTTTTCAACCGGCATATATCGCCTCTTAAAATTAAGATTAAACATTTAAATATTTAAACTATTAAGACAAAGTATTTAATTAATATTTGTTAATACAATATAATTCTTCTAATTGATCAGGAAATTAATTAAATAAAATAACTTAAATTTAGTTTTTAAAAATAAAACATTTTCAATCGCAGATTTTTTGAGGTATTTTAATTATATTCTACTTAAAATTATGCTTTCAATAGTATTGATCATTTATGTGTATAATATCAAATAAAATTATGACTTAAATTTATTTCAACAGAAAGTGAAAACATTTTTGAGAAGGGAATATGGAAGTCTAGGCATTTACAAGGCTTATGACCTGTCATTGGCTGGTTTAAGTGGCCACTTTACATACTGTGTAATATTCACCATTCTGCTGATGTTTCAACATCCACATTTCCTCAACTCTTCCATCTTGGAAGTAGAAGAGCTGAAACCTTTATCATGCCTTGCTTAAACCAGCCAATGATAGGTTATAAATCCTGTCAATGCCTAGACTTCCATATTCCCTTCTTAATTTTTTTTTCCCTCTATGTAGAAATAAATTTAAATATGAATAACTCCCTAGGGAGGTAATCCAGCCAGTCTGCAAGCATTTGGGCATACTCAAACATTGTTAAAATTATGACTCCGATACAATTTTTTTTACTAGTAGTTAGAAAGATCGAAAAATATGTTTCTCCTTTTCATTTATATGATTCTGATATAGGAGTTCGTAAAAGAAGGGAAAATGAAGAAAAAATACTTTACTACCCCACTGGGACTATTTCGTAATTTAACGACTAAAATAATGAATACAAGTATCCACAAAGTAGTTTTTTAGTATGTTTGGACTCAATCCTAAAATGCTATCTTCAATTAAAAACATTTTTTTTTGTTTTCGGTAGGCACTGAATTTTAGAGTATCATAGATAATTATACAATTGATCAATTACATTTTCAAAATTCATACGTTTGATTCTACGTAAAATTTAATAATCTGGCTATCAATTTATATTTGGATGCACTACAAAGTTAGTGCATCAACATCAAAAATATGAATTATTTAACCTAAATATCATTCTCGTCATATTATTTATTGTTTTAACATTTATTTTATGGATTAAAAAAAAATATTTTAAAATGAAAAAAACTGTAATATTAAATTTAATCACTCTAGTTAATGTAAAGCATGATTTATTATTTAAGCTTTTTACGTATAGTAAATATTTTATTTTAGTTCAAATTCTATGACTGAAACGTTTGGCAGCTTTTCATTAAAATATGGAGTCGAAAATTCAAACGTCTTTTTTTACAGTGAAATATAGTAGGGAGAATTTCTGCAAATAAACTCTGCCACTGAAAATGATCCGCTGAAATTTTGAGGTTTATAACATAATATTTAAACATATAACATCACAGATGAGCAACATTTAAGAAAAGGAAATATGGAAGTCAAGACATTTACAGGGCTTATGACCTGTCATTGGCTGGTTTTCGTGACTATTTTAAACATAGTAATATTCACTACTCCGCGTTAGTTTGAACATCCACATACAAATCCTTTTTCTTTTATTATTCATTATTTGAAGGAATTATTTAACCCACATATCATTTTAGGTTATTAAAAGCGTAATTCTTGAAATGTTGGCGGGCCTTCGTGGTGTAATGACTAGGACATCTGACTCCCACATGTAAAGGTCCGAGTTCGATTTCCGGTAAGAACACCAACATTGATGGAGGTATCTTTGGTGTTCTGTAGTGAAATTTCCACAGTAATTGGGCCTGGTCTTTTGTAGTGCAAATAACACATTAATTAAATGAAATTTTCCTGTCAATAAATATGTTATTTTTTTAATACTGCTAAAACGTTAAATTGCTTTTCATTTAAAATATCAAGTAGAAAGTTTAAATGTATTTTTTTACAGAAAAATCATGAAACGAGTATTTATTTTTCATTTCGGTAAACAAACCCTGTCTCTAAAAAGCAGTCCGCTGAAATGAGAAAAGGCTTTAAAAATATTTTTTTAATATCTAGGGTAAGCTAGCTTTATTACTGAATGTTTTACTTTTGCAAAATGTAAGTTATTAAATAAGCAGTGGAGTACAAGGCCAACAAACAAAAAAAATAATTTCCATCAAACCCTAATCCTCACCCGATGGTGCATAGGGTACGCCATTATTAAATAAACTGTTGCGTATCTCGATCATTTATTACAGGACGGCAAAGTGATCAGTCTTACGCTGTAGATGCCGTTCAGGGATAATGACATACTTTAGAATAAAACCACATTTGAAAATAAATATTTCATGTCAACCCTCCCAAGAATCGACTCCAAGACCTCAAACATGGTAGGCTACAATTCTGGATCTGTTTCGCACACATAACTGTATTTTTCATCCAGACGGACACATACAAAAAACACATATGAATCTTGCCGAAATCCACCTTAAAACAAACCTAATAATTTATTTTTTTTGAAAATCTCGTAAACAAAATACAGATATGTATAAAAAAATATAACGGCACACTTCAGATATAAAGCATCGAAAATGATCTATTCATTTCACGAGGCGATAAAAATTACATAATGTATAATTTTATCATTTGGGTAAATATTCCATACGCATGTTTTTTTTCCGACTGAATTTCCATGAAAGTGCGTCCCCATGAATAGAAACAATATTCCTACGGGTAATTAAATAAAATCATTTCATATGTATGCAGTAAAAGTCGCGAGAATTAACCCATGAAACGAATACCAAATATATGTTTCGAACCAGACCCCGTAAAAATACAACAAAACACCACCATTAACCCTAATGCTGATATTTTCTAAAACACAATGTAATCCCGAGTAAAATTTATCCACAATAAAGTATCTTAAACCTGAAAAATATACGAAACGTACGGTGATACCCGTATTACAATAAATATTATTATTGTAGGTAAGGCAAGGCATACGCACCACACCGCACCGCACCGCCTTTGTATTCAATGTCCGTCTTTGTTTAAATGACAATGTCCGCCTACTATTGTTACTCAAATATTTATGGTCTTCGCAGACATAAAAATATTTATTCCTTTTTTTACTCACGCAACATCGTAAAAAAAATTAATGAACATTTTAGTATCGTATGTTTTCTAGTTTATATGATTGAAACATCAACTTGATGAGATTTTTTTCTTTTTCATAAAGTACATAGCAAGTTAACTCACATCCGACCCACGTGTATGTTGCAGATAATTATACTTTTATAAGTATTATTAAAAAGAAAAAAAAGTAATATCATTCGCTTGAACGTATTTTAGTATTACTTTATCAATCCAAAAGAACTCTTTTATAAATTTCTACCCAAAAATATAACAATTTAGGAGCATGAAATAAATCTTTTGTCTATAATATTGTACAAATACCTTTTTGTGAGCTGTATTGAAATTTGATGTTAGGTACTGACATTTTATAACCCAGTTATTTATTTATTTATGAAATTTTTGCATTTATAAACACATTTATTACCAGGGAATCTACGTAAATTTAAATATGGATTGTCCTCTGGTATAGTTAGACTCTATTTAACATGGCTTAGCCTGAATAGGCGCGTAGATTTTCACGGTCATTGTTATCAATATTCATACTCAAATTTGTTTGTTTTACCAAAAGAACATTATTAATTAAAAAATATTTAAGGCGTTATATTAGGACAACATATCAAACCAGAACATAATTAACGTATAATACTCTCCAACAGCAAGAGCATTTGCCTCCTTAAAGTAGTTTCATTAATGTAAAAGATGACGATCTCCAAAGTGACAATGTTAAGCTACCTGACTGCTCTTCCAATCGGAATTACTAGAAGCAGGTTGGTTCTGAAAGCTGGGAGGTAAACCAGTCTGTGTCGACTCTGTTGGAGATAACCATCGGGAAAATAAAAATTGATAATCTTTAAAATGGCCGAGTTATCGATAATAGCTCTTATCAGTCTGAAAAAATGGGTCAGTGTGAACCCATTCCTTCTAAGTTGCAAAATGTTAGTTCCAAGCATGCTCAAGAGGAATTTAGTGGAATAGAGCCATGGAAAACTACTCTTCTTTCTCATATAGAGATATCTCTGATTTTTTTTCTGAACCTTCTCCAACATGAAGGAATATCTCACTTCGTGCGGACTCTTTATCACCGAAACACTTTCAAACCTGGTCCGAACCAACGAGTTCTTCGGGGTTATGAGTGTACGAGATTCATCAGAACCCCTGCCAGTTTGGAGAATAAAATCCAACATCTTCAGTAAAAGGTCACATGTTCTCTTGACGTGAGCATGAAAAGTCAATCTGCTTTCATAAATAACCCCAAGATCCTTTATTGTCAAAATACGCATTAGTTGGCGGTATCATCCATTATGTATCTGTACGCAATGCTCTGGTGAAATATAAAATTCGCATTTTGATATATTGAAAAACATTTTGTTGTACTACAGTCAATAATGTTGTGTGTAAACAAGGTAGGTAGGTGCAAACAGTCAACTTGGTTTTCTATCTCAAGCGATAATTTCAAATCATCAGCAAATGATGACCTTCGTGGTACCATTTATGAAGATGGTAAAAAGGAATGGGCCAAGTTTTAACCCTTGTATTACTTCAAAATATACTGTGAATGGATCTGGTTAAAATATTCCATGTGAAATAAACTGAAACATGTATTTTTTTTTGGATGATCTCGTGTTAGTTCACATACACTGGATCACCGAAAAAAAATATATATTTATGGCTTAGCCTGTTTTAAAAAGGCAATTTTTTCATCTTACTAAGTCAAACCCACAATATGAATTCTTCTTTACATCCATTCTCAAAAGTCAGTAGTTTGCTGTTTTAAGCTATAGTAAGGTACCACGATTCGCAAAGAATAGAGGTAATCTGGTGTTATGCAAATGTAATATGGTCGGATTTAGGTCTATTTATTTATTTTATTATGGAACAATAACAAACAACTGCAATTTGCCAACTGGTTTTGATGGTATTCCCAAGAACTGAGATCACAAACAGTGGTGGTTTTGCTTTTAATCCCTTCACATAGATAAATATACGAATGACTTTATTTGGATTTATTTCAACAGAGAGGGAAAAAGTTTTTGAGAAGGAATTATTGAAATCTAGGCATTTACAAGGCCTTTGACCAGTTATTGGCTGGTTTAAGTGGCCACTAGTTTAAGTGGCAAGCATTTGGACATACTCAAACATTGTTCACTTTATTTGGCATTGATTTTCACCAGTAGTTAAATATCAATAGGCAAGAATATTTCAAAATGAATTGATAAAAGTGTAACTGCCCTATTAAATCATCATCAAAAAATGTCTAATGTTGAGTTTTTCTACTGGCATTTCTTGATGGAACGGCATTTTAATTATAATAATTCGAATACGTATATATTGTTTTGTCTTCACCACTCTGACGGTGTTGGTCATGGCGGAACCCAGTCACTGATAAAAATTATAAATTAAAGTAGAATAGAACTACCTACGCATTTTTTTTATTATTAGTCTAATATAATACTTTTCCATTAAGAATCTTATTTTGATGCAAAATTAAGTAAAGTCATTAATGTTTTTTCATGTTTTTGCAGTAGTATATGTTAATATGGAATCGGTTAGTAATATGACAACTTTAGCGTAAAACCTAATAGAGTCGCCCGTATGAGGAAAAACCATCCTCTGATTATTGACCACGAAGTGAGCTACAGATTACAGCAATAGAACGGGCCGTAGGTACTTGAGTAAAAATTTCAAGGGCAAACCAAAACCATCCATTACACGTTTGTTGTTAAACTAAAAACTTAAATAAAAGAAAACCGAAAATTTGGAACGCTTTTGTTCTGTGCAATAGAGCTTTAGGGCTTCTCTAGAGAATCATAACTCTCAGATGACAACGCTATATACGGGCTAGATATAATATGTATATTAGGTAATATTGCGTAGAGGTTAATGTTGCTAGTGAATATGTAACTAGCGACAAATGTCAATCAACGGTGTTTTGTATAATGGTTTGATTAATTCATGTAACTAATGACACGCGTTACGCGGTGAATAAAACAATACTGGAACACATAATAATTTTAAACACGTGTGCGCAATTCAAATGTATGTGTATTAGGGAAGACATTATATCGCATTTATACTAGTTAAATAATGTATATCGGAATACGTTGATATTTGTTTAATATTCGAAATAATGTACTTCGAAATCGAATCTTATAAAATAATGGATCTTCTTTGGCCACCTTTAAGAAACGCCTGAAACATTATTGTACATTCTTTTTTTCCTGGATCCTCTTCCTGTCACCTTTCTTACTCTTGACCAGATTTCACATTATATGTACTTGTTTCCTCATATATTTTTTTTTTAAGGAATAACCTGCTAAGCCTCTATTTTGAGGCTTGTCAGCAGGTGGGATAAAGGGGATATGGAAGGAGGTAATGAAAAATACACCACAAATATCTTTCTTGGATTTTTTTCTTGCAACTGGCGGTAATCGATCCCACGACGCTAGTTTTACAGTCGGCCGTCTAATCAACTGCGCTACGGCACCTGTCGCATAAATTTTTAAGTGCAATCTCTATCTCTCTACTAAAAAATAGCCGAAATTTGAAAAAAAAAATATTTTAGTTTTGACCTAATTTTTTCTAGTTGCCGGTTTTTGGTAAGCTGGAAAATATTATGTTTATCAATGAGTCCACCAAAGTGCATATTACATTTTTTATACGAATATTTTAAATAAATCAATGTTTGAGCAAATAAAATAAAGAAAACAACTATGTTTTTCACCATTAACTATTAATTTTTTGTATATTTGTGTTCTTTTTACCAGACTCGCATCTATAAATATATAAATGAATAGTTAAATATATAAATTCGCATTTATAAATTTTACATTTGAAACAATAACTTTGTGGTTATTTAATATAATAAAATTTAAAAAAATGATTTGTTTTCACCACTAATTTGAGAGTTTAACCACTAATTTTATAAAGACAATAAGGCATTAAAATTAGATGGAATTAAACTAGCAGCTGACGTGGGTACGATATTATTTTTTTTATTGTAAGAGCAGTTTTATTGCATTTTTTTTGGTTTTAAATTTTATTTATAGTTCATTGTAAAAATTGTTACGAAAAAAATAATTATAAAATACGGTTTTCTACATGCAAAGAGACTTTTCGTATTTCATTCAACTTTATTGTTAAAAATATTTATAATCTCTCCTGGAATCGTCCCCCGAACGTCCGTCCTAAAAAAAAAGTTTGAATAAAAAATTATCTTTTTTCACATATATTAAACTATTGATTTTTTAACTCAGAGTTTATTGATATTATTTATTTACCTTGACTAGTAAACATTTTGAAAAATATTCAAGTTTTATAATTCTGTGAGTAGATTCAAACATAAAAACACCCTAACGTGGTTCTAAAAAGTTTACCAAATCGCGTATAAGGCGAATATAAGTTATAATATTTCCCACAACTTTCTCGCATCCTCCTATATACGTTAACCAACCCTATATGTATTATTTTATATTATGTATAAACATAAATATTAAAAGGACCCTAATTGATGATTTTCCTCCCAGGTCAAGCGATTTACAACTTAATTCCCGTTTAGAAATAAGTTTACCAACTAAAATGGCTTTATTTAACTGCTCTTTGAAAGTAGCTTATAATCCTGATTTACATTAATTATTAACTTTTTTATTTGTCATTGAAATTACGTGGAATCTCAACAAAGACATATTATTTTTAAGAGAAATGATCAGTTTCGTCATCATCATTTTGTTTGCGCACCTAATGGTGCATAGGGCGCTGCATTGGTACACTAATAACAGCGTATCTTGATCATTTTTGTTACATGAAGGTAACATGATCAGTCTTACACTTCAGAAACCAGCCTAATATTTAAGTGTAAAAATATCCTTTTAAATAAATATTTCATATCAACGGTGTCGGGAATCGAACCCGAGACCTCTTGAATGGTAGGCGAACACGCTGACCATTACACCACGAGGCCGACTTATCAGTTTAATATATTTCTCATAATATTGTTACCAGTTTAGCATAATTCTATCAGTAAAGTATGTCATAATTTTCGAATTATTAATGGTATATTTTCTCATTTATATTTATGCTTTAAATTTTATTACTATCGGTGTGTTTTCTAAGTTACACTTGGTTTTAAATTTTTTTTGTTTGGACTTTTTTAGCATGAATTTTTCATGCGTTTAGTGATTAAAAAAACACATAAAATATAAGGTCCAGCCTTAACACAGTAATTTTCTAGCTAGTCGGGACCTGAAATAAGGAGTCTCTGTACACTTTAAAATTGTGAAATAAATAATTGTAGAATTTTGTTAGTTATTGTAACGGGAGCTTCGACACCAGTTAGAGATGACAGAAGAAAAGATGTCTTTGATACAGTTAATAAAGTGCATCGAATTTTAAAAAGAGACTGCCGACTTTGCAGACGTCGTCCCTGTCGTAAGAGTCCGATACCTGTACGAAAGTAAGAATGACGAAAATGATGCTCTACAAAGCCAAACTTAACCGATTGGGCCGGCAGTCTCTTTCTTAAGCCCGATTTATTTTATTTAATGCCGGGTACTATAAACAGGTATTTATTACGTGGTGAATACAATATATGACAGTGACTGAATCGAATTAGATGATGTAACTAGGTGAACACTGAACGATGTTACCACGCCCTGTGATCCTTTTATAGGTCGCGTTCTTTTGTTCTTGACGTATGCGTCTCTATGACAGGGATGAAGTTGGTGCACTTCAGAGCGTATCACTGGATTTGTCATCTGATTTCATTATTAAAGATAAGTTCCCGTGTGTAATAATTTGATTGATGTAGAGTGTAGTGTTTTACAGAACGACTCAAGTCGACGGTTTTTCTAAGATAAAAATGTAAAAAAAAAACCGACTGAAGATTTGTTCGCCTTAGTTAAAGCGTTCGCCTATGATTCTTAAGGTTCAGGGTTCGATAATTGAACACAAATGATTAATCAATGACTAATCATTCTACACAGTGTGTAAAGTGGCCACTTAAACCAGCCATTGACAGGTCATAAGCCCTGTAGATGCCTGGACTTCTATATTACCTTCTCTTAAATGTTCTTCATCTCTGTTGTAATATGTTAATATAAACAGCTCCCCAGGGAGTTAAATCCAGTCCTTGTCTACAAAAATTTGGACAAACTCAAAATATTGTTGATAAATTACCTGGTCCATGAAGAAGTATAGAAATTGAAAAAATAATATTTTCAGGCGTTGCCTAGTATGTAGGTGAAATAATTCAATAAGTTGAATCTCACCTGCATAAATAAAGGTTTCAGCTCTTTAACTTCACAAACATCAACAGATGAAAGAATTGAAGGAATATAGATGTTCAAATATAGGCAGAATGGTGAATGTTACACAGTGTGTAAAGTGGCTACTTAAACCAGCCATTGACAGGTCATAAGCCCTGTAGATGCCTGGACTTCTATATTACCTTCGTTTAAATGTTCTTCATCTCTGTTGTAATATGTTAATATAAACAGCTCCCCAGGGAGTTGAATCCAGTCCTTGTCTACAAAAATTTGGACAAACTCAAAATATTGTTAAATATATAATTTGTTAAAATATAAGAAAAATACCCTGTGGATTCCAATAATAAATTAATGGGATGTTTAGACATTGGGTTTGCATAAAATTAAGTAATCAGAAGCGCTTGCACTTAAGGTTGCCCTTTTCTTGCCAAGCGATCGTCATACTTCGCATTTTGTCACGGAAAAAAGCTTAGAAAAAACCGCATCGGTAGATGCGTTCGCCACAGACAAAATAATATGGTTGCAAAATTTTCTGTGACGAATAGCTAGTGTTACTTCAATAACGAAATCGGATGACATATCCAGTGCAACGTTCTAGAGTCCACAAACTTCACCCTACCCTTTCATGGAAACGGCGTTATTTTGTATTTTTATAATTAAAGTTTTTTTTCCCCACAACAGGCCAAGACGCCCAATTACATCACAGAATATCCAGGCTTGAGAAAAATCACATTTGATTTTTGTGTTCTTACCGGGAATCAAACCCGGAACCTTCCGTGTGTGAGGCAAGCGTCTTGACCACTACACCACGGAGGCCGCCTGGTTTGTTTGTTTGTGTTTACCATCAGGGGATTTTTTATTCTGTATTCTTGATATGTTTTCTGATACATATTCATGTTTTTATTTAGTGAATTTCGGTTGGTTAATTCTTTCCTAAAAAGTTTATTTTTTGCAACATCAATCTCTGCGTAAATGTTTGATAAGAAAAAAAGTGTAGCACACAAAAAATTATAAAAACTCATCGACAAGTAAAAACCGAAACACAAGAACCTTCATTAATAGAGAGATATTATGTAACTTTTACCGACTCATTCTACTGAAAATGAATCAGAAAATACACAAAATATATAAAATAGAAATTATTTTATCATTTGTCTCATTTAAAATATTTTTTTTCGAATTGCTAGAAATAATGCCTTATTTCAACCTCAAAACACGACTTATCACGTAATGTCAATCATAATCGTCAATATTCCGTTTTCCGCATCCAAGTGCCCAGGGCGCAGACAAATGCAGCGTAATGTGATTACTTCTACGCTTAAGGTGCCAGTCCAGAAACAATAAAACATTGCAGTTTGAACAATCTTTAAAATAATTATTTCACGTCCGTCCTGCCACGAATCGAACCCAGGACCCCGAAAATGCATGGTAGACGAACGCGCCAACCATGTAGGTAAGTCTACCTCCTAATGTTAATATTTGTTCTGAATACGTTTTAATGATAGTTGAAAAATTGAATTCACATTTTTATAAAATTCTCTTTTTTTTTTTCATATTTATGATTAAAGTTAACTTAAAAAGGCATGATATCATTTCTTAAGAAAATGGCAATACTCGCGAATACAGATAAAATATTACATAACAGCAAATGTATCATTTCGAGAAAATTGCAACATATACATTTCTTTTGAGTGTCAAATGACAACTGACAAAGCCAAATGCGTGATTTTGACAGTAAAAAATAACTAGGTTAATGAACAGTATTTCGGAGTCATAAAAAAAGAAAATCGATTGGATAAATATAGTGATGTGTTCCAAATGGGTTAAATCCAAATAGTTATTAACAAGTGAATGATGATGAATCTCACCCGCATAAAAAAAAGTTTTAGCTCTTAAACTTCACAAACATCAACAGATGAAAGGATTTAAGGAATACAGGAGTTAAAATATGGGCAGAATGGTGAATGTTACACAGTGTGTAAAGTGGCCACTTAAACCATCCATTGACAGGTCATAAACCCTGTAGATGCCTAGACTTCTATATTACCTTATCTTAAATGTTCTTCATCTCTGTTGTAAAATATTAATTTAAACAGCTCCTTAGGGAGTTGAATCCAGTCCTTGTCTACAAAAATTTGGACAAGCTCAAAATATTGTCGATAAATCCACCTGGTCCACGAAGAAGTATAGAAATTGAAAAAATAACATTTTCACGCGTTGCCAAGTATGTAGGTGAAATAATTCAATTAGATGAATCTTACCCGCATAAATAAAGGTTTCAGTTTTTTAACTTCACAAACATCAACAGCTGAAAGAATTGAAGGAATATAGATGTTAAAATATGGGCAGAATAGTAAATATTACACATTGTGTAAAGTGGCCACTTAAAACAGCCGTTGTCAGGTCATAAGCCCTGTGGATGCCTAGACTTCTATATTACCGTCTCTTAAAAATTTGTAAAAACTCAAAATATTGATAAATGAATATAAATTACCAAATGGTCTAACAGAAATTAAAAATCTAAATATGCTGTTTTTTTTTTAATTGCAATGTTTCAAGTATGTCAAAATGTCTGTAGCTGGGCAGGATATTTAAACGTAGCCATAAACAAGCGAAAAACAGGTCATAAACCCTGTTAATGCCCATTATTCAACTATTCAATGCCCGTGCTCATTATTCCCACCCCATTATTCACTGCCGATTATTCATCTACCCATATATTCTCTTCGCAAAAAAGTTTTTCCTCTCTGTTGCAGTCAATTTAGAGTTACCTGATTTATTTATATCTTCAAACACAAAGAATAAGTACTTTGGCGGCCTTATTGCTAAAAGAAATATCTTTCAGCCAACCAAAAAAAATACAGAAAGTATTCTTGATACTCCCGTCAGATCTTTATTTCGTGAATGCAAAATTACATACGTTATTCTCGATATTAGAAGATTCTTTTGTTTTGTTTGTCAGAAAGAAAATTGAAATAGAAGAATGAAAATTAAGCTATACTTATTCTTATTCATCAAAATCATTAGTACAATGGCTATCCTACGAAGAATTGGTTGATGGTAATTTAAATATGAAATGTGGGGTATAATCGTCAGATCAAGTTGACGTGCAAACGTTAAATCGATTGTGGTGTTTCCAAGAAAAAACAAACAGGTTTTCACAAAATGTTGATCATATATTCGATCACTAAAATCGACCAACTCGTTCCGGAGATACAACTAAGGCGAGTGCGCGCGCTGTACCCACACAAGCCCAAATTTAGACTCCTACGCGCAGTACTGTGACGTCATCTCGCAACTCTGCTGGCAACCAACTATTTTTGGTAGTCGACAAAACGGAGTATCCAGTTATACTTTTGAATATTCTGTAATCTGTATAGTTTTTGAACACAAGGCCCTAGAAAGTATACAAATATTGGTCACGTCAAAACCTTACATGACATCGAGAACGAACCATAAGACACTCATACGCATTCACATCAAAACAGACTAGTCAAAAGATGAGTTGGTCAAAAATTTATCAAAAATCAAAATGTACATCAAAAGAAACGTACATGGAAAAGCCTAATGAATTAATATGAACCGCTGATGTTTAATGAAGATATAAGACCTGTACATATCAATTTAAATAAAAGTATACTATGCTTTACATATTAAAGTATGAGGTATATAAAATCAAATTATGAGTTTGGAAGGAGAGATAATCATTGACACAGGTTTTATGACCCTCTGGCTGATTGATCATTTTGTTTTTATATAATTTACTTCAAGCTGCTATACTTATAATAAAATAAAGCACTTCAAAACGTATTATCTTTTAACCCTATTGAAAATTGGAAATTTTTCTCTCTTGCTGTAATGATATTTCATTCGTTTTTCGATTATATGATATTTGGCAAGCATATTTTGCCAGATAGAATTTTCGTGAGACCCTCCAACTTATAATGACGTAAATTTATCTAAAACGCCCGATTTAAATCCATTTCGTAACGAATTAAAAAATACATACCTTTTTTATCAAACGAAATGAAAAAACACTTTATTGACGAATTTTTTCGTTATCTCAGGCACCATTTGTAATTTTATTACGGGTGTTATTTCTGAAAAAAAAATTTAAATGAAAAAGACGTTTTAAAAAATATTTATTTTTATTTATTTTATTTTATTTAGAAAACATACAGTCATACAAAATCAGTATTAAAAACAACATTTTTTTAACATAAAAAGACCAATTAAGTTTTCATAAATTAAAAAGATATAAACATTAAGTGTGACAAAAAATAAAAAATAAATAAGAATTTTAAGTGAAAAAAAGATAATTGTTGACATTTGCGTTTTCCATGGAGGTAATAAATTAAAATAAATAAAAATACCGAATGTACACTCCGAGCCATCCACGCACACACATGAACGCACATATAAAACATACACAAACATATACATTACATGCGGCACATCTGCATAGCATAAACCACTCAAGATGTACATTCAGCAACTATCCCAAATAATCGACCCCATGAAGAAATTTTCTGTACAAATGCAACGTGCAGTTAAAAATGTCTACATCAATACTGAGTCCGTTATATGCCCGCTATGTTAATTATTTTTATTCATTTGAGTTTTTTTTTTAAGTTTTTATCTTTTAAAAATGATTATGATATATTTTATAAGTTATCTCCGCAAAGTTATTTTTAAAATGCCACATTTTTTTTTTATCTAGTAGAATTGGTTCTACACTATTCAGCCATTTAATTGGTTTTTAAAATTTATTATTATTACATTCAAGTTAAAATGAAGCATTTAAAAAAAAGGTTTTTAATCATTGATTATTTTTCGATTTTTTGGTGTACCTTATTTTTCGGACCATAAGATGTCGTTTTTATGCTGAAAATCCAACTGAAAATTGGGGTGCGTCTTATGGTCCGATACGTTTTATTGTCCAAAACATTTTTATTTTCTCAAAATTGATAGAAGAATTTAAGTGTCCTTTTTATGGTTTGATGTGTCTTATCGTTGGCAAAATACTGTAACCCGCGTTGACTTTAAACGTTTGACATCTAAATAAACACTAGTTTGCAATTACGAACAATTTATTTCTTAATAAAAAAAAAAACTCTTTAATGTTAGTAAATATTAGTAAATTATCACTTACCCACTTTTTTGTCTAAATGTTTCGATTAGTACCGGTCTCTTTATCAGGACCCTCACTACACCAACATGCAAATTCTAAAATAAACTTTTACCGCTACCATCACCGCAGTAAACATAGTATTTATATAAAAATACATAAATTACATGTAGGTAAAAGGAGATGCAAACACCACCATGTCCGGACATGCACTTAAATAAGGTTATTAATATTTTGTGATATGTACGAATAGATTCAAAGAGACGGGCACGTTTCAAAACCGGTAGACATAAAAAGTCGGTAAGTGGTAATATACTAATATCTACTTACATTAATTGAAATTGATTTTTTTTGCTTCCATTTTAGTGAAACTGCATTTCAATTATAATAATTAAAAAAACATTTGTAGTTTTATTCCACTTTTACTGATATTTTTTACCATTTATTTCCATTATTTTATAAATTACTGCCGGTCTCCGTAGTGTAATGGTCAAGGCGCTTGACTCGCGTACGGAAAGTTACGGGTTCAAAAGTGCCTTTTCTCTAGCTTAGATTTTCTGTGTTGTAATTAACTACTGTAATTGGGCATCTTGGCCTGTTGTGGTGGAAAAAAAAACATTAAAAAAAAATACAACACCTGCTTGCACTTGTAAAGTAACGATTTGATTAAGAAGCGAAGAAACTTTGGTTCAATAAGCCCCGCTACAATTCAATAAATTTTTGTTAACAAAACCGGCGCGGCGTATATCGAATCTAACGGTTGGCAACATGAAAAACTTGAAATAGTTTCCGGCGGTCGAGCGAACGCAAAAGCAAGCGAAGCAAAATTCTCCCACACGTGTCGAGTTATCGGAAAGGCCAAAACATGTAGTCTACTTGTATTATATAATCTGTGATGTAGTCCAGACGATCATGGAGACGTCTCATACCAGACGTGAGTGTTAATCTTTATTTGTAATAACGCGATCTCCAAAAAAATTTTCTGTCAAATTTTGTATTTCTTTTGTACTAGAAGCATACATTTGTAGAACTACCCGACAAAATTCCTATCCTTGTAATTTATTTTAATAATATGAAATCATCAAACTAGTGCGTTGGCTCATTGGATTAAATTCCACCCATCAATTTGACGACTTACCGATCGATATCGTCATAAGGCGCACATGTCAAGATTGGAAACGTTCAATATGAACTGATTCCAAACTCAAGCTCTGGAAATTGCAAATATTGCATTCTCTAGCTTTGCAAAAATCTCAAAGATGTATTACTCTTAACGTTGGAGAAAAGTTGCGAGACGAATTCCCCAGGATAGCACCGAGAAACGTGGATCACCCCTCAGCAAACATATAAATTCCATCATTCGAAGAGACAACGAACGCCTTGTCTTCCACCTTGACTAGATGCTGGATTAAATTATTTTAAAACTTAAATCCGTTTGAAATTTGAAGACATTATTTGTAGTACATATCTTGGTTGAGTTAATGCTATTTTATATTTTGCAGAGGCAATAATTACATATTGTCAACTATCCAAATCTCTATTGAATTAATCAATATTATTTTAGAGTACTCGGTATTGTAAAACTAATGAAGGTTCATCTTTTATATTCATATGCAAATCATGTTACTGTAGGTAGAAAATATTTTTTAGATGATTCAATATTTTTGGAAATCATTTGATTAATTAATTTATTTATTTACAAGTGATTCTTTCTTGCGGTATTTCAATGCCATTTTATAGCATTATTAATGCAAATTTTCTGAGAATATGATAATCAAAATTATTATTTAAATTCTATGATAGAACAAGCTTTGATTCATGAAAATGTATTTTTTAGACTTTATTACATTAAAAAGTAATTGTTCAGGGGACCAAAATCTTTTATTTTATTGATTCATGGGTAGTGTAAAATTCCATTAAAGTTGACCATTTGCAGAATATTATACTGTTTTTTTTTAAAGGCATTTGATTTTATATCCTTTTTTAAACTGCCCACTCCTAGTTACCTTGTTTGAACTGGAGTTTCACGCGTAAATGCGTTTTTAATGAATCTCGGCCAAATAACACTTAATTTTTCTATTTATTTTTTTGGTTATTTCGAATTTACAAATTAGTATTTTATTTATTTTTCTATCTATTTCCACTATATCCCTTTTCTTCTGGTATTTATTGGATGGAAACCTATGGGTATAATCCGCTTGAGGTCGATTAGAACGTCGACCAAGATTCACCTTTATATTTATATTTATTTATTTATCTTGTCGTTTTTGATTAGACAACCCCTACATTGTCTAGGATAAGTTTGTATTTTGTCTTGACCCATTTGAAAGTGAGCGAAATTTATATGGTTGATTTTTACTCAGCGGCCATCCATACCATGTAGGTAATCTTATGAGCATCTACATGCGTATAGGGGTCAGCGCGTTACAATATAACATTTACATTTTTTTAGTCTCCCACCAGTCAGACGATGTCGGTCATGACGAAACCCGGTAACTGGATAAAATTAGATCTGATAGTGCAATAAAACTACATACAGATTTCAATTATTATATTTATTAAAAATGTTTGACTTTAAAGTTAATGCTATAAACATAAATAAACATTATTGTTTTTTATCCTGCCTGTATCTACGGCTCCTATTAGGTAAAAATCATGAATAAGAAAATTGGCTGGTAAAAAATCCGCCTCATTCCATAATAGTTTCAGCGTTTGTTTATCATTCTTGAGGTCCTGGAATCTATTTTTAGCATGGTGGACGTGAAATATTGATTTTTAAACTGCAATATTTTATTGCCTTGTACGGCACCTGAAGCGTGAGACTGATCATCATACCTTCATGTAACAGATGATCGAACTACCCTGCCATGTACACATTTTGTTATTCGCTTGAGATATTTAAATAAGAACAATGAGTTTGTTTTTAAGTGGTACTTTCTCAAAGCGTATTTTTCTTAAGAAATCGGTGGAATACTTGATTTCAATTAAAAAGATAAATGATGATAAAAACTGACACATGAAGGATAAGCTGAATGAAGAGTGACCGTGCTATTTTGAGCCTTTTAAATTCAGGCTAAAGAGTGGATTTTTGTTAAAAAAAAATAGTAGGTATTAGCACATTTATATAACTTTATATATATTTTTTAAATATCATACTCTTCTAATCAGCACTAGTGGTATATATTGTCATACTCTTTTTTAATATTAAATCTTACCTTGCGGCTAATAGTCTCAGGTAGAACTTGTTCTTTTTGATCTCAAGGTTCCTTGAAGGATAACATGGGTCCTTAGTTACTTTCCATTAGGTATTATTGCAAAATTCTAATAAAATACTGAATCTCTTGCTTGGTTGTGAACAACGGTGGGAAAAGACAGAATAAAGTGGTTCATTTCAAGTTTATTTATTACAAATCAGTAAAATATAGTTTTACAGACAACGGACATATGTGTTTCTCAAAATGTTCAACAATTATTTATGAGGAACTTAATTATAGTAAACAGGATTAATAATAATTGGAGCAGAGATCTCTCCTAGTAAGAATTAAAATTGAAAATAGCCCATTATTAAAAGGATTCGAAATTAACCTAATGTGATTACTTCTAAGTGTCCTAGAACCGAAAATAATTTGGGCAGCGGTTCCCCGTAATGAGGATAAAGATTTGAATAATCCTGCGTATCCATTAGTTCACTGTAGTATTACATTAGGAGTCACTAATTTTCGAAGTATATTTCCACCAACCTTTATGAAGAGATGCACGCGAGGTACCCACATAATCCTCTGAGAGATTCGAACCATTCCATATTATTTTACTTGAGAAGGAAGTACTAGGAACACCAGCAATTACGAAGGATCCTAGAAATGGCGTCCTGTGTCGATTTGCCATTGAGGAGAAAAACTGCTAAGTCACGCCTCTGCAGGATGAATCAAAGAAAATGTCGACAACTCAGGTTCAAGGGCGAGATTCGGGGTAACCTGACTCTCCATACTACAAAACAATGTATTTCATTACAAACGGCTCGAGAAAGTAAGTTAAAAAAAAAAAAAACAACAGTTCCGTGCTGTATACTGTACTTACTAAATGGAGATTTGTTAGTTGTTACGTGGTGTATAAGGCTAAACAGCCGTCATAATGGATTCTAGCTTAAAATGATCATACGTATCCGATCTGTGGACAATAATGAAAAATTACAAATTTGTATAAGCGAAACAAGTTGATTTATATATTCGAAAGTTGTTGAAGACTTACCGGAAGCTGGTTTAATTAGAATACAAGTTTTTTTTGGGCACAGCTCAACATGGTGCATAGGGAATTATACCAAAACTCCCATAGTTATTTGCGAGGGAAAACTGGCCTAGCGCGGCGTGGACACTGCTCGCGAACCAGATTGCAACTGGCCGGCTCGCCAGCGGCGAGTGCTACGGGCCTGTATTCAAAAAAACTAGTGTGGTGGGAGGTATCACGTGACCGCCGCGGAATGTCTGTTGACCGCTGTCGGGTAAAGCGTTTATTTACGCGATTGATTTGTTTTCTATATTCAGTTTTACTTTTAAACTATAACGGTTCTGATTATCGTATAGGTATAATTATTTTTGTCACGGGACGCGACAATATGGCATTTCATTATACCTTCAAGCACGGGGTATTTTATGATTTTTTACAAAAAAAAAGAATTATGAGATAAAAGTGACACTAGTACGGCGGGCATCGCATCGTGACACAAAACTTAAGGTGAGGAAAATACAATCTACATCTCTTCTTACAAGTTTTTATTTCTGTAAGATAGGAATGTTTTTTTCTTACCTTGAGTTTTTTTTCTGAAGACCGGAATTAAAATCATCTTTTAAAAAAGTGCAAGTAGCGTTCAATTAATGTAATAACAATTGTTTATATTTTTTTATTTGGCACGCAAATATTGAATAATTTTTTAAGTTATCCCTTTTTACCTTGCTTATGATATACAAGGTTTATATTTTAAAAGTGGACTATTCTGCAATCAAATTTCTTTAAATTTATCTCAACTCTTGAGATTAGGAGGGATATACTAATGTGGACCAATCAGTAACTTCTCAGCATTTGCTCATGTGGAGAGGAAACCACTTAAAACTTTTCAGGAGAAGCTAGCTCATTGACAGTTGTCAACCGGCCTTACGTTCTGCCAGAAGAGTGTTCGGCATTTGTTCCTTACTTTGGTTTATTTTACAAATTGCCTGCATTATATTTATCATGTATGATACTATCCCTCGTGTGAGTTTTTTATTACCCATCACCGATGAAATGTCGCAAAGATTTTCACCCAGGCTTCTGCATCGCGTCTCCTGCTATTGTCTTTGAAAGTTCAAAAAGGAGGATCATCTTGAGGAGTTTTGCCGAGGACATATAAAATAAACATAAAATCATTCAAAATATTTTTCAAAAACTTGATACACACATTCTTCCTTATTTGTGTACGCTGCATGCTATACTTCAAATTAAAAAAAATAATTTTTCAAATTAGTCTCGGTGTTATAGCGTACCTATTTTAAATAACATCTTTCCATATCCCATCTTTCCCACCTGCTGACAGGCCACTAAAATAGAAGCTTAATGGGTTTTTACTTAAAAAAAATAATACGCTTTTGCAAGCACAAGCTAAGTTAAATAGTTTTGTACAAAAAACGGCAAAATTTTTTATTCTTGATAAAATATTGGAAAACTTACCTTCAATGAACTCGTTCTCACGATCATTTAAATTTAGTCTTAAAATATACAAAACCTGAATGTATAATTTTGTCACTGGGCTCATTTTTATTTACACCATTAATTAAACATGTCATAATTCTGACAATTGTAGATTAATGGGGTTGGTATTTGTATGTGGCAGGATGACAAGGCGTTCCCTCCGGCGCCCGACGTGACGGCGTGGGCGGGCGGCACCGTGGCCAGCGGGGGCGGCGCGCCGCCCCCCAAGGGGACCCAGCCCTGGCCCCAGCCTATAAGCCAAAGCTCCAGTGCAACCGGAAGCTCCGCAAGTAAGTTTAAAAATGAGTTTTGTGTAAAAATATTATTTTTGTTTTGTTACGAATTACATGTGTAGTATAAATATGTTTTCAAAATAGCTGCAACTTTTTCATGAATACTGGGTGATGTTGTATAGATTGGCACTCTTTTATTTATTCAAAACTTTACTTACAAAAAATATACGCAATTTGTTGGCCTTATTTCTAATAGCAAATCTTTCAGCCGACCAAAAAACAGACTGGCAAAAATAAAAGTTGGTCAAAATTTGAACTTTAATTTAAGGATATATAAATACACACATAAAGTTTTAAATTTGAGTTGTTTTATAGTGGGTAGATAGAGCTTGCACATATAAACATATATATATTGGAATTTTTTTTTTTAAAGGAATAACCCGCTAAGTCTCTATTTTGAGGCTTGTCAGCAGGTGGGAAAGAGGTGATATGGAAGGAGGTAACGAAAAATACGCCACAACACCCAGACCAATTGAGAAAAAAATATTTCTTGGTTTTTTTTCTTGCAACTGGCGGGAATCAAATCCGCGACGCCAGTTTCACAGTTGGCCATCTAACCAACTGCGCCACGGCGCCTGTCAATAAAAAAACTTATATTTTGAACATTATATATCTAGGAATGTGGGATTAGGTGATGAGTTTGGAAGGAGATAGGAAGAAAATCTTGGAAAAAAACCGATAAATAAAAACTATGAATCGGTGTTAGGGTTTTGAGGATATATAATAATGTTTTAAGCGTTTCTTAAATGTACCCATGGAAGACGTATTTTTTATATGAAGCCGTAGCTCATTCCAAAGTCTGACATCTTGAACAGAAAATAAATTGTTGAAGAATGATATAGCATGTGGAGGAATAGAAAGTGTCCTCTCCTGAGCAGCGAAGTAATAGGCCATGATCAGAAAGGTAAATATAATTGTAAGCACGGGTAGACATGAGTTGTAGAGAATGATGCAAAGAAGTTATAGGGATTGAAAGTTTATGCACTGATTAAGACAAAACAACTTGAGTTCGTTGCATAAGGGTGATACGTGGTTAACTTTAATGGATGAGTTTGAATTGTTCATAGGGACAGTAAATTTTAAAACAAAATGTTTTTTGTTTTGGGCCTCTTGGGATGAGCTGCTGCGACATCAAATAGCTGGCCTCAGTAAAAGACTGAGAAAAATCCAAAATATGTAATAATCAGCCAACTGGTGGAACACTGCTGGGAATCAAAGTTGTGGCGGCATCGGAACAGGATACTAAAGTTGCCAGTGTTTTCCTTTATGTCAAACGTTTTATTTAATACTTGTTTAATCCGGTAATGCTTTGTTATAGCTAGATTAGAGTAAATAATGGTAGATACATATATTAAATTAGCACAATCGAAAGTTCGATATAAATGACTGTATTTAGTTCAAATTGTGTATCTACATATACATTATTATTTTTGTGTTTTGGATTGCATAAATTGTGAGGATATGCGGTGACAGGTAATTTTGAAAAATATGTATTTAAATATTGTTTTTCTGTCGCTGTATTGCAGGTGCAAAATGCCTGATTGTGTCGTGAAAACGGGTAAAAACCGTTCAGATAACCGTAAAAATGATGTCATCGGCAAGTAGGTACCTAGGTAGTTTAGCCTAGACTTACTTCTTTAACGTCTTCTCCATCCATCATTGTTGTAATTTGTTAATGATATAAGCTATTACCATTAAAACATCCCATAAACAAAGGGTTAAAATGTTGTTAAAAGTATTTAATCAGTTTTTACATATTAAAAATGAAAAAAACTTTCCAAACGTAATTAAAAAGTAAGAATTTAAATAAATAAGAATAAAAAACATGCTCAAATAAAAAAAAACATTTTTAAAAACGTTTATGATCGTGCAATAATTTATTCATACTATCGGGTACACATTTTATGGTACATAGCTTGCCGAATACTAGCGTAAAATCGACAGTTGTAAAATTAACAATTTCAAAAAAATATGTATCGAACAATTTAAAAAAAAAATCAAATAAACGTTTATTTCCCTTATTTTTAGGAATAAAAAAGATACGGAGTATTTAAAGGTTTAAGCTCTCTAACTTCACAAGAAATCAACAGAAACGAAAAAGTTAAGAAATATAGATGCTTAATCATAAGAATGCATAAATTAATGGTGAAAAATTCACAGTGTTTAAAGTAGCCATTTCGGTCAATGACTGGTCATAACCCGTGACTTTTACATTCCCTTTTCAAAAATGTTTCTGTCTGTTGTAAAATGTTTAAAAACTTTCAATAAAATATTAATTTAAGAGACGTTGCTGCAGTTTATTTTATTATTTATTATTTGAAAAAAAAAATATTTGCGTTCTCTTGATTTAACCAAATATTAACATTATTGGTACCATTTTCAACGAGTGGTAAATAACTCACTGTTAGAAATATTTTATAGTCCCTGGACTCACTCCTAAAGTGTGTGACTGATCATTTTACTTTCATGTTACACGTGATTGAAATAAGCTGTGTCATAATGCGTATTGCGATTGAAGGGCGAATAAAGAAATAATAGCCATTAAAAAATGGACGAACCTACTGCAGCAGTAAATCGAGGATATTATTTATGATTTATTTACTGAAATATTTGTAAATTGTTATTAATGGAGCACACATTATGTGTGTCCTATTTCAAGATTAAAAATAAAATAAATAATGATGCATGCAGGTTATTAGGAAAAAACGTCATTAGGATAAGACAGGCGCCATGCAGTGGCACAGTTGGTTAAACGGCCAACTGCGAAACTAGCATCGTGGGATCAATTTCCGCCAGTTGCAAGAAAAATCCAACACAGAAATCAGATATCAAAAATCTTTTTTTACAAGCGGTAAAAATAAGAGCATTTTATTGTAAGGCAAAATGTCTCAAAAATAATATTTTTTATTTTATTAAAATACATCTCGATAAAAAGGAACTGCTTAACTCTTAAAAGAATGTGGTATATTATCCTTTTGCACGCGGTGATGTAACATCGTGTTACCACTAGTAAAAGACGGAATATTCTAAAGTTCAGACATCTAAAAAAAAACATGGGGACTGTTATTAATTAATAAATAAACACACAATTTAGCCTTGTTTTAGCAAAATAAATCAAAAATCATAAATACGCCGCTCATATAACGCGTGTATGTCCCTCATCAATGCCATCAACCGACTGAATCTATTTTACACAACTCCCACCACGGAACAGCGTCCCTGATGTTATGAGTTCTATCTTCGTGCTTTCTCTCATTGAGATATGTTGCTGAATTATCGGACATTCATTCTTTGCGAAGCAAGGATAAACATTTTTTTATTAACATCCAGCAAAGTTATGGAAATTTTACTTTTCAAATCCGGTGTGAAAATGCCAATTTGAAGATTACAAAAAATGCGAGTTCATCATTAAAAAAAAATAAGAGAGATATATCAAGTCTTTATCCTATGCCAACTAGTATGACATTACAGCTACGCAAGAGTTAAAAACGTCACAAGTTCTGGTGAACAAATAATTAAAATGGCTAATGAATAAGGCGTTTTGAGATATATCTGTACGGGAAGCAATGTTTATCCTGTTTTCATACAAAGGAATTACTTTAAACAACGTCACTAGTTCTTCCAAATCCAACACCGATGAAGGGTTTTGAAAACTTTCTAGTTTCCGGGAAGCCATCTCACTAATTAGCAAAACTCACCCTCTAGAACTTGTGACATCACTGAAGGAGTGATTTTAAAATTACAAAACTTTAAAAAAAAATACGCCCAAAATACGACACATAAAAACTTTTTTTTTTAAATGTTGGCTAAGTTAAATGGTCTCTTATAAAACTCTAACTAAAAGTCTCATCGGTCTGGGTGTTGTGGTGTATTATTCATGATTTCCTTTTATTTTCTTTCCTACCTGCTGACAAGCCTCTAAAGTAAATGCTTAGCGGGTTATTTCTTTAATAAAAAGGCGAATAAATAAATTTAATATTTATAAATATAAATTTGACAAAGTTTTGGTATTCATTGTAATAAAAAAAATTATGAAAGGTAAGGTGAAGGACTGTTTTATGAGGGTACAAATAATTTCCTCACCTTTCATTCTTACTGAAGCCCACCCCTTAAAATTACTAAACAAACAAACAAACAAACTAGGGGTAGGCAAACAGTATTGAACGCCATGACACTCTATCTTGGCATACAGACCTCGCTTCCTCTACATTCATACATCTTCTCATGCGCGCACGCCGATTATTCCTACTTTTGACATGTCCATCTTTTAGTATTTGATGGACTTGATCGTGCCATGTCTCTCTTCAGTCTTTCTTGTTTTCTGCATCCATCAACATTTGCATCTTAGATCCTTTTAGCCGTTTTTTTTCTGTCCATTCGCTCTACATGTCCTAACCATCGCAGGAACCCTTTCTTGATTCTGTCGATAATGCATGTCTCAGCCTAACACGGATCTCGACATTTGTGCACCTATCATACATCGTTTTAAGACACATTCACCTGAGGGATCGTATTTCAACAGCATTCAACCTACTTTCGTCATCATTTTTGCAATTCCATACTTCGCTCCCATACATTAGAGTTAGCACTAGAACTCCGTTGTGAACTGCAGTTTAGCCTCCTGCGATAAACATTTGTTTGCCAAAGTAGATTTCAGTGCATCGTTCACCCTGTTTCCGGCACTCACCCTCCTTTCAATATCTTTCTCGGCTTTCCGTCCCTAGTAAACATACTTCCCAGATACACAAATTCTTCTACCTGATTCAGAATATCTCCGTTCATACTGATCTCACACTTAGTTATATTTTCATCCCTTTCAAAAACCATCACTTTTGATTTTTCAACATTCATAAGCAAATCGCTTTTCTTGCATACATCGTAAACTTTTGTTACCAAGAACTGCAGGTCTTCTTTGCTGCTAGCAAAAAGCACGGCATCATCCGCATACAGGAGACAGTTAACAGTTATACCACTCATTTTTGCTCCCATTCTTAAATCTTTCAGTTCTTTCATAGGGTTATCGATGTATATGTTGAACAACCATGGTGACATTACACATCCCTGTTTGACTCCTTTTGAAATATTAAACCACGATGTGAATGACCCATTCACCTTCACACATGCTGTGCTGTCTTTTTACACTGGAAAAGTACAATTACTAACCTTTCCACAATTGTCAAAATCTTACCTTATGATATTTGTCGATATTAAGCCATAATTGTTTTTTAAGACCTTTTAAAATTAATTTTTTTTATTGTATTCGCAACCGATGGCGCACTTTATTAAAACCTTATATCGATGGCTCAAATCTATTGAACGATAAGTAAAAAAAAAGTTACGACGTGTATTACCGTAAAATTAATTAAAAAAAAACACTCCTTTTCAACTCTACAACGGTAAAGGTATTGAAAATTATTGATTTTCTCTCTAAGCTAACGATATATTCAGAGTTGCTAATTTTCCTTCCTATATTGGGTATTACAACCCCTTTATCTTGCATGTGCAGACAGTACAAGTTACACAAAAACGGCGTAACATTTATATCCTTAAAGACTTCATAGTTTTCAAAACTAAGGGTTTACTAAATATTATTGTTATTTCAGATTTTTTTTGTGTAGCTGTGTTAAGTTCTTATTTTTCTTAAAGTGTTTGTTTTGTTTCCGATATTTTTAGTTTCATAAACATTTTTTGCTTTATTAATAAAAAACCTTATGATTCTAGCATATTGAATATGATTGTTGCACATTGTTGTCTAAAATGATAACTTAAACCAGTTAATGACAAATCATAAGCCCTTTAAATGCTAAGACTGACTTGTGCTTTTCTCTCAAATACTATCCATCTCCATTGTAATATTTTCATTATAGGTACGTTTATTATTTATTGATTTCCCCCTTTATTTTTGGAAAAAATATTTTGTACACCAACATAATTTTTTATGATTTTTCTCTTAAATATAATCCCCGTACTTGGTAACTTAATACCCTGTTTATAAAAAAATGAAAACGTCTGTAAAACCATTTCAGATTTTATTTCCTGAGATCAATTTACCTGCTCTTGAAATCAGAAAGCATTAGAAATAAACATTGTTTCAAATAAAATGCTCTCTATAACAAACTCTGTTTTCTTTCTTACAATTATTTAAGCTTTGACAAAGTAGTAATAACCTATGAACAATGCACATAAAAACCTATTTAATAAAGATATTTAATATAAAGTAAAATATATAATCCTTCATAAAGAAGAGTATTAAAAATGCGTTTTTTTCAAATAAAAAACAAGTTGCCCTGAAATAACTATTAGTTATGCAAAGCTTTTTTATGTATTTTTTTATTATTTTAATTGGAAACATACCATGCATAATTTCAACTTATATCAAAAATTTATTTGTATAAAATTTCTTAATATTGTTCTTTATTTACTATTTTTTTTCTCATGTATCTCTATAATAATGTATAAACTTATATGTATGTATATGTATGTGTGTATGTTTTCATATGTAAATTTATTAAATATTTTTCTATGTACCCTATGCCATGTTGGTACATTTCCTGATTTTTACTTTTTATTGTATCTTTTAGCTTTTCTTATATTATCTTTAATTTTAACAAAATTTACATACTTACGTTTCACTGCTGCACTTAAATGTAATTTCTAATATATGTAAAAGCCCGTAGGGCGTGTAAGTTAATAAATAAATAAATAAATATTCCTAAGAAGCTTTTAGAAAAAAAAACTAACTTAAGGACATACAGATAACAATATTTATTTACTGACGCATTTATATTTTTAATTTCAATAAAAGCAGAATAAAAATTATGATACGTTATCAATAATTTATTAGAATTTTTTTTTTAATACTACAAACTTAACTTCTATAATCTAAGTAATTATGAGTTTAAAAAAAATACATATTATGATACAAGTACATTGCACAAGGTAAAAAGCATGAGGTATTAAGAATTACATAAGAATACTATACATAAGTAGCTTGAAAATATGATATGTGAGTTAACGTTATTTAAAAAAAAAAAGGTTTTGAGAAATTTCGATAAAAACTGACATGTTATGAAAAGTTCATATTAGTTCTTTAGATGTTATGAACTAATTTAATAAAGCATAAAAAAAAAATAATAATATAACTACATAATACAAGTAAGAGTATGAAAAAGTATTAAATATTAGAATTTATACACAATCATAATAAATTAAACAAATCGGTATTATAATGGCAAAATCATAATAATTATGCCCTTGTAAAATCTAAAAACATTAAAAACCAGGTGTTAGTAGTTAATGTAAGTTTACTCATTACACGCGTGTGAGTAAAATTGCTCTTTTATAAAAATGTATTTTAATTGCGCCACTATTATTCCCTGGTAGGCAAACGCGCTGACCATCACACCACAAAACCGACGTTTGCCTACCATGCAAGAGGTCTCGGGTTTGATTTCCGACATGGTTAATATAAAGTATTTATTGAAAGGGGTTTTTTTACAATAAAATATTTCATAGTCACTGGACTCGTACCTGAAGCATAAGACTGATCATCTTACTTTCATATAACAGAAATCATTAAGATTCACTGCGATTGGTGTATCAACCCAGTGTACTTTGCACCATTAGGTGCGTAGAGGGAATGATAATGATAATTTAAATCCCTGGGCGAAAAATCGTTTCAGGTTTAAATCTAATTATTACATCAAATAATGCTTACAGCACAGTAAATCGCTTACATAAGAACGATGTCACTAAAACCGTAAAAAGTATTCTATATTACAAGCCAGACAGGTTCAAGTTTTTGCATTTATACTCAGGATATCTGATATTGTATCTTCAGTTTTTAAAACACTGCTCATACTTAGTCAAAACGTTTCAAATTTCAAATTTATTTTACAATCGCCAAATAATCTTTTTACAACTATGCGAGATTTGCTTTCCCTACTTTTCTTTAAGTTGCTGTAAAAGCTAAGAGTTCTGCGGTTTGCACTGACGAAGTATGAATGGCTAGGATAAGAGCGGTCTCTACGGGAAAGAGGAGGGGGAAAGGGTTTGTTAAAAAGAAAGGGCGGATAAACGGGGTGGTGGAAATATCAGAAGGGCGCTTTTTACAAAAGCACTGCACGCTTGTCTAAGTCCATGAAATTTTACTAAAACTCAATAAATCTTTAACTTTTTGAGCCAAGCTTAACGATGCTGCAATGTAATATCTCACGCCTCTCCATAAATATACGAACTGGGTTAAATATTTTTTTATGAAACATTTTTCAGATAATGTCTTTTGTGAACAAGCGCGAAACTTTGGATCATATTTTAGAATCTATATAAAATAATCAGCCTGTTCGCGTTCTCCAGAGAAAGGGTCTTATATTTCTTAGCAAAAATGATATTCTATCTGGGGTAGATGAAATAAAGTAAAAAGTTTAAGACATGCATCTTTTTTTAAAGTAAGCAAAATGTGTTAAAAACAATTCAATGTTTTTTCAATGATATTTTTAAGGCATAAATCAATGCAAAAATTGAATAAACGACATTTCGAGAACTTGTATATACTTTTATATTAACACAACACTTTATATCAAAATTCATCAAAAATATATGTTGTTCTTATCCGAATATAAATGTAATAAACCTGGAATCTTTGGATCGTTTTATGACGAGGTATATTAAATTTTCAAGTATTTATATTTTTTTCAAAAATATTACATTTGTATAAATATATATTTTTTTAATAATTTAAAACATGTCATATTATTCATTGTTTCATATAATATTCCAAACGAGATTTTGGAAAAAACTCAATTAGGGACATACATTATCTACAGATAACAGTATTTATTTACAGACGTATTTATATTTTGAACTATAACATTTACAAGAGCAAAATTGCAATACGTTATATAGTGTATGATAAAAAATATTGCAAGACGATATTAAAACACAAACCACATTTATCTTATTCCTTATCCACACCAAATGGTGCGTAGATCACTGCATTGGTGGGACGTTAAATGCATCGTATTTTTACCATCAGTTATATTTAGGTAATGTTATGATCAGTCTTGGGCAGTTGATATTGAAGTATTTAACTTCTTCTACAACAAATACTAGGAATAGAAACCGGGATCACAAATATAACAAAGTAACATATTTCCATTTGATTTACATTTTCAAGATTTTGACTTTAGATTATTCATCTAAATACAAAAGGATTTTAATTACCCGATTACATAAAACGGGATGAATTGTGCAAATCAAGTACATCGTTACGTATTGTTACAATTGTAAAATCTTAGTACCCATATTGTTTATTATATTTGAGACTAACGCATTTTTTTTAAGCAACACAAAATTATTTTTAAAAAAAAGACAGAACAAGTAAACAATATAGTTGTCTTCTACAAAAATTGATTTATATAACTGCGCGAGAAAAATACATTTACGTTTATAAAAGAAAATGTCTTCCTTTGTCATATATTTTCTCTGGAATCGTATTTGTGAGTTCTTGAAAAGCGTTATCGGATCCGTAGTAATGACTTGCTCTTACAGAACATTTTGTGTAATAACTATCTATTTGTGGAGAATAAACATAAAATTGTAAACAACCACCTATATTATAAAACTGAAATGTACGTGTGTGTGTGTTTGTTTATCTGTCACAACATTTTATCCAAAACGGTAAGTTATATTGACGTAAAATTTAGTTACATAATTTTTAACGGTGTTATTTATTTATTTATATTTGATATGTTATATTTATACATGAGTAAAATACTACCGATTTTCCACGCATGAGAATGAAACTTTTTAACGGTAAGTTCTTGACGTGAAATTTAAAATGAATGTGTAAAATGTAATTTCTAGATCAATCACGCTCTTTTTAACAAAAAATTTTTCTGCCTTCCTCGATATTTTTTGTTTTTATTATAAAATTCAAATTTTTAACGGTAAGTTGTAGCAACGCGAATTTTAAAATCTGCACTTGAAATGCTATTTATAGATGTACAGTGCTATTTTCATGGCAAAATTGTCTTGTTTTTCCTCGCTGTAAAATTATTACTTGACGTCGCTCGGTGATCATGACCTTCTCCCCCAACGTTATGACGTAGCAACTGAAAATTTAGACGCCTCTTTTAAAATGTTAATTTTCGCAATTAAGTTTATTTGAACTTTAGCGTAGCGTTGATTGGTGATCGTAACCTTGTCTCCAATAAGTGTTAAACGTAGTGATCCAAAATTAAGACACACAATTCAAAATGCCATTTCAAGATCAAACATGCTATTTTACACTCAAACATTACCCGGTGTTGCTTGAAGATTGTCACCATTTTTCCAATGGTAAACCACAGCGATGCAATATTTAGGTACGTCATTTTAAATGCTATTCCTACGTCAACTGCTTTTTCCACCTTGAATATTACCCGGTTTTGCCCAATGATCACCTTTTTACTAACGGAAAATTGTAGCATTGCAAAATGCAGACACGTCATTTGATATGCTATTTTTATGTCAAATGAGCTATGTTATTTCAAAGTGAACATTACCCGGTATTGCTTAGTAATTGTGATCTTCTTCATAACACGCAACAGAAAGCAAGCCTTTTTCGGTAAAAAAAAAACACTAATTAAAAGTTATAGCGACGTGTAATTTGGACACCAAATTAATATGGATTATTTAGATCACCAGTACTGTTAATAAGTCAAATTTAACTCGGCCTTTTCAGTCAGTGCTGTTTTGAAGATAATTTTTTTTGCCTTATTTAGTAAAAAATGAAGCTAATCAAATGAAAGTTATAGCGACGAAAAATTTAGAAGAAATATTTGAAATTCAATTACTTTATTGCCATTTTCATGTCTTCTTTGGTAAAAAAAAATAACACTTACCTAAAATAAGTCATAGCGACATGCGATGCAATATTTAAATGCAACACCCTGCAATTAAGATATTATTTTCAAGTCAATTTCTTTCAGAAATGTGCGAGGTTTAAAAAATAACAGTACGCTTTTTTTTTTGTAAACATTGAAAATTTATTTTATTTCAATCCCGGCAATGCCTGGTTTACTTTTTTGCCTTATCAAGATACTATGGAAATTGGTTAATATAATATTCGCGAGCCATTTACTGTTCACTATTTATTTTTCCTGAACCATAAGACACCTGTTTGCTACTGATTTGTATACCGAGAACTCGGCCATTTTGGAGAGTGTCAATTTTTATGTTCTTGATGAATATCTCTGACAGCGTCAGCACATACTGTTTTTACTTCCGGCTTTTGGAAATAACTTGTTACTGGTTATAAAAAAAAAACAATTAAATGTTTATGGGAAAACCAAGAACAACTACTAGGTGTCACGAACAATTATAAACTCATACCTATTTTTGTTTTTTTTCCGCTTTGTACACGCATCTACATTTGTATTGTTATTTGTCAGCCATTCTTTCCCTGTATATTTTGTGTGTATGTCTAAACTATAGAAGCATATTTTTTTGTCGTTAATGCTCGTCTCAGCTAATATAATAGCGTAACATATTTAATAACTTTTTTTTTACTGGCAATTCATCCTACGAAAGATGATTCCTATATTTGATAACTTAATCCAAGAAAGAGGGTATAAAACATCCTATAAATCATTTGTTTATGAATTTGTATAAACCACTTAATTATTTTAATTACACTTCGACCGGTTTCGAGGTAATTACCTCATCGTCAGAAATTCAACAAATTTATAATTACACGTGTTGCTATTTATATAATAAAATATTGTATGAAAGAGATAGAAAATTGAAAGAAAGAGAAAAAAAGAAGATAAAATAAATAATAACGGGAATAGTTTTAAAAGAGGACTCGAAGTTAAATTTAATTAACACATTACAACAGAGATGAAGAACATTTAAGAAAGGGTAATATAGAAGTCTAGGCATCTACAGGGCTTATGACCTGTCAATGGCTGGTTTAAGTGGCCACTTTACACACTGTGTAACATTCACCATTCTGCCTATATTTGAACATCTTTATTCCTTCAATTCTTTCATCTGTTGATGTTTGTGAAGTTAAAGAGCTGAAACCTTTATTTACCTTGTCTACTTAATTTTAATCAATTAATTTAATTTACCCTTAATTTACTTAACTTACTTAATTTACCCTGCCTTATTAACCTTGTCTACAAAAATTTGGACAAACTCAAAATATTGTTCAATTTAATTGATTATTTATTATTTAAAGTTTTTTCTTAATGTCTTTACTAATTTCTAATCGTTCTAAATTATCTAAACGAAAACCATTTTTATTGAAATGGAAAATTTCTACACACGTTTCTTGATTTAATTCATGGTTTTCGGATATAAGATGATTTGCGAATTCTGAAAAATTATTATTACTCAGACATCTTATATGTTCTTTGATTCTAACTTTAAACTTATGTAAAGTTTTTCCAATATAGACATTTGGGCAATTTAATTTATAAATTCCCGAATGATTAAATTTATCATCCTTATCTTTACAATTTGTTAATATTTTACCTATGTTATTATAAGTATAAAAAAAATCTTTCATACAATATTTTATTATATAAATAGCAACGCGTGTAATTATAAGTTAGTTAAATTCCTGACGATGAGGTAGTAACCTCGAAACCGGTCGAAGTGTAATTAAAATAATTAAGTGGTTCATACAAATGTATAAACAAATTAGTGTAAAATGTCATACCATAAAGTGAAAAATGTTTTTGATAACAATAATACATCCTATAAATACTTACACTTCCATATAATTTTCTTAAAGAAGCTCTCCAGTTTTTTTGCAATTTAAAAATCAAATATTTTATATCAAGTGGTTTAAATAAAGTGTTTGGAATAGATATTTTCTCATTTTTAAAATAAAATATAATTTAAAGAGGTTGATATTAAATTAGACTGTTAATAAATTGAATGATTTCTAAGTTTAAGACGTTTTTTACCGTACCTTGAAGTAAGATCGTGTTACTACGTAGAAACTTGTAGATTACAAAATTTATGCAAATTGAAGAAATGTATTTTGGAAAAGTCGGAAGATTTGAATCAGTTGATAAGATTATGAGAAAAGTAAAAGCAAAAAGAGGAAATGTAGGTTATTTTGAAATATCTGTAGGGTGATGGGTTTTTAAGAACATTTATCGAGAAATTTGTTTTGCCGAAAATATCTTGAAAATAATTTTCAATTTTTAATATTGCAATACTTTAAATAACGCTTTTAAAATATTGTCAAGGTATTAAATATTTAGTTCTAAACATAACCAAAAATGAATTTAAAATTCAGTATATTGCTTTTCAATATGGTTTGAAAAAAAATACGTTTAGTTAATGATTAAAAATTGCCTTCAGACGGATGAAGAATTCTACGAAAAAAATCTAAGATTAAAGCATCGTTGTACCAAAACTTGATTTCATTTACATGCACAATTTCCGATTTAGAGATATGTATTATAGAAATATATATCAGTTGCCAACAGTTGTCGGTTATTTTGCAAATTCTAAGCTATTCAATTTTTAACTATTTATATAATTTTTCTAACAAAACATTTCGCGTAGATATTTTTTGTAAATAGTAAAATTATATTAAACTATAATTTTATATATAAATCCCATTTTTTTTTGCGCTTTATAAGTTTGAATTATTTGGCCGGTGGAGGAGTGATAACGGTTCTGGTTCTCCTGATCTGACTCGTTTCTTCCAGTATACTAACAAGTTAATGAATTAACATACCCTATCACCGTCAAAATTGAGAAAATTAGATTGAAAGTGACAGACAAATCAACTGTATATACTTAGGTTGCTCTGACGGCAATAAATGCATTGAAAGCAGTACATTAAAAAAAAAACGCGAATCTTTTGTAAACAAATGAGTTTTTCGAAAGCAAATAAACTTACCGTTCATTACAGCTAAAACGATTTTTTTGCAATGTACTGATCTGAAAAAAGGCCCCAAGACCTTTAAAATAAATAGATCCGCGTAAGTGAGTAATGTATAAAAACAAATATTTGCGTTAATTTGATTTACCCAAACATTTCGATTTTAGGGCCATTTCCAAAGAGTTCTTAGTTACTCATTACAAAGAAATTCGAATCATGGTGGAATTGGAGTTCGAACCTTGGACATTTGATCTGTGAGTCTGCGACATTAGTCACGAGACCACAACCTGGTTCTAACAACTTGGATAATATATCTGTTTAGTTTGTGTAGTTTTTGTAGCATTATTTTGAGTGACAGATTTTTCTTTATTACATTTTTATTGCTCCGAAAAACGAAGAATAAATTGTGAGACCCAAAAGAGTGATATATCCAGATGCTCAAGATCCTAATCACCCAAGGCCTGAAGGGATGATATATCCAGGTGTCCGAGATTTGTCCGAGATCCCGATATCCTAGTCTCGAGATTCTAATCAACCGAGGCGCAAAGGGACGATCAACTGTGGCTCGCAGGGCTATTGAAACAAGGCCCAATCGGCAGAATTTTCCATCAAGTAACAGTCGCCTGCTAGCACATATGATTTAAATCTCTGCTCCGTTGCACGTGCAATAAGGATAATAAGTAAAAAGGTCACCACATCTTTCGAAATATTGAATTCAACTATTTAACTTTTCTAATGAAATGTTTATTTGACTATCTGTTCTTACAGGTTAAGCTTAAGAGGATTAAATAACTGGGATATCAATTTGCTTTGCATAAGTAGATAAATTTTTACTCGAAGACATCATACAGAAAATGGACCTTTTGCATTATTTATGTGAAACAGATCGGTTGATGGCCCGGATAAGCCTTTGACTGAAAAAAGAAATGTTTTCGAAAGCTTGCCAATAATTAAAATATAATTTAACCAACTTATCATATTCATAAGAAGTACCTATATAATATGATAGATATTTTAAAAACTACTTTTTTTAATTTTAAAACAAAATGTATTATTTCCGATGTAAATGAAATGAGCAATTCAGTCTCTAAATTCCGTAATGATTAAATTTATTTTATTTGTCTTTACGTTGATAAAATGTTAACTGACACAGTGAGATTTTGGTAGTCCAATAACATTATTTATCAGCAGTATTTTTCTTTGTTTAAGGTTTTTATCACCCTAGTCCATTGCTAGAAACTTATTAAAAAGCCCCGACAAAACGTTTCAACACAACGTTTGACAAAACATTCGCTTTTTTGTACCGTATAATGGAAATTTTTCACCCCAAGCTTTTCAAGTTTTATAGCTGAGATGTTTTGCGTTTCATTTCGTATTTTAAAACAAACTTTCTGCGGCATTTAAAAAAAGAGGTACATGTCACTAAAATTGAGAAAATAAGATAAATATGCAGTTCCACTCTAAAAAGTCTACAAAAGGTTGGGTAAAGAGATAAAATTTATGAAAATTAAATCATTTAATTATTTCAATTATAAAATTGGTTAACTTCGTTCAATTTGAAGATACTATGGTAAATAAAAATATGTTACTTGTATAAAAATTATTTTTAACAACATAAAAAAAACAAATATGGGAAGAAACACAATATTACTTGTACCTTTCTACATATATTTTTTTTTATTTATTTTTTTTTATTTATTATAAAACATATAAGACATGAATATCATGATATTATATTCCCAGGAGTTGTACGAGAAAACTCATTTGGGACGGTACATAAAAAAAATAGTACATTTCTTGTAACAATACATAGTATACATTTAAACAAAAAAAATTTAAACAAATTTTAACAATCTATGAACTTAATATTAAAAAAGGAAAGAAAACATTTAAACAATTTGTGAACTTAATATTAAAGAAGAAAATAAAAACATTCAAACAATCTGTGAACTTAATATTAAAAAAGAAAAGAAAAACATTAAAACATTCTGTGAAATTAATATTAAAAAAGAAAATAAAAACATTTAAACATTCTGTGAACTTAATATTAAAAAAAGAAAAGAAAAACATTTAAACCTAAAACACAATATATAGACTATTCACAGAAACTGAGCTAAAAACTATCACTTTCAAAAAGATTCATGAAATAGGTCTTCATTTCTGGTCTTTGAGATTTACCACTCGACATTTCATTTTTAAGGTCATCAGGCAGTTTATTAAATTGTATACGACCAATGTATTCCAGAGACCTTTTGCCGAACTTCGTGGAACAAAATTTAGAAATGTGAAGATTTTTTGCATGTCGTGTATTATAGTTGAGAATTTCATGATTAAATGTAAGTTTTAAATTTGTGTGAGCAGAAAAGTTTATGATGTTTGAAATAGTTTTTCTCCATCAATACCGCTCCTAAGTGGAGCATGTGGACATTACCAGACGCCTCCAGGAGACATTATCGCCAGCCAGCACTCTCGCCTTCTCCCACATCAATCTCGCGTCCTACAGTTATGCCGAATAAAGTCAAACGGTCGTCATCGACGGTCGTTTAGGATGGCGGGCTGGCAGGTGTTAAGAATAAGTAATTGGGTTTAGGTTATTCTAAAGCATGCGCGGCACGCAACCAATCCAGGTCTATCACCATCCAGGTCCGAACCTTCAAAACGCTTGTAATAAGAGGCTGCTGCGTCCATTTTTGCACTTCAACGCTAGTTATAAAATGAAACCACCTTATGCCTAATATTTATCTGAAGCAATAACTCTCAAAATGCAAAAACTTTGTGCTTTGAGTTTTGGTAAGGTGCCAAAATTCGCACTTATATACAAGTACTGGGTGAAATCTTTGTCAATACTGAGTACTAACCTTAAATAAATTTTATAATTGTTTTCTTAAAGTTCATAACATTACGTTTCTAAATTTAAAATTTGATGAATTTTTGTGGAATTTATCGGTCAAAAAACCTATGAGTGGAAGTGTTAATTCCTTGTGTGATATTGAAGATGCCAAATAATTTCTGAAGTATTTCCAAAGGTTTATTATAAATTTGCTTTAACCAACACTATATCAACACTCCTCATAAGAAGTGATCAAGATTTTAAACGACAACCCAATAAAAAATATGTTACAGGAAAGCAGAGACAATAACGCAATACAGATTTCAGAGTAACAAGCTGCGTATGGCAACGTTTGGGATACTGTACAAATTTTAAGGATGTAAGGGTAACACAAATTGTAATAATCATCATTGATACAAAAAATGCTATGTATCTAAATCACCTGTTACATAATAATAAGGTGATTAAAGTTTTCACTTCACGTGCTAGTCCAACGACTGTAAATATTGCAGTGTTTAACTATCAATAGAAGTATTTTTCGTCGATCCTGCTCAAGCATTGAAAGCAAACGCTTCAACCACAAAACTATCGGGCAGACTAATCTCCACACAGTTTTCTTTATTATGTTTTTTTACCTCAGATTATCTATCACGTCGATAATACTCCAGGATTTTGGTTCTATTTCATACACATAATGTGTTAAACGTAATGTATTTTTAATGCGCCCGGACACGGATTAGGTACTTTTGTAAGATACCAAAACATATTAATAAGATAACTGAGTGATCTGAAATTTCGCGTCGACAGATAATGCGATCGGCCGTAAAAATCTTACATAATTTTTTTTTTTTTCATTTACTTCAAACATCCAATAATGCGAAAAAACTAAAGGACGAAACGTTATTATTTTTTAAAATTGATTTTTTTTGTACATACCCGTTTCTGGAGTTAAAAAAATGTATCATTTTCTTGATCAACTATATTTTAAATTTCTTCATAATGGCAAATGTTATACAATGTGTAAAATGGTCACAAAACTAGACAATGACCAACTGTTAATGCCTAGAATTCCATATTTCATTATTTTTAATGTTAATTTTGTTAATATGTGTTTTGATCTCTTGTCATATTAGGTGCAATTTAATTTGAGCCTTTAAACGTTCTAAAAACCAGACTAGAGCAAAGTATTATAAACAGAGAAGAGAAACAGAAATTCAGATTAAAATGTTATTAAAAAACGAAAAAAAAAATGCAAATAATTATACGTCATGATAATATTGCTTGGCTTTTTCGAATAGAATAATACAAAATTCATGTTGAAGTCATTCAAAACGTAACGAATAACTTTTCTGAAAATTTACTAGGTAAGCAACCAATTGGGCTGGTTGGCTTCTGAGGTCTTTAAAAAGTACAAAAGCCAATAAAGATTGTGTGTTCACTCTCTTAAAGCTTTTTTTCCAGATGTTTTATTTTCTCCCTAAAATTCATATTTTATTACCACACCGCATTAGTCATATTTCTAGACAGCCGAATCATATATTCAAATTTAAGTGTGTAATATTATCTCAAGCATCAAATAAAAAAATAAAATCGGTCAGCTGTAACATTTGACGTTGGTATTCCGGGAGAATTATGAGCAGGATTTTGAATTTCGATTTTATTGTTTGGTTGGAAGAAAAAACTAGTTGCCATTAAGCCCGCGAATGTAAAAAAAGTAATTTATTCAAAAATTATTAAAATTTTTATTCATTGAGAAACAAGCCTTAACTTCATGGGACCAATCTCCCGTATTATGGCAATACGCTGTATCTATGGATTCAGCATTTTGGCTTAACAACGCTCAATCAATTCCATTCGTAGAGTTAAATCACATGAATTTACTATTTTTAATTATTGTTATTACTTCCTTATGAATTTCTGAGGACACAATGCTGTAAGTGCAAAAAAACCATCTGTTATGACAGAATACAGCATCTTAAAATACTGCATTTTGCCAGGACAACCCACCCCACAAATACGTAGTTTTTCCATTTGACGTTCGAAATGGTACAGTGCACGTGCACACAAGGTGTTAAAAATTACCGAATATTGCCTTTTTAAATAAAAAAACACTTTAAAAATGTTCCGCCAGAACATGTTTTTGTGAATTCTATTAAAAATGCAAATTATGTATTTTTTATTTATTCTTTTTATTTATGTTTTAAAGAATGGTATTTTTTTTTTGTTTATTTTTCCATACAAATATTTACACAGAATTATAATTTCAAAAATACACTTTAGAAAATACATCTTAAAATTAAGCTATAACAACCCTTGAACCGGTAGCAATTGCACAGAAATCTTTAATCCGAGTAATTTTGAAAAAAACATTTCGTTAAGATATTTCATAATACAGGATGTCCGATGATATATTATAAACTTAAAACCGTTATAACTTTTGAACGCAAGCAGCTAGAATAATTTGGAGTATGGCGTTTTAATCAAAAATTTACGTTCAAACTCCTGTTTTTAAAACCTTTTATCTGTCAACTCAATTTCGCATTTATTTTATTTAAGGCAAGTAACTTATTCCGCAAATATTGTAACTTAACAGAATTTGCGTAGCGCCACCATTGCAGTGAGCAAAAATTATATTTTAATTACGCCCCGATAGCGAAACAACACCGCTTTTTCAAACAATGTTTTTTATAATAAATAAAAACGTAATTTAAAAAAAAAAAACACCATACTCTAAATTATTCTGGCTGCTTGCGTTTCAAAACGGTTTTAAGTATATAATATACCACCGGACACTCTGCATAATGAAATATCAAAAGACGCAAGCAGGGGAGAATTGGGGAGTTTTGAGCAATAATTAAGTACCAAATCTGGAACACATGTTCAAAAAATCATCTGGTTATGAAACATTGGATGATTAAAACCTAAAATTCCTGGGCTAATCTACGATTTAAAATTGAAAAAAGTGCAGCAAACATGATAGAAGATTTAAAAAAATAACAATGAAATTGAATAAAAAATCTAATGAAATATTTATTATTTCTTTCCCATATGAATATTTGTGTTACGTGATTTGCTATTTCTTTTTTTAAATAATTGTGGGCTGGTCAATATTTCTTATGCCTGAAATGCAGTAGCATGCGGTGAGATTTTCGATTAGTCAAGCTGTCACTTGGTACGAGGGTATATACACAGGAAATACTTGTCCTGCTACTAACACAGAAATTCAAATAAAGTGCTTTAAAATAAACTATAAAGCAAGTTTATGCTTTAATTTCAGCATAAAGGGGTTATATTTCATAATTGAATAGTATAATATCATCGTGTCAACAGATTTAAGTGCTAAATTTGTTATACACCCGTGACGACATTTGAAAAATGAACCTGGATTTGTTTGTTAGAATTGGTTCCACAGATACTTAATATCTCTATTTGCACATGCGCGGACTTATTAAATTCAGTACCGGGGAATGCCTTAAAGGAATTAAAACACTTACGCAGTTACATATTTTAGAACTAGATGGAGTGCAATGTGTTTTACTCAAATCCGTGCATAACTGCGCAGCCGGAAGGTTGTGTGTGGGTCGCCGTAATTTTTTAGAAGTTATTAATAATTAATGAACATCAAACCCATCTCAGATCGCGACAATTAAAACAACAAACCATTAAAAAAATATTTGTTGTATTATTTTAAAAATTATATAACTTATGGCTGTTTTTTTAAATTTTTTTATGAATACTGATAAGAGATCAATTTTTTAGTGAAGCATTGGTTCCATTCAATGGATAAATTATAACAAATACAAAAATGCTTTTTGAATAATGAGTTGTTTTTTTTTGTGTATCTATCAATTCTAAAATCAAACCCATATACATACAAACATATATTTAGTATAGCAATCATATTGTATAAAACACATTTTTCTTCAATATTTTCATATGATATTTAAATCAATAGCAGAAAAAAAGTTCAGATTTGACAAAGAAAGTTTCCAACAGTATATCTTGAAATAAAATATTCTGTTTCAAATCAAACTTGTAAAATGTAAAATTGAATAAACAAATTTATCGTTTTTTTTACAAAAACACTCCAAACTTCTTTGTTAGTCAGGCAAACAACAGTGAACAAATGTAATGTACAATTGTACTTATATTTGCGAATTTTTCTATCGAAGCTCAGGTTTTCCCGCAACCTAAATGAGGCAAAGAGCTGTTTATCATTCGAGAGCTTTAGTTGGTCTAAACAGACAAACATACAAATGAAACAATTAGCCTGAAAGTTTTGATACAATTTTAGTTTATGGCAACATTTTATTCTGAACAAATCAAAAGCAAGTCCATGCATTCATGAATTAAAAATAAATTAATCTGGCGTTGCTTTCGATAAAGTCCATTGGCAATAAGGTTTTTTTTTTTACAGAACATCATCATTATCATTTTATATTTCTTTGTTTTATTTGGAAGTTCAACAAGGATACATAAAACACATATTTTTTTTCCAACAAGCTACAGGAAGTGGCTTGGTGGGATTTTAGTTTTTGAAAATTGAAATGTTAAACCTGTAAAAATGTATAGTTATAATAATAAAAAAAATATTTAAAAATATGGAAAATAACATTATGGTAAGATGTCAGTCTCCTTTAAGTATGAAAGAATTGTATTATCTTTTATGTAATTGAAAACGTTAATATAATAAATTTGTAAGTAAGCATTGGTAACAATCTTTATACATATCCTTAAATATAGAACTTTACCATATTTCGTCAGTTATATAAAATAAGTGTGTGGCTTAATTAAATTAATTTGAGTAGAAAATAAAGATTTAGTGAAAGATAAAAATTAAGATTTAGTGAAAAAATTAAATTGAGTTTAAGACAAGAAACTAATGGTTTTTAAAGAAAAGATAGGAGGAAATAAGAACATATAAGGAGTGATGAAATAAACTATAATTAGTTTACCTACACAAAAATCAATATTAGACATTTGATTTAAGAAATACAGTTATATTTTTTTTATAATCATTTGCTCTAACCATGATAAATGTCGATATTAACTTTTTTTTTATTTTGGTATAGTCTTAACATTCTTTCAAGAGCGTTAAAATTAAATGTGCCGTATTGTTTGTAAAAATTGAAAGGTAAAAGGTATCATGTGATCTTAGACGCCTATATTTAATAAAAATATACTGAATTAACATTATTGTGAATTATTTTGTACAAGTACATCATAATTACGTACATCTGTAATTTGTCTCCTAGTTTCAAACTTTTAAATTTTAAAAAACTCCAAGCGCTCTTCATAACAAGTATTCTGCTCATATAACACTTAAACGACAAAGAACGAAGGTTTTTTTCCGTACAGTTTCAATTATATTTTTATAAATCACATAATGAGGTGACCAAACAATACATTCAAATTTCAAATTGCTACGTACAAGAGAATAATACAAACAATTATCATTCCCTTTCCGCACCAATGATGCATAGGGTACTGCATTGTTACACCAAACGCAGCGTATTTTAATCATTTTTTTGTCACATGAAGGCAAGATCAGTCTTACGCTTCAGGTACCAGTCCAGGAACTATGAAATATTCTAGTGTAAAAACACCCTTTTAAATAAATAATTCATATCAACCATCTCGAGAATCGAACCGAAGACCTCTTGCTTGATAGTTAAACGCGCTGAACATTACATCACGAGGCTGACTAATTATTATTTTGTACTTAAATTATTTTTTAAAAGTCTTTTATTCCCATAACCATGTAAAACCTCGGGTTCGATTCCTGGCATGGTTTTATGAAATATTCATTAATGATGGTATTTTACACTAAAATATTTCTTAGTCCCTGGACTGGTACCTAAAGCGTTAGACTGATCATCTTACTTTCATGTAGAAAAAAGATTTAGATGCACTGCAAGTGGTGTACCGATGCAGTTCCCTATGCACCATTAGGTGGGGAAAGGGAATGATGATGATAAAGTTATAACAATTGCAAGAATTTAAGTTTTGTTTGAATGTATGTTTATAAAAAAAATGTATTTGTATTATATGTATTTAAATTTTATTAAAACTTTTAACAGGAGCCGCTGATTGATAGCTCTTTTGGCAACCATGTCTCCAGGCCCGGGGATAGTAACGCAATTATCTGAAAGCGAAATTCTCGGCAGTTAATTTTTATTGAGAAGTGTCATTGTTTGTTATTAATGGATACAATAATGGGGAATAGACGTGTGTTACCTGATTGTTCAATATTATTTTATCGGGGCAATTTTTTAAGCGGTTTATTTTTAATATTTCAAATTGATCTAAATTTTGACATTTGGTGCATGTGTGAAGAAATTCAACATTAGTATTTTGATCATAAATATGATTTGACTCTATACGGTGGTTTGCAAACGTGGAGTTTTCCTTGTTATTTCTCCAACTTTGGAAATGTTTGTTAATTCTAGCTTTGTCCATTTTTCACGCGTTTTAAATAATTCATAATAAGTCATTGACTGAGTTGTGATACAATTAGTTTTTTTTCTGTTTTTTTTTTAATTAATCGGTCTATAAGATCACATTCATATCCATTATTGCGTGTTAATGATTTTATTGTATTTTATTAAATATTAAAGTTTTCATTATTCAAAGGTACAAACATGTAGAAGTCTATGGATTAAACTATGAAATACAGCGAGTTTTAGAGAGATGTGATGTTGAGATGTATTATTAATGATATAATCGCTGTGTGTGGGATTTCTATAGATTACAAATTCTAATTTAGTGTTTTCAATGTTAATTTTAGTTTAATACATCAATTGGAAGAAACAAATTATTAAATGCGATTTTTCTCAAGCCTGTGTGTTTTGTGTTGTAATTCACCACTGTAATTGAGCCTCTTGGCTTGTATTAAAAAAAATAGTCCTCAACATAATGACAACCTTTGCTTCCACTTGAATATAACAAAGACATTTTTTAGTCTCCCACCAGTCTGATGATGTCGGTGACGACGAAGCCCGGTCACTGGTAAAATAATAAAATAAAATGTAAATAAATGTGAAATAAAACTATATATGTAATTTTATTACTTTAAAACAATTACTATATTTTTTAAGACATCATTGAAAATCACAAGTCATATATTCTTATAATAATAAAGGGAAAATGAAGATATTATGTTTCAGTGAAACTAAAACTAAAGTCTTTAATATTTTACCTGAAAAATAATAAATTATATATTCAGTATATTTTAAAATCTATTTAATTCGAACATACCCGTATGCAGAGACAAACCTTAAGGCGAGGAAAGTACATTCTATTGTCTTCACCTTCGGGTTATTCTCTGCATTTGAAATTAGAATGTACTTTCCTCACCTTAAGTTTTTTCTCTGCATACAGGTATTAGCTTCAAAAGTAGGGTTTTTTAGCTTCAAATTGTTTTCTGATATGCGCAAAGATTTATTTTTTTCACACTTAAGGTGTGAAGCATAGGTTACATTATTCAAATAAAATTAAAGTTTTTTCAGTATTGATTTTCATGTAACAATAAAACCACCTTAATGATACCTTAGATAATGTTCCATATAAATGAATGATGATAATCTATTCTACTAAATTTTATTTCAATAAATAGGATTAAATTCGATTTAAACAAAATGGAGCTTCAGGCCATTTTATTGGTGAACATTTTTTAAAAGCCATTCTCAAATAAATACTTACATATTTTAAGGAGGAAAATTCAGTATTTTAATTTATTGAAAGACTATCAAAACAAGCCAATTTTTTTTTTAATATCGTATAATCAGAGCTATGAATTTTTTAAGTTTTGCAATCTTGAAATTAGTCCGCCAGTGACGTCATAAGTCCTAGTCGGTGATTTCTGCTGATTGGTGAGTTGACTAGGAAACCAGAAATCCATCACAACACCCTTTAATCTGTTGAATAGGAAGAACTTGTGACGTAGTTAATTTTTATAATTTTTTTCATACTTTTACGAGAATCTTCGCCGTACAATAAATTATTATATGCTCTAATTGTTAACAGTCGAAAACACTCGTTCAAGTTAACGGTCCTATTTCAAAGGCGAAACTGTATTTTTCATCAGCTTAGATCTAGACTGAGTAATACCAAGTAATATTTCGTTACGCGTTAAGTGCGACCTATTATTTTATTGTGTTAAAACCGGTAAATAAATACGGAAGAACCACTAGTTGCTATAAACCCTCTGAAAGCCACAGACTCGTCTTTACGATTTACGAGTTTGGTAAAAAGGGGACTTAGAACTTTGTCCGGATTCAATCTCGAAGAAACCTATTACAGGGTATACGAATACCTACACCAAGCATTTTTGATAGATTTGAAATGATCTAGTGTTGAGAGAAGTCTGAGGAATCACTTAAACACATTGACAGAAAATAACATATGTAATTAAACTTGTATAATAACTACACTAATAAGTAGTTATGTTTTATTATTATTTTGCAGTGCATATAAAAAAATCCTCCTTAAAACAGGTTGTACTTAGTAAGGAGGACTACACATAGTCCAAAGAAATCTATTACCACAAACATATTACAGTTTATAGAAATTGGCATGTAAATTATTAATATTAAAATTAATATCTCGATAGTGCTTTATTTGCAGGATTTATGCTGGTACCAGGGTTGCTACTTAAGTTTCGAGATAGACAAGTAAAAACAATTATTTATAATTAAAAATGGCTTTATGGTTTTTCAAAATATTCTCTTTGAAGATATTTTTGCATGCGTTTGAACCAATTTTCGAACCACTTTTTCCAGTCCAATTGAGGTACCTCCAAAACATGTTATGAACGTATCAACCGCTTCTTTAGGCGTCGAAAAACGTTAACCTTGCAATTTATTTTTGGTATGCGGGAATAAGAAAAAAATCATTGGATGCAATTCGATGTTTTGAATGCTAAAAATTTATTTGTTTGAGCTGATGTGTAACAGCTTGCATTGTCGTGGTGGAGAATGATTTGTCTTCTGAAATTCGTCTCCTTTATTTTTCCGAATACTTCTGAAAAATAAATGGTGATGTACCATGCAAAATTGACCGTTTTACGTTGTTCTAATGGAACGGTGACGACAGGTCCAGTTATTCAGAAAAGACAGGCGACCATTTGCACGAACAACTTTTGTTGGATTTGACTCGTCTTGAAAGACCCATACAGTGAATTGTTGTTCAGTTTCGGGTTTATATGCATAAATCCATGATTTGTCGCCTGTCACGATCTTAAAGACGTCCTTTGAAGCACTGCGATTGAATTTTTTAAACATTTATTTGCACCAATCGACGGGAGCCTTTTTTAAAACGATTGTCAAATTATGCGGTATCCAACGCGAACAAATTTTTTTGATGACCAAATGTTTATGCAATATTGAATTTAAGCAAGTGGAACTAATGTCCATGCATGCCTCAATCTCACGGTATGCTACATGACGATCTTGCAATATCAGTTCACGCAAAGCATCGATTTTTTCTAGCACAAAAGCCGATTTTGGACGACTTTCACAAAATTCGTCTTGTAACAAAGTGCAACTGCGATTGAATTCAGAAAACCAGTGACACACGGTGGCTCGAGATGGTTTTTTTTTATCACCAAAAGTCACAGCGAGTTGATCGGCACACTGTTTTTGGTTTAATCAGCGTCGAAAGTCACAGAAAATCATCGCACGAAAATGTTCCCGATTTAGTTCCCTTTAAAAATAAATAAATTTTTTCAACTATCTGTAAATATCACAAATATCACTCGTATGACAAAACGTTCAAAGTACGTTACCCATTAAAAATGGCAAATTTTACGATGAAAATGTCAGATTTGACATATTCACACTGGTATTGCCATATCTCAAAACTTAAGTAGCAACCCTCGTATATGCATGGAGTTCCTACCTAGTTGAAGGTAACAGAAAAGTGAGTTGAGTTGAGTGTTGAAGTATATTAATCACATGATGAATAAATGGATCACCGGAGACGAGAACGTTTTACGTTGAGTCGCGAGTACTGAACTGGACTACATGTTGTAACTGAATGATTAGGAATGTCCAAAATACAATATATATTTAAACTGAGTATGTAACCACTTATATTGTCTAGATTTCACTTTACTTCCCGGTGGACACTTCATTTTGTGTACTACTTCCTTGGTTATCAGCAGTTAAATATTCGTACGCATAAGCGATTTGTCATCGTTCATTTGGATGTTTTGATAGTAAATTGTTTACGCACAGGAAATGTGTGATTTTGTTTTCGCACTTAGTACGAAAATAGGTCAGCTAACACTGATAATTGATTTTCGGGTGTCTAATACATATTTAAGTTTGTCTTGTTTTATATTTTTCCTTAATATTTATGGTTTTGTTTTATAAATCATCCCAACTCAACATAAAACTTTAGTACCATAAAGTTGGGACTTTTGTCCACACAAATTATAGTTGGTCAATTGTTTGAAAATAAAAAAAATATTTCAACTATACATTTATTTATTTCTTTGAAAATTAAATGTGCCTATACAATTGTTTTATATATAATATTTGAAAAATCATTTGATTCGAAGAAATGATTAGCAATAAATAAATGGTAAATGAAAAATATATTTTTACGCTCTCGGTAAAAATCTAACAAAAACGTCTACTAGCTGATTCTACTATTTGTCGTATTTTTTATTTGTTTTGCTAACCGTGACTCTATATTTTCTTTTCTTAACCATTATTCTATTGACCTCATTCAGGAGAAAATAATGCATTGACATCTGGAAAATCAAAAAAATACAATGAGCCAGTTTTTGCCGTGTACCCTAACCCTTCATTTTACATTAAGTTACAAAAAAAACTATTTTGATTTATCTAGAAAGGCCAACAGACGTGAGTTATTAGTAAAACATTTTTTGTTTTACCTTACTTTTTTGAACTTTTTAAATTCTATATGAGTTAGAGTTAGTATTTTAAAAAAAATATTTATTTAATGATTACTTTGTACGAAATCTATACGGGTTTTTGAGAGAAAAAAAAAAGAAATGCCAAAAAAAAGAGAAATAAATTTCTGGTCACAGAGAAAGTAATATTTATTGAAAAGTGAACGATTTTTTGGGTGGACATTATAATTATTGCCCAAGAACATAACTATAGAAGGAACCATTAAAAGTTAATGCGGCATCATGTTACTTTTATTTCGAAACTTTTTAAGTGTCGAGCGGAGTAGACATATTGGAACAAAGCTTAGGCACTGTAAAATGTAACGGAAACCGTAGTTTGCATAAACGAGAAACGCGAGTTTTTATGTATTAAATTTATGAGCCTACTCAACCCTGACTCCGAATGTTTGTAATGTGGGAAAAGCGAATAAAACCCGAGAAATGATCATTTGTTTTATGGGTCGCACCAACAGATGGCGAAACATACTGAATGCGATACTTCAACCGCTCTTTTGCATTTTAGTTTCATGCCAATTTTCTTTTTGTGACGCAGCATTACTTTCCGCGTTGTAAAAGATTCAGTTCATGTATTCTCAAACAAAACAGTTACACAACACTTATATTATCTGTTTGCATCATGTTTCAATCAATTTTGGCTTCAAAATAATAATACATTTCACAAATCATTGTTTTCTGAAGTTTTAATGGCCCAAATCTAGTTGTTATGGCTTTGATTATATTATTGAATAATTTTATTACGCTATTCCTGATTCTTTTTGTTTTCTATCGGACGTTCCAGAAGTTGGCAATCACTTTCATTATATAAAAATTTTGGAATCTCTGGTAGGTTTTCTATAGGGATCGCCTTCTCTTAAACGGGTGGTTCCCTTTATTTGACGCCGGACATTCGCTATTTGCCCTCTCATTATCTTCAGTGGTCACATTGCCCGAGATTCGAGAGGTTTAAAGACCACTCGTGGATGCTAGTGAGTAAGAATTCTTTGTAAAGCTGCTAATGATACACAGTTTGGTTATATTTTCATTTTTATTCTTTGTTTGTTTTTCTTATCAATATCAAATACATACGAACTTGAACATGGAACATTTTCAAGGTCAACAATCGTAGTTTTCTTTTATTACTTACGTCATGTTTTATTTACGTCTTCAAAACCTAAAATGTCATACCGTGAGGATATTTTTTAGCAACAAAAACAGGTCAAGAAGCCTCATTATAGTTGTGAGTTACAACACAAATAACTAAAACTTTAGAAAAACCATGTTTTCCATGTTTTTTTTGTTCTTTCTTAAGCAAGATATCTTTTTTCGAACCTTGAGCCGCCATTACCACAGATATCTCGGTGATGCATGGAGCGACATTCGTTTTCGTCGATGCTGTATAATTTTACTGGATTATTTTTCAATCCAAGTCTATATTCTCGTTAGCTGTTGTTACTAAGTTTTGTCCAAGATCGAGAACGTTCGATCGACTATTGCACCACAATATTCTTCATAGTTTTTGTTTGTCTAAGAACTCACAGGAGAACAGCAAAAGACAAACGCTGTTCAATATCCAATTCCTGGAGAAATAAAAAAAAAATTGCACGGGTTGTCCGTGAAACAACATTCAAAACATTTATTAATAATATACACTTTAGAAATTCAACTAATTTTTTATTTCATAATAAACTAAATAAATGGTGACGGCATAATACTTTTTGATTTCTTTAATTAATTTAATCTTATTAAGCAATCAGAAAGTTAATCCCACTCTAGAGAAAACTTAAAACTTCTATATTACCTATACATTTCTTGGCATGTAACTTTCCGTATCTGACAGATCATTAATGGCTGAGAAAATTTGCTATCTTTCAACGTTTATAGAAAGCCTGTAACAGTTTTAAACTTAAAATTATAACTACGCATTTTCATTAAAAGTTGAATATATAAAAACACGCTTTATTTAAAAAATATATAAAATCATTTACGAATATTTTTTGTTGATATTTTATACTGTGTTTTTAATGCATATTTAATAACAATTTCCATTAAGTTTGATTTGATTTTGAAATAAATTTATCTCTCATGTAGGCTGTTATACTGAAACTTAACTTAAAATAAATATTTTTATTGATATCCATGAAACATTTTTCATATAAGATAAAAAATTAAATACATCATACAAATATACACGTGTATATAATCATATTTTATATCAACTCCGTAGATCACTTGAAATTTTAAATCTATTCTATTTTCTAAGCTGTAGCATTCAATCTTGTTAACATCTTGGGAAGAAATATTGCGAACTTATTTCATTTTACGAAATTATCCAACAAGCTTAATGGCTTCTTGCAGCTTAAACTTTCATTAATTTCAATATAATGAATTTTTAGGAAGCAATCTTTTGGGAAAATCTGTATCAATCAGAGCTTAAATCCAAAGTGTAAACATTCTGTAGTACCTTTTTTATAAGACTTTGTTGTAAATCTAGTACAAGTTCACAGGGAGTGACAGCATCCAAATTTTCTAACCAACTAATTATATTTACAGTTTAGCCCTTAAAAATGTTTTGTTTTGCACCGCACCAGACCAGGATACCTACATACAGTGGTTTATTACAGCACAAAATACTTAGGCTTGAGAAGAATCACATTTAATATATGTGTTCTTACCGGGAACCGAACCCGGAACCTTACGTGCGTGAGTCAAATGTCCTTATTACATCACGTGGGCCACAGGAGATGATTGTATTATTTTGAAAAGATTATAATAACCATTTTGGAGGGCTCGTTAAGTAATATGATATACGTTTTCAAAGTTCGACTCACTGATTTTCATATGAATTAATAAAATAAATTGTAATGTCCGTGTTTCTTTGGAATAAAAACTCCCTGCCTACTCAAAACCTCCTTTAAGACATTTTTTATGCAGAAACAAATGATTTACCCCAAAAGACCAATAATGGTACAGATTCCCGACTCATGTAAAGCAAGAAGTAATATATTTTTGTTAGTATAAAACAAAATATTTAAGATTACAGAATATAGAAAATGTGTAAAGTTTCTCTTCAAAATATTTGTGTGATTTAATTTAAATACGTTTTATGAAACTTTATTGTATTTTTAGACAGTTTTATGTTCAACGCATACAGCTTGTTTGAATGAGCTCCATGTTTAAATTTAACAGAATTATATATTATACGTTCTTTTAATGGGAATTTATTAAATATAATTAAACAATTATTGTTTTCCTAGAGTGATATGGAAATAAGGCAAAAGGCTGCTAGTGTTGCTTTTTGAAAAAAAATATCAATAAAAGCTACTACAAATTAAGTGTACTTTCACCCTTTTAATTGAATAAGGGTAAGAAAGGCAATATAAAATTATCTTACAACGCTGACGCTTGAAATAATAACTGCCTAAATTTTTATTTATTTTAATTTTTTTATTAAATAATATATTCGCTTTCTAATGATTTACCGAGGCATTATATTTTGGTGGCTATTTTCATAGAGTTTTTAAAAATTATAGACCGTAATAATTCATTTACATTTCAAAGCAAAATTGAACAGCCTTTGATCTGACTTTTATTTTTATTTCACAGTACGTAAATTAAATTTAAAAACATAGTACAGTGGTGCCTCGCATAACGAACGCCTCGCACAGCGAACGCTGCACACAACGAACTTCCTTTTCGTTCATTTCACGATTCATACAACGAACTTCGCTTCACACAACGAACTTCGCTTCACACAACGAAGTCGCCCACTTCACACGATCACTGCCGATTTATTGCATCCTTCCGCGCAGGCAGTCGTTAGTCACTGAGCAGTACGCTTAACTTACGCACGTGTCGCAGCAATCGTTGAAGAGGATGTAGAGGAGCTTATTGAGGAACACAAAGAAGAGCTGACAACTGAAGAGCTCCAAACACTTCTGGCCCAACAACAGGACAATGCTCAAAGGGAAGCGTCATCTGATAACGAGGAGCAACAATCAAACAATCAACCAATTCCAACTGCTGACATCAAGAACATCCTGGTCAAATGGAAAGCAGTTCAGGAGTTTACCAATGCCCACTATCCGGATTCCGCTGAAGCAAACAGGATCAACGACCTGTACTCCGATACTCTTGTCCGTTATTTCCGGCAGATGTTGAAGAAAAGAGAGAAACAAACGACTTTGGACAGGTTTTTCACTGCACCATCGGCCAAAAAGCGGAAAATGGATGAAGATGTGCAAGATTCGATTATTTCTTAAAATTAAAAAATGTGTGTTTTTTTCATTATGTTTTTAGATGTATCTAAATAAAAATAATAACAAAAAATTTATCTTTTTTTTATGTCATCTTACCATATTTTATGCTACAGAACGAATTATTTTTTTTAACATGTATTGTTATGGGAAAACGCGTTTCACATAACGAACTTTTCGCATAACGAACTTGCTCCTGGAACGAATTAAGTTCGTTGTGTGAGGCACCACTGTATATAGCAGCAAAATCAGGGATGATCCATGTCTATAAAGTAAGAAAAGGATATCAAGTTGTGGTAGAGCAGGTTTTGAATCTTAGACCTCTGGTCCATGAGTCCGTCCCTAAGTTAAGTTGACGGGTTAATTTATAAACCCAACTAAAAAATTTTGGAGCAAATAAAATTATACAGGGTGTTTTTTAAACTCCGTCACATCCGAAACTATGATGATCAGTATGGGCAAAAAGACATATTAGCATATTTAAAAAAATATTTAGAACAAAGAAAAATGTTTAAAATTAAATATTTAAAAAAAAAACAAATGGTTGCTTACTTCTACAGGGGAAAAGTGAAGGGAGCGCGGCGCAATATCAGACTCCTTCCTTCCCTCCCTCGTTTCACCCTTGCAGAAGTACACAACCATTTTATTTTTTTAAATTTCGTTCGTTCTAAAAAAATATTTTAATGTGCCAATATGTCTTCTTGCTCACACTGATTGTCGTGGTTTCGGATGTGACAGGGTACAATGAACATCCTGTATGCACTGAAAAACTACTTAATAAAGCAATACCAACTTGCTATTGATGATGCCTGTGGGAAGGATGATTGGTCTGTTAAACAGCCTACCAAGAGAGGCCGATTTTTTCCATGGTAGATTTTCGAATTTAAAAGTCATCCTCTCTAACTATGTATCGTGTTATGTAATAAAGTTTCCTTTGAGTTTAATTGTTTTTATGAAAAACAAATTGACACTTAATATGTTAATATATTTATATGTGAATATAGTGCACTTTGTTGCATTATCACGTATGTTAAGATTGTATAATAATGTAGAAAGAAATGCTGATATTGATATCTTTAACGATACATTAAATACTTATTGAAAAACGGTAAGGCAATGTATAAAATCAAACAGTCACTTTTCAAAATCAAACAGTAAGGTTAAATAATTTGTAATAACCTGTAAGTAATACTTTTTTGTAATAACTTTAAAAACAATCATATATTTCAACTAAGCAAGCCGATTAAAAAAAATCTATTATGAACTTTTTTTTGTCTTTTTTTGTGCATGCTGTGTTCACATTTAGTTAATGAAAGATTTCTAAAATACCAATTTGTAAGTATTATAACAATGTCATATGCATTGTTAATTGTTTGTGAACCATAATAACTAAACTGAAATATAATAAAATAAGGTTTTTTACGCAAAAAACTACACATATTTATGTACGTTGCGGCGGCGGCGGCCTCCGTAATGAAGTAGTAAAGAAGCTTGATTCCCAGAAGGTTCCGGGTCTGATTCCCGGTGAGAACAGAAATTTAAATTTGTTTTTTTCAATCTGTTAGTTTTTTGATATAATTCACCTCTGTCATTAGGCCTTCTCTTCTGATCTATTGTGGTGCAAAAAATGTTAATAAAAAAAGAAGATGATTGGCTTATGTGTTGTTATGTAGGTTCATGTTTTTATTTTTGACACTTGTGCAATAATATTTACAAACATGTCCACCTTGATTCTATCATAACACTCACTCACCCACCCTCTCACACATTTACACTCACACAAACACAATAACATGTATTGCATGAGTATTCATTGTATTTCTGTGGATATCTGTCATTGGTTTTATTCTCTGTATATTTTATTTGTTGTATTTTTTATATGTATTACTGTTGATATCCCCAAACAATAATTAAAAAAAGATTTAAAAAAATATAAAAATCATAAATTAGTGTTTATTATTTTGTAACATAATACATTTTCATTGCAAATTATTTGTTAATGTTTAACGTTTGTTTGCATTGTTAACGTTTGTTTTATTCGTTTTGTTTTACAGGAAATATATAATTATAAATCCAACATAAATTTGTGCATACCGCTGTTAAATTTTGCTTCTAAATGAGTTCATTTTTTACAGTTAAAACATGAAAACTAATTCGTATTTTATAACTCTCAAATAAATAACCCTTGGCGAACGTATTTCCCCCAAAAAGTAATTAGAAACAACCGTTCACACATTAAATAATTAAACAAAGGTGAATTCAGTTTCTAAGTTTGAGCTAATGGCATTAATTTCCCTTTCCATTTTATTACTAAAGCATTTACGTAATTAAGCATCTTATTTACTATCAACAAACAATTAAGTTGTTGACAAAAGCAGACTAAGTTTCTCGATAAAAAGATGTTTCGCCAGCTTTTGTTCCGAAGACATGTTCAGGAACTGAATAAATTGATCATTAATTATAATATAACGAAAAATTTTGCTGTAATTTTCTGTGGTCTTTAATTACGTAATATTATTTAAGAAATTTTTACCCTCTTTGAAGTAAAGTGATTAGCTGGTTTTTTCGCCCCGTATGACGTCCTTGGCTTTATTGCCGGTAATGGTGATTTGGATATTACATTAAATGTTAGTAAATAATTGTATAGCACTCATCGACTTTTTTATTTCGACCGGTTTCAAGACTCTCGTCTCTTCGTAAATTTGCCAATTCCACTTACATGCACAATGGAACTTTATTTGATCAAATACAACTTAACCTAATCCTGCACATTGAATACAAAAGGGATAAAATGTGACGTAATAAAATATTTGTGTGTTTGTCGGTTTGTGGTTGTCGTATCAAGGTCCAGAGCAAACGAATTGTTTTTAAGACTTAGGTTTTTTTTGTTCTACTATTACTACTACTACTACTTCCATAACGCCATTTCCCCAAAGGGAGTAGGCAGAAATGATAGACTGCAACACACGTCTATCCTTGGATACATTCCTAGCTTTTTTCACATTCATACATCTTGTCGTACATGTCCTTTGGTTCTGCCTGCTTTTGACATGACTGGAGTTAAGATTTCGGATTACCAAAATCTTAAGTCTAGTCATGCTACTGAATAGTATTAATATAATAGTTATCCTGAACATGACACGTATTCCTTGGTCCTCTTTGTCCCACGTTACCGTTAATTCTTGCTATAAATACCTGTTTTACCATTCTTTTGTCATCAATTCGTTCTACATGACCAAACCATCTCAGAAATCCATTCTTAATCTTAGTAATTATATCTGATTCAGATTTAAACTCTCGAATGATTCATTTGTAACTCTGTCATACATCGATTTCCCACAGATTTGATCACAAGAGATCGCATTTCGATTGCATTTACACTGCTTTCATCTTTCCTCTGTCAATTCCATGTTTCACTTCCATACATAAGTGTTGGGACTAAAGCTTTGTTGTGCACTGCCTGTTTAGCTTTGATTGGCAAACTTATTAGCAATTACAGTGCTCAGTGAGCCGTTCATTTTGTTGCCCACATTCACTCTCCTTTCAGCATATTTTTTTACTCTTTCATCTCTTGAAAACATGCTCCCCAGATGCACAAATTCTTTTACTTGTTCCAGACATTTAAGGCCGATTGAATAATAAAACTATGCAATCGGTCTCGTGGTGTAATAGTAAGCGCGTTAATCTACCATGTGAGAGGTCTCGGGTTTGATTCCCGACATGGTTGAAATGAAATATTTATTTGAAAGGGTGTTTTCACATCAGAATATTTCATAGTCCCTGTAATCGTACCTGAAGCGTTAGACTGAGCACCTTATCTTTGTGTAACAAAGATGATCAAGATAAGCTGAAGAATTAGTGTACTAATGCAATGCACTTTTAGGCGCGGAAAAGGAATGATGATGATTATGAAGATGCAATCAGTATCCTCACTTCCCCTTTCATCTTTCCACTTCCACGTTTTCTTTGTTAAGTTCAATAATATATCCGATAAATAATTTTCAAAAAAAAGTCAGTAATTTAACAAATTTGCATCCAATAATGCGTATAGTACTGTATTGATACATTGTTTTTACTTACAAGTATTTTATAAATGATTTGTTATACACAAAGGTAATGATGAAAAATATTGAACTGAGAGTCCTTGCTTGTAGGCTAACGCACTGACCAAAACAATATTACCGGGACTTTTATCTAAGGCGAAAACACTCGTCAAGTATTAATCTGGTTTTATTTAACACACAAACTTGTATTCTTCACTATGCCTGGAAACAATCAAGGACTAGGTATTTGCAGGGCGTGTAATCTTGAATGGGCTGGTTAGTTATCTTTGCTTACATCACAAACGTGTTTTGGATCAGTTAGCAAGCACTAATCCGAGGTCTGTTGACTTGTTTTCTCATGATATTTACAAACCTACGCCTCAACACTCAAAATGACGCGCTGAACCGTCTAAAGAAAGCATTTTTTCAGCAACAGTTTTGGTTTGATATTTTTGAGGAAAATTAAGCAAAATTGAACAAAATTTGCAGAACACACCAAATATTAACCTATTTACATAGCTGCCACAAACAAACTACATGACAGATGGAGCTAAAAATTGACTCGTATATTTATTAAAGTCTTATTTTACTTGAATAACATAAAAAAATACCAATATCTCGAGTGCAGTTCTTTTAAATTACGAATTTAATATCATATTTAACAATAACAAAAAATACTCTTAAGAAAATTAGAATCACCGTAAGTTCAAAATTAATTGAAGTGCATTCATAACGGATAACATCAACGCTTTCAGAAAACTATTACGAATGCTATTTATTGTTTTTCAATTGAATTTGCTAATAAAACTGATAATTTACAACATCACGCTTTAATACAAACGCAATAATTTTTAGCTTGCACATAACACTAGTAAATTTATATCGTTTAGCGCCTGTGTTTCTATGTTGGCTATAAGTCGAAATGCGGAACGAATTTTCACTTTACTCTTTCAGGAAATCGGAACCAGAAACGTGAGACATATGGTGCCGTTGGTCGTTTGAAATTAAACGGAAAGTTCATTACTAAGTTAGTCTAAGGAAGGATGCCGGAATAAATTAAAAATCTACGTTGCAATGTGTCCATCAAAATAAAATTAGTATTTAACTTTAAAAAAACTACAACGCCATATGCAAATTATAAATATATAATAAGGGAATATGGATGTCAAGGAATTTTAGGGCTCATAACGTATATTTGGCTGATTCAACATTTATCATTCGGCCCACGTTTGAACATTTACATTTTTATTTTTATAATTAACTTGTTAATTTTCATAAAATAAAATAGTCGTCCTCTTGGTAAAGTGGTCAACGCCTTTGCCTACCGTGCATAAGGTCTCGGGTTCGATTCCTGGCATGGTTTTATGAAATATTCATTAATGATGGTATTTTACACTTAAATATTTCTTAGTCCCTGGACTGGCACCTAAAGCATAAGACTGATTATTTTACCTTCATGTAACAAAAATGATTAAGATACGCTGCGATTGGTAAACCTATGTAGTGTCCTATGCACCGTTAGATATGGAAAGGAAATGATGATGATGATGATGATGATGATGATGATGAAAATAGTTTAAATTCTCAATGGCCTTGTGGGACTTTTATTATCTCCGACGAAACACCTGAAAATAACAAATATATATATTTTTTTTATTATAGGTATAAAAACTTTGATATTTATGCAAATGATTTGTATAAATGGCTTTAAGTCAGTTTTTGTTAAAACTGAGCAAACCAAACTGTAGTATATACAAGGTGGGAATGCCAGTCCAAAAAATGTGTGGCGCAGTATGTATGAAAATAAAACTTTTATTCTTTTGAAATGTGACAAAGTATTTGTCACTCAACCTCAAAGTATATGCTTCTTGTAAAAGCTATATTTTAAACGCATCTGTATGCTTATACAACCATGTCAGTGGCAAATTTCGGCCTTGTGATCGCTAAATTTAATTAAAAAGCTAAACTATAGCTTAAAACAGGCGCCGTGGCGCAGTTGGTTAGACGGCTATCTGTGAAACTGGCGTCGCGGGTTCGATTCCCGCCAGTTGCAAGAAAAGAATCCAAGAAAAAATTGTTGTGGTGTATTTTTCATTACCTCCTTCCATATCCTATCTATCTCACCTGCTGACAAGCCTCAAAATAGCGGATTATTCCTTAAAAAAAAAAAAAAACATTTATTTCAAGCTAGATGACTGCATATTTTTTTATGTATTGAATTTTGAATTTGAAGAAAAATTAAAAAAATATATGAAAAGTACGTAATGATAAACATTTAAAAAACGGAAATGATTTTACTAGCTTAGTTTATCCATCGATAAGTTCGCATGAGAAAATATGATGCCAATATTTTTAGTGTATCAGAAAGCTTTATTTCTTTACGAATCCTGGAAATGAATTTTCTAGAAGGTTCTAGAAAATTCTTCGTAACGTAAACGAAAGAAAGTTTCATGTGTCCCACGCGTCATGTAGGGAATACGACGGACAAACTGATTTATAGCAAGGCCTGGGTTAAACACCATCAATTCCTCTCTTTATGTTTTACCCTTTACCTATAAAATCAAAGTGTAATGTATCAGGCTTTGAAACCATCCTCAAACCCGGCCGTTTTATGTTATGATTTTTTATTTCACTTTCAGTTTTGTTTCCATTTTCTGTGTTTACTGCTTACGTAGAACTATTTAGCAATCATTTTGCGTTTTTATTTTCAGTGTATCTACGGAGCCAAGACCCGATAAGAAATTATTACCGATAAAATACCTCTGCGTTCGGTGTTTAGAAATAAAATATTATTCTTTATATATTTGACTAACATGACTCTATACGAGTTAACGTATATATTTTTTGTGCCTGAGCAAAATAAATGACACAATTATTCTGCGTGTGCAATAAAACTAAAACTGGACTGCAATTCGATAGTTTGATTCAAGTAAAAATTATTACAACTCTATTAAAAAAAAATATAAATATACTAACCCTTACGGATACATACTAACATTCATTTTACAATGTTTATTTATACTCTGTTGTTGATAATTGTATTTTTTATGCCTTTCGAAAAGTTTTTCCGGGTCTTTTGTTTAGTTTTGTCTGGTAATTTATTGTATAATTTCAGTCCCTGATTAAATAGTCTCGATTGTCCTTGTCTTGTTTTGGAAAATTGTATGTAGTATTGTTCTGATATTCTTGTATTTATTTATTTTATTCATTCAAAATTGCAAAATTAAATATTTATGAACTTATTAAGGCTTTTTAGGCTATGTTCGTGTCAAGCCACAATAAATAACAATAAAAATACTTAGTAAATTTAATTACATCAAATTATAATGACATAGAAGTATTATGTCCATGTTCATTACAATTTTTTTTAAGTTGTAGTTCTTTGTCTACAATGATAACAGTGGCTCACTTATGAACAAATTTTAAAGATTCTTGTTGAAAAAGTTTATTTACATTTAATTTGTTAGTTTTTTAAAAGATTTCTTTAGTTGGTGTTAGATAAGGGAGGTCATTTACTAGCTCAAATATTTTATTTTGCTGTCGTTGTAGTCTGTTTATGTCATTTTGGTTTCCTGTTCCCCATAGTTGTTGCATATAACACATTTTATATTTGACATAAGCTTCATACACAAAATTTTTCATTTTTAAAAAAAGACTCGATAATGTTGCTATTTTGCTAACTAAATAATGGATGTGAGCTGTCTATGTCAATTGTCTTTATATTCTAAGTTCTAAATATTTAACATGTTCAATTTCAATTGGTCGTTTTCGTTTATATAAGCATCTATTTTATGTCATTTTTTTCTAGATTCAAAATTTAAAATATTACATTTTTTTTCGTTAAGCGCAAGTAAGTTTGTATTTGTCCATTTAGTAAACATTGTTTGGTCATCGTTTATGTCTTTGTTAGTAAATGCGTCAGTTTGATTTTTGTAAAATAGTCATATGTTGTTGGCATACATAATTATTTTTCCTTTGAAATCGTACGGTGATAAGTCACAAATTTAAAACCAATCTGAAAAGCACATATGATGACTGAACTAACTAGACTAGACGAGACATAAAATGACCAGACAATATAAAATTTCTAATGTAACCCTAACGTGTTTTTTAAAATTGTAAATAAATAAATAAAAAATATATAATAGTGAACCCAAAAAAGATCTTTGTAGTTCTCCAAAATTTACTGTTTGTATTTCTCTTTTTTTTTTTCATTCGATTTGCTAAGTATGATTTTAGTAGTTTATATTCTTGAAATTTTACTCGAATATCATTTTATTTTCTCATCATGGTCTCAACATGTACCGTATATAAAGATTTTTTTGAATCTTAAATTACTCATTCGATTGGAAACCATATTTGTTTGTATGTAATTTATAAAATTTATTAGGGCGGTTCCAGTTCCTTTTTTTCCTGAAAGCCGTGTTGATTGAGCGATAGAATATTTAGATTGTTCGTATGATCCATTAATTTCTTATGAATGTATTTTTTAAATATTTTGTTGAATACTGTTAAATTTGCTATTGGCCTGTAATAACTATAATCTGTTTTTTCTCCTCCTTTATATATTGGAGTGATTTTTGATATTTTTAACTCATCTGGGTATGTACCTCTTTTTGTATGCAGATTTACTCTCTTCCCCCCTGTTTTAATAAGTTTAATGTTATAAATTTGAAGATATAAAATTGATAAGTACTTGAAATATTATGTTGAATGAAATGGAAAATCTATTTAAGAAGTGAATATAAAAATCAAGGTTTTTTACGGGACGTGGATTATATTTGTTTTGTAATTGTGATATATAGTTGGGTTTGTTCCATTGTATATATCCATGGCTCTTTTACAAGTCTTATCAGATGAATGAATCTAATGTTATTTTAAAAAAAAAAATGTTCATGTTGCAGTTTTATTAATAGTCCTTGTGTGTTAAAATTAACGCACATAAATGTTTTGATACGTACAAGATGAAACATGCTTTATTAATAATTCAGACAGTCACAATTAAATAACCCTGCCAATTTGATACTGATAACGGTCCACCCTCCCTATCCATTTCCATCACTTACGAATACCAAACATTATTATTGCGCTCATAACGAGGAAAACAATAATTAATGATCCTTTATTAACATCATGTGTACCGTAAAGTTTGATCCTACGCCTACGCTGCTAACGAAGGGTCCTAGGAACACGCAATCCACAACTCCTTTGTGACTTCGAACCAGGCGTGAGATAGCGATGCGCGTAACCTATAGATTAAAACAATCGAAAAAACAGAAAGTGTAGCGCTCGGATGCCCAAATTTCTAAAATTGTTTTTTGTTGACCATCGAAGTTTCTCTCCGGTATAATATAATCATCATCAACATCATCAGCTCGACAGCCCTTGGTGGTTCTTGGCTGCATCCAGAAGTCTCCTCCACTCTTGTCGGTTTCATCAGTTCCAGTCTTCAATTTTTATTTTTACGTGTCGCACGTTTTGTTAGCTATATAAAGGTGAAAAAAATAAAACATTTGCTTTCGTACGATCCACTCGAAATATTATTTCGATTTAGCGCTATTTTCTTGGGTTGTAAATGATGGTGGTATAAAATGTGAAACGAATTGTGGTAAAGCAGGATTCGAACGTTGAACCTTCTAATCCAAATTCCGAGACACCAACCACTGGTCTGTAAACAGATACTTTTTTTGCGGGTCCAAATTAAGTTGAAAAACATTTCAAGTTGAAATTTCAAATTATCATATCAGATGACGGGAGATTATGATTATTAACTTATAAGTGGTAAATTGACAAATTATATTATTTCTTAATTTGTAACAACCAAGAGGGAAAACAATTGTGAGAAAGGAAAATTAGATCTAAATAACTAACTGGGAGAAAATCCAGGCAGTCTGCAAACACTGGTACATACTCAACACATTGTTGATACCATATCTATTTGAAAGGTTCAAATTAAAAACACATTTCCTAAAGAAAAGATTTTTTAAATCTATTTCGGATTGAACGAGGGTAGTCTTTAAAGTTTTGCATATAGAGCAGGAATGAGAATAAAACAGTAGATAGCCTTTCTAAATTTAATTTTTCATTTCTATTTGGAGAAAACACCAGTTTTAATAAAAAGATATAAAATATAAAAAAGTAGTATATAAATCCAGTTAAAGTTTTTTCAATTTTACACATGAGAGAATATGTTACACAGTAAAAAGAAAAAAAGATTCATACATTTGAAAAAAAAAAAATTCTGCATGATCGGGAAAACAATCATAAAGCCTACAAGTTCTTAATATTTAAGACAAAGACTTTTTGGTTTTTAGAATATTCTCTTCCAGGATTAAAACATTTTGGCATTCGCTCGAACTAACTCTGGAAGCAATTACTCCACTCGTATGTTGATATAGCCAAAATTGCGTTTTTGAAGACATCGACTGCTTATTCTGGTGACTTTAACTTTTGACCACGCAGTCCGTTCTTGATTTTTGAAGACGCAAAACAAAATGTTGGGACTAAGGTCAGGACTGTTTGGGAGGAAAGTCTAGCAATTCGAAGTTTTATTGCTCTAAAAATTCAATTGTCTTACGAGCTGTATGCAAACTTTCATTATCTTGGAGGAGGATGATTTGTCAGTTGGTTTTTCGAAGTTCAGATGACTTTCGACAAACAAATTGTTGTAGAACAATTGACAGTAATATTTCATTGATTTTGCTGATGAGTTGTTAATACATGACCTGCTTTTGAGACAAATGTCGCTACCATCTTTTTAGATACACTTCAAGAACGGGTGACCTTTTTCGGCTTTTCTTCATTTTGAAGCACTCGGAAAGACGATATTTTTGGGTTCATATCAGGAATTTTTTTTTTTTATCACTGATGATGCTGTATACATTTTTTGAGTTTCTTGCGTTGCAGCAGTCTAGAGTTTTTTGACACCAATTGACCTTATTTTCTTTCTGTTCTTCGGTCAACAGATGCGGTATCCAACGGGAAACTGATTTTTTTACACACAATTCTTAGTGCATTTTTTAAAAATTGAAGTCTTAAAATCCCTGTTGATGCTTCAATCTTGCGAAATATCACATGTTGATCTTCTTTGATGAGATTGTGCACAGCATTAACGTTTTCCTGGGTGACTGCCGTTTTTGGTGAACCTGTATTTGGATCGTCGCTTAGACTCAGTCGTCCACGTTTTAATTCGTCATACCAACGAAAAATACTCGATTGGTATAGTGTTTTATTACTGAAAACAGAAACTTACCCAGCAAGGCATTTTTATCAAGATAATTGTCTTTGAAAGTTGTAAAAAATCATAGAAAATTTTCTCGGTTTAATTCTATCTTTCGAATAACTTGTGTAAACTATACGTATCGCATTGAAACTTAATATATGGGTTATCTTAAAATGAAGGTTTCTTTTTAATACTTACATATGATTCATGGCGCCATCTGTGTCCCTGTTTGTAAAATTAAAAAAATAACTCTAATATACCTAATTTAATACTAACAGTTTTTATACAATAAATCTTTTTTATTTCAAAATAATGCCCCTAAATTATTTTTAATCAGCTGTTTCTGGGACTTCGCTAGAACCTTAATTTTTTTCAATTATTTATAATGATTTAACTACAAAGGACGTACTTTCTAGTACGAAAATTAAATTTGTAAAGGCTATTAATGTAAGTATTTACAAAAATCGGTAAAAATACAAACACACTTTTCGCTTTGTTCACGTCACTATCACTAGAAAAAGGATATGCATATTTGGCCGATGGGAATATACCATACAAATTTCAGTTAGCATATTTCAACTGAGGAAATACGAAAGGCCTTAAGGGTTTATACCTACGCTTGGGGGTACCACTTCAATTTCCGACAGAAGTGAATCACATAGAAAGGGTCAGTGCGTTTAATCACGAAGCTACAGTTGAATGGGTTAATGATTCAAATACCAAGCCGTCTTTATTCCAATAAATATCTTCAATCCATTAAATAGGGTGCAACTATGAATACCCCATATAATTTTATTGTTTTCAAATAATCGCGTTCAGCGCTAACAGCTTTAGCAAGCAATCGAAAATATTTTTTTCATCATTCACATTTTTTTAATGAAAAGCTTTATATTGTGTTAGGATATACTTCAAAACCGCATATAAAAAACAGATGTAAGTAAGTTTTTCCAAAGAAAAATTATGATTTAGAACACATTTACGAAATAATTAATTTAAAGTTGCGAAATTAGTTCTGGCGTAAACTTGATGGATTACATGATTTACGTTCAGTATTTTTTATAAAACTAGACGTATTTGGGGTTTTAGCAGATTTCCTCCAATAAACTACCATAGGGCTTACCATAGGGATCTATTTATTAAACTATAAAGGTTTTGAGAAGTCTGTTGATGTTGTTTCAAAACTAACCTCAATTATGGAAATGTAAAGGTCACAAAAGGTTTGGTATTAAAATAAAATAACTGATATTCAAGAACACGAAAATCGTTTTGATGTCCAATGAAAGGGTAAAAAGATAATAATAAATACGTGGAAATATTATTTTTTAAAACAAAACAATGTACGTCAGTCGCAATTTAAGGGATTTTTTTACGGCCCGGCATTTATTATTAAAACGCACTTTTAACATGATCTCTAGAGATCTAATTATTCAATTAGAAAATTATAATTTTATTAATTGACTAAATTTAAATGCAAAACAAATGTAGAAGTTTCATGAAAATACAATGTTTCAGGTGTTTTATAACAGAAAACAAAGATTTATAATATTGTTGACTAGATAAATTTTATGAAATAACTTGTAAGTAAAAATTTATATGCTTTATTATTTTTGTTAAAATAATACCAATAATGAAAGGTTGAAGGATTACGGAACAGAAAAACAAGCCTAAACCAATTATAGAAATAATCCTACTTTGGCTGTTCTTGTCCGAAAACAGAAATTAATGTGCTAATCGAGATCTAGTAATTCCATCCTTCAGAATTTCTTGACACTTGAATAATTTTATTGTGCTCCTAAAAGTTTGTTTTATCATCGAAACTTTTAAGTGGGAGAAATCGGAGTTATTCATAAAAGTAAGACAAAACACAATGAATCACGAAATTCTAATTTATTGTGATGATTGCGGAAATATTTTGAATAAATGTTCTGATTAATTAAAGTTAAACAGGTGTATTAAATTAGTATCACATTGGTGGGAAACGAATTTCCGCGCGGATGCGGGGCGAGAAATAGCGGGGGCGAAGCCCTAGGACTTCTACGATATAGTGGAGTGTATTTTAATTTTAACATAAATAAATGAATATCCTCAATATGCGGTATGCAGTGTCAATCGGTTAAAACCCCAACGAATAAGATAAATTAGGAATGGATGCCACTAACCCGGTTTGTGCTTGATGGAATTGCGGTGGTCTGGCTGATCAATTGCAAGCAGCACCAACACTAAGAAAGGCCCCCAATCTGGAGCTGAGCACTGGCGGTTGGTGAAAACAAAGTCTGTGATGCGGCACACGTTCAACAAAATAAACGCGCGATTCCATGCCATAGGTCTTACTGTGGCGGGTTATCAAAGGATACTGGCGGTGGAAAGTAAACAGATGTTGTGGGTAAAAAAATGTTGAGTTGTGACAATATTTTAATCCATACCTACATTATTTGCAACCACACATAAATTGTGATGTAACAGTTAGTGCGTTTGCCTACCATGCAAGAGGTCTCGGGTTCGATTCTCGACATGGTTGATATGAAATATTTATTTAAAAAGGTGTTTTTACACTAAAAATATTTCATTGTCCCTAAACTGGTACCTGAAACGCGAGACTGATCACCTAACCTTCATGTAACAAAAATGATTTTAATTAATTTATTGAAAAAAGTAACATATACGAAACAAACTCAAACTCGACGTACTCTCAGAGAAAAAAAAGTCTTGTCAAAGTAATAGGAGAATCCTGCTCCGGAGAACCCCTTCGAATACATGGAACAAATCAACATCTAGGGTGATTTTGTTCGGCAAAACTGTAGCCCTCCCAACAGGCATAAGCATTGGCAGGTTGGTATTATATATATGGATTATGAAACAATCTATGCTGACGCTGTCTTAGGTAATTATCAAGAACATACAAACCAATGCTCATAATAATCTCGCATAATACCGCACTCTCTCATGTAGAGATATCTCAGATTCTCAGATATGATCAAGATACGCTGCGATTGTTGTGCCAATTGTTTTCTGGTAGCTTTGACATAATCGTACTGAAAGAAAGTAATCCAGAAGTACATCAGGGGCAAACCATATATAGAAGCGATTATGCGTAGCTTACCATTATATTTGACTAACCATAATAATATTTTATTGTAACTTTATTTACAGAACCACAAATAAATATTAACATTTATTTTAAATCATTTCCACCGTTTGTATTTTTATCCTAATATAAATATACATTTAAATAAAGCGCGCCCAGCGCCTGCGGTGAGCCAAGAAACTAGCCGATTATTCCAGCTTATTTTTTCAGACAAATAAGTATACTGTATTTTGAATGTATAAACCCCAGTGCGGGTTTTTCTCCTAGATTAAACTTGTAGATTATACAAATTATTTGAAGATTCTTGATTTGGAAAACAGTATTTATACATTGTTTCTTAAGGACACTTTTCTTTGAGATGGTACTTCTGACGTAAGATCATTATTACTTTCATGCGTCATATTGTAGGACATATAGCGCTCCACGCGGCCGTTTTTAGCACTATTAATTATTAGAACAATTCGGCCAGTTGACATTTCAATTGAATACCTAATATCGACTGAATTTATTCTGGTATTTTTATTTATTTTTTAATGAATTATGTATTTAAGTAATAAATATTAAATCTATAAAATATATTTTAACACGAAATTACATCGTTTGAGTTGATTTCATGAATAAGAGTTGTTGTATCACACAGAACCACAGAAAAATATCAATTTATATTATTATATTACTTACATTATATTACGTACTTCCTATGTAGGTACAAATATATGATTTTTTTATAGCTTACCTGTAAATAAAATCCCCATTTGCCACTGAAGTACCAAATATGTGCTTCATTGGATTGAAAAAAGGGTAAATGAACTTTTAACTCACTGAAGATGATCATTTCGTATTCCAAGTACAATAAAATACTGCAGTATAATTTACATTTTAAATCAATATATGAACAAAAACCGCTCAAGATCTTAATCATTTTTTGATTATACTGACACTGAAAATTAACTCTAGAAAAATATTTTTAATATTAAAAGCAGTAACGCTGCTGTCAAAAATTTAAATAAATGTTTGTAAATATTTGTGTATAACCACTTACCGACTTTTTAAAGTCTTCTAGTTTCTTGACATCATACACGCAAATCCCTCTTTATGACATCGTACAAATTACTAGCATAAAACACATGTTTTTTCGACAAAACACCCAGTTTATCCTGAAGAGGGCTCCTGCAATGGTAGCTGAAACGTCGAAACGAATCCAACTTACACTGAATCATCTTAAATTATATATTTTGATGACAGTGACCGTAAAAACATACACCTCTATTTTCCACTATACACCTTCACCATAGTTTCACAAAAATATAAAACAAGAGTGCTGATCGGATTAATGCTTTTAGAAGGCAATAGTAACTTGCACTGAATATATTTTTTAAATGTTTAATCTTGTGGGAGCAACAGTTGAAAAAGGGGAAAGGAAGAAAGAGAGAAGTAAGAACTTACTAGACACATGGTGATATTTACAATCGAACATCAATATTGAATATTTATTTGATTATTGATAAAAGAGTAATTATTGGAAAAGCCTTCATTATTTGTAATTTTTACGTTTTATTTTCCTTAAAGCCTTTATCATTTGTTTATAATATTTTAACTCTTTATTTATTTATTTACTTAAGTTAGTTAATATAACATTGTATATTAACAAATATATTTACAATTATTACAAATACTTATTAAATATTTCTTACTTAACTACATTATTACAATAAACATAACATTTTTTTTTAAATCCGTAAGTTTTCTTTCATTCTTCATACTTTCAGGCATCTCATCATACAGTTTTAACCCTTTATACATTAAGCTATTTTGTGATTTTGTTTTTTTCTTAAGTGGTAGTCTTATCCTATTTCTATTTCTTGTCCTATATTTATGTACATTTCTATTTAATATAATTTCACTTATAAAATACTTTGGCATGAGATTATTAAACACTTTATATATAAATACAAATACATTATACAATAGTCTTTTCTTTATTCTTATCCAGTTCAATTGTTTTCTCATTTTTTCAACACTATTATCTTGTGTTTTAGTTAAAGCCAATTTTGAAATTTATTGTTGGTTTTACATTTTGTACTGCAAATATGCTATGTTCAAGTATATAGTGGGATTTGCATGTTGGCGTAATTAGTATTCTGACAAACAGAAGGGTACGTCTCGAAACCGGTGAACACAGAAAAGTCGGTAAGTGGTTTTATACAAACATTTTACCTTCTTCATCCCTTTTTCGCACCTAATGGTGTTTAGGGTACTGTATTGGAATACCAATCGCAGGGTGTTTTGATTTTTAAAAATATATTGAAAGTAAGATGATCGGTTTTGCGCTTCAGATGCCAGTCCATATTTAGTTAAAACATATTTTTAATAAATATTTAATGTCAACCATATCGGAAATCTAACCTGAGACCTCTTGCAAGATAAGAAAATTTGCTGACTACTACACCACGAGTAGTTGAGAAGTTCAAGCAGATTTGTTTAATTTTTGTTACGATTTGTTTAAACCTTTTCCCTGTTTTTTATTTAACAAAATACATATAAAAATGATTCCGTTTTTCTCACAAACTACTGCAAAATCATAAATTTAATGTTATTTTTATTTAAATAAAGCCAAATAACGTAAACAGTTTATTATACACACGAGTAATCCAGGTTGACCCAAAATGCTATTTATTTTCAGAACAATATAAAATGTTGTAATCCCGCCACAAAAAGGACAACCTTAAACCGGGTATTGAACAGAAAAAGGACATCATACGTAATATGCTTGGTGGTATTTATCTACCAGATATTCGGGGTAGTTTTCACCAAGGTTTGGAAGACCAGACTTAATGCACGGAGGCTTAGTTAAGGATCAGTTGAAAACTTTTGTTTTCCTTACCAGACTGTCACGGTTGTCTCCGTAAGTTATCTCTATTAAAAGTTAAGCTTCAAAAGATCACTGAACCTTGAAACTTGGAGTTTAATCTCTAGAAAACATTAGTTATATCGGGACGTGTGTTAATGCCACGTAACCAAGGCGTTAAATGAGAGAGTATGAGGTTTATAAAACTTACCTTATTACACGAGTATTAAGAGTTAGATCATGGATACAAGTTGAGAAAATAAAAAAATATTTTTAGAACATACATTAAAACGTTTATTACAAGAGATAAAAATTACGACTGTTCGTATATTAAGTACATAATGTGAATGGTAGGGTTGGAGGGGAGAAAGGTGTTTTTTTTTCACTTTGGATTTATTAATTCGAGCGAATCTACCAAGTGTTTTTTTTATTTAACAGGATTAACCTCTTAACGCGTACCGCCCCACGTGTGGGGCGGGAAAATCCTGCTCAAAAAGCGGTGGCCCCACGGTTGGGGCCAAGTACTTATTTCTTTATAAAACTCAGATACTGTCTAAAATTTATTTACTTTTGACAACTATGAATAATTTGACGAAGAAAAAAAATCGTTTTAAAAATATTTATTTTACGGACCGAGTTACAGTCATTTTAAAATGTCAATAATATCTTATTATATTTAAAATGCCAATAATAAGAGGTTAAATTACTCCCCGAGGTAAAAAAAATAATTTTTTTCTCGGAAATCGATTGATACTTTTTACCTCACTAGCGGGGCACACAGTTCCAGGTGCATGGTGAAAAGTGCCAATGTAAAAAATAATTAAGACCAAAAGTAATCCTTTTATTTATAAAAAAATTAAACAATATTATAATGGCAAAATGAAATTACCTATATTGATCGACATCAAAATCAAAATATTGACAAACGAAAAGTTTCTCTTCCAATGCATTTCTCGTAGACTTATTGTATACACTGGACCAACTTTTTTCCCAGCAACCTCTTGTGATTAAGACTCACATTATGAATTGCAAGAGTATTCTTCAGAGTATTCGAAAGTATTCTTTACCGAAGTATTTTTTTCTTCTTCAGCGGATTCTTCTTCTTCTGATTTCCAAAACATCTTATTCTTTTATTGCTTTTATTTGAGGGCTAGAAAATTGGTCAAGACAGCAGTTCAAGGCTGTTTAATTCCCTCTGTTGTCATTTTTCAAGGACCACCCTTAGGTGGGTGTTTCGCTTTCTTAGGTGATTTGATTAAATGCACTAGGCATTGATTTGCAGCATGGGCTTTTGTATCTAAAGTTGCAGTGTCATGATCAATCTTTCTCTGGTATTTACGTGATATGCTGAAAAATAAAAATAATGTTGTTGAATAATATGCTACAAAATTATACGAAAGGAATTTATTTGAGGGGTGAAAAGTGCCAAATGCCACTTTTCACTCTAAGGAGATTAAAAACTGTCTTAATTTGACGTCTTCAAAGTATTACTGGCTTAAATGTGTTATAATGAATTAAGTTATGCCAATAAAACTTGTACGAGAAAAAGTTTTATGATGAAACTTTTATGGCGGTTTTTGAAAAAGGCGTTCTAATTCAATACCCACCCCCGCAGTTCTCCTTTATTTTTTTACAAAAAAAAAGTAAATAATAAAAAATAAGTCAATAGTTTGGTTGGCTGGAAGATGCTTTCAGAAATAAGTTTGCCAAAGTACTTATTCTTTGTACTTTAAATTTTAAATAAGTTAATTATGTATTCTAATTCTTTATTTTCTCCTTTATTTCTTGAGCTGAAAATTGACTTGACATTCCAATTCGTAGGCTTGTTATAAAATAAAATCTCACATGTAACTTATAAGCAAACACAACATTCTGTACAACAGAAAATTTTCTTTCGAATGATGTGTAACTTTTACCATTTTGTTTTACTTTTGATGCACATTTTTAAAGTAAAATAAAACGGACCCAACCTTTATTATTACCAACAAATCAACTTCAAAATTACTCGTAATATTTTTGAAAAAAAATATTAATAGTTTTTCCAAGGTGAAAAAAGATTTTTTCATTTGGAAATATCATTTTAAAAATTAAAATAATGAAATTAATCGTTAACGTGGTAATCAAATTAGACATATTGTGGGTATAATTAACAGTTACTTACTTAACACGTACCCATTCTAAAAAGCCATAATAATTTTGCAAGTGAGTAAACTGTAAGTAAATTTAAAATAAATAAATAAACAAATAGTTTTTTTTTTTTTTTTTTAAAGAAATATTTGCGTTCTTATGATTTACCCAAATATATAATTTTGAGGGTCATTTTCAACGAGCTGTAAATAACTCAGTATTAGAAAATAAAATCAAGTCGGGGTAGAGTGGGATTCGAACCACGGACCTTTGGTCTGTGAGTCCGAGACACTAGCCACGGGACCAAAACCTGATTTATATCTTAAATTAGTACATTGTTACTATAAGAGCACACAAAATAATATTTTTATGGGTGCCCTATTTTAAGATTCAAATTTTAAAATATTTTTTTTTTTGCAAGTTAGAGTGAATATTGTTTTTTTTAGTAGGAGTAAGAAGAGTAGGAATAGAAGTAGGAAAAGTAGGAGTAGGAAGATCTTTTTATAATTAGAAAAATATACAGAAAAATACACAAAAAAGATACATTGTAATTCGGTTTGCGCTTGGTTAGATTTTCTAGGTAAGTATTATAAACATTTTTTTTAAAAGCTTCATCAAATTATATCATTATAGCCTTTTGAGAGATGAAAAAAAGTTTTTTCTCTATTTATTTTAATTAAATTTTCTCATCGTTTGATAAACATTGAGAAACAGTATCATCAACTCGTGAGAAGTACAATCATGATTAGAATTTCTAAGTGATGTTAAATATCCGTATTTTCGCGAAGAAATATGAAATGGAATGTAATTTTTAAACGTCCAATTTGAAACGTTCAAACAGTTTACGATAATTTTGAGAATTATTTTCGCCAAAACGTATTTTTTAACGAGTCACTTTGGCAAGCAGGATATTTTAACAGAATTCTGAAGGCAAGTTTTTCCGTTTTTTAAAATTTACATTTTACTTTTAAAAGAACGTTGTTATTGTAAATTCATAAATAACTTCGTAAATTGTGTATTGAAAAAAAAATTGCTCGCTTGAGCTTTAATTTTTAATCCATTTGTAATTGTAACAAAAGTTTTAGAACACGAAGTAGAGAAATAAATAATAAACCCCTGCAAAATAATGAAATGAAAGCATCAGATGCTAATTAACATACTTAATTTGTCAAAAAATAATACGCATTACAGAAAGGTACTCCTTAAATTAAGTGTCTTCTTCTTCTTCTTCTGCAGCCTTATTCTCTCCACTGCTGGATAAAGGCCTCTTCCAAACGTCTCCATTCCTTCCTATCACCCGCTTTCATCATCCACGTTTTACCGGCAATAGAGGCAATGTCATCGACCCATCTTTTCTGTGGCCTTCCAACACTTCTTTTGTTTGCCCACGGTCTCCACTTTATTATTCTGGGAGTCCACCTGCCATCATTTTGCCTCGCCAAGCATCCTGCCCACTGCCATTTCATTTCGCTGCACGATCCATGACATCCACGACTCCGGTTCGGCGCCTTGTTTCTTCATTTCTTATTTTGTCTCTTAGACGTACACCGAGCATCTGTCTTTCCATGGATCGGTGCGTGCATTTTAATTTCTGGCATTTTTTTTGTGTTAAAAACATGGTTTCTAGCCCGTATGTTGTCACCGGCAATATGCACGATTTATCTACTTGTCTTTTCAAGCATATAGGGACTTGTTTATTTTCAAAAATATATTTAAGTTTGCCGAAAGCAGCCCAACTTAGCCTTATTTTTCTTGGTAACTCCGCTATCTGGTTATCTTTACCAAGTTTGACTTTGTGTCCTAGATAAATATATTCATCAACCACTTCAATTTTACTATCGTTAATGAAAATGTCTCGTCCTGTTGAACTCATAATCTTTGTTCTATGAATGTTCATTTCCAAACCGATTCTTTTTGAAGCCTCATGTAGTTCTATAATCATTTTGCCTAGTTCATCTATGTCTTTACATATGACCACTATATCATCTGCGAATCTGAGGTGACTCAAGTTCATGCCATCGATCTTTACACCCTTATTTTCCCAATTGAGGTTTTTAAATACATCCTCTAAGGCTAATCAAGTGTCAACCCTGCATTATCGGTGCGTGTCAAACATCAAACATAGCTCTCTGTCTATGTCTAATGTCTAATGTCTAATGTCTAATGTCTGTCTATGTCTGTCTATAAATAATCATTTGTGTCCTATAATGTAACTAAGATTCTAATAAATGTCTTCGAGTGTTCTAGTAAAAATCTTTCAGAATACTTGATTTTGATGCGTAAATCGCGAACAAAAGGACGCGACTTTACGCGCTATTTATGTACAGTCGGCCCTCGAGCGCGGAAATGGAGAGCGCGTTAACGTGTTTATATCACGTAATCGGTTAAATAAAATGCCCGACTTTATAAATGCCAACTAACAATCAACAAGCAGAACAAAATTAAAGTCAATAGAAATATTCTCGTTATTTTCGATAGAATTTTTCGCTATAAAAAGGGATAATACCCTATTAGGAAGGGGATTTTGCTGGCATAAATCACCAAATCTCGAGTCTCTAAGTGATAACAATTTGTTATAAACAATAGCGGTAACGATGTCCTATCTTGGAATGACAAATGACCAGAATTTACGCACCCTCCTTAATGTATGTATGTACCAGTCCCGTTCTCTATTCTGTATCATCATGTTCTGTCCTTTATGCAAAGCTGGCTATTTTGGCAATGAAATAAACAAAGACGGCCGGATATTCCGTGATTCATCAAAACGCCATAAATTCCTTGAACTTTGTGATAATGATAAATTAAAAAAATATTTACAAAGGAAACTAATTTCTATTTAAATTTATTTTAACAGAGAGGGAAATTATTTTTGAGAAAACAAAACTCCCTAAGGAGAAAATTCAGCCAGTCTGCAAGCATTTGGACATACTCAAACACTGTCGAATTAACTACCTGAAGTATAAAAATTGGAAAATTGTTTTCAAGCGTTGTCTAGTACGTGATTTGGTTCAGCCGGTTGAATCTCAGCTACATGATAAAGGTTTCAGCTCTTTTACTTCACAGAAGAGTTGAGGAATTTTGGATATTCAAACATGGGCAGAATGGTGAATGTTACACAGTGTGTAAAGTGGCCACTTAAACCAGCCAATGACAGGTCATAAACCTTGTAAATGCCTAGACTTCCATATTCCCTTCTCAAAAATGTTTTTCCTCTCTGTTAAAATAAATTAAAATATAAATAACTCCCTAGGGAGGAAATTCAGCCAGTCTGCAAGCATTTGGACATACTCAAACATTGTTGAAATTAATTTCAATTACGTCTGATTTGTCTTAAACTATTCTATCATTTACTTTTTCTTTATACTTTTCTTATTGGTAACTAGTATCAAATATATTAATTTATACATTTACATATACTACTAGATCTATTTCTGTAGATTAAAAAAAAATCAGCATTGGTACTTACTAAAACTAAAAAACAAATAACTCGTTTTATATATTTTCAATTGATTTCACGCTCTTACAGTATGTTTCCTTATTTATTTATTTTTTAACTGGTATATTTTTGTTTCGGTGTCTGGTTCTGAAAAAATTGCTTTAAAAAAATAAATGAACCCTGATTTAAAAAATGAACACAAGAAATTCCAAAACAGTTAGAAAAGAAAACTTTATTATTATTTTACCTAAATATAAGTAACAGCAAAATAAAAAATAAATAAAAGGCACTATTTATAATGTTAAGGGAGTTATAGTTTAATGAAGACGACAGTGAAATAAAGTGATAAATAAAAAGAACTGCATTGAAAATTATTTTCCTTTACAAAAGGTTTTCTGAGCTTCCGCTTTGTTGCATTCATCTGTCTCAATTAAGAATCTAACCTTTTGGTTCGTTAGAGTAGACAAAAGATAAATGTTTTCCGTTGCTTTCAAAATTTCTTTTTCCGTTAGTTAACTGTGCAAATTGGTGCATATATAAATTGCTTTATTTTGTCAACGTGACTCTGAAGGATATTTTTTAAAATGGGCAATGAATGACGAAAACTAGCTCTCACGATATTTATAAGCAAAAAACGTTATCTGTATTCACAAATCTTTTGATGCCCGCTGATTATTTTTACTTTTGACATGACTTGAGGTCCCAGATTTCAGTGATTTTACACGACAACATTTTACTGTTCCTGGACTGGACTTACCGCGTATGGATGCTTAATACGCCTAGAGACGATTAGAATAATGTGCATTTAATGAACATTTTCAGCGTCCTATGCACCATTGGGTTCTGATGTGCGCATTATGATGATGATTGTTGAAAATGACATATTTACAATGTTTTGCCTTAGTATGTTATACTCGTAAATCTGTTAATGTAATATAATGATTTTGACGAAAATAGCAATGAAATTCCCATAATAAAATGTATTATTTTGTTATACTTGTAAACGAGCGCTTTCACCTAAAAAGGCATCTTCAATCTTCATATCTTAAGCGAAAGCGCTCAGAAAACATAACTAATGAATTTAATTGATATTTGCATAAAAATAATTAGCAACTATGGAGTTTTACCAAGACATATCTAAAAAATCTAACACTGAAAGAATGTTCTTTTTTTCTCCATACTTATAGGAATATGATTATTTACAATAAAATGTAATACATAGCTGGGGCGAACCATGTATAGAAGCGATTATGCGCAGCTTACGATTATATTCGGCTATCCATAATTATGTGTTAGTGTAACTTTATTTACATAAAAACAAACAAATAATTACTATTTCTTATAAATCATTGCCACTATTTGTATATTTCTAGAAATATAAATAAAGCGCGCACAGCACTAGCAATGAGCCAAGAAACTAGCCGATTACTCCAGCTTACTTCTTCATACAAATAAGTGTACCATATTCTAAATATCTTAAACCCAGTGGCGGATTTTTTCTCTTAGATTAAACTAGCAGATTATACACATTCTTTGATTAGGAAAACAGTATTTCAAACATTATTTCTTAAGGGCTATTTTTCTTTGAGATGATACTTTTGACACATGACTCGCAATACATGTGGCGCTTGACGATGCCGTTTTTGGCATTATTTATTTCTAGAACAAGTCGGTCAGTTGAAATTCCAATCGTAATTAAAATACCTAATACTGACTGAATTTATTGTGCTATTTTTTATATACTTTTATAAAAGGTATGTGATAAATAAATGAAAAGTATAGCTGCACAATATAATATATCACAAAGTTACATTGTTTGAGTTGATTTCATAAATGAGAGTTGTTATATCACATAGAACCACAGAAAAAATAGCAATTTCTAGTAAACTAGCGGACCCGACAGATGTTGCTCTGCCTGAACGTTGGCTTGCTTGCTATTAGCTTGCAAAGACTTTTCTTTGATTATTAGGTACCTAGGTACTTGTTTATGGTTGAATTCAAAAATATAAAATTAATATTTTTTATCAAATATGGCATTCTTTTTGCAAACATCAATCTCCGGTCTTCTCACCAACAGAGGGGTGTACTTATGTAGGAACACGATTTTTTTTAATGCATTGAATTTGATAGTATTACCAAAAATCCAGTAAAAATAAATTAAGGAGTAGAAATAAGAAGGAATGGAGGGAAGAATCTGATTGAAATCTACAAAAAACAAATAAAGTTTGTAAACATTAAAAAAAAAACTTTTTAAAACACAAAAAACAACATCTTTCCATTTTTTGTAAATGCATTCTCCTCGAATACAACCCTGGCAGATCGATGAATAAAACATTTTTCCTCCTTACTTATTTTTTACAAATAAGATTGAAGATTTTAATATTTATGAACACGCACAGCGCAAAGATCTACGTTTCGCTGAAAACCGCACGTGAATCAGTTAAGCCTTTTGGAATGAGTTCAATGAAATCACACGTACGGAGAAATTATAAAAAAGATACACAAAGAATTAAGAAAAGTCCAGAAACCACATACGAGCATTAAACAGAAGGCGACTAAACTACTCATAAATGAGTAGGTTTACGTTTTGACCCATTAGTTTCTTTGTAGACGTCGCTCAGTACGCAACTCCTGATTTGAATTCAAGTATGCCGTGTTGTTTCCTTTCAAAGTGTAGAAATACTGCTAGGATTAAAAAAAAACAGGATGGTATCACATCTCATTTGTAATTAGCAAACAAATGTTTAAGTTGCAAATGCACTACTTAAAAATTGAATAATTTTCTGTCAAAATAATTTTTTGTTTTCAATCTGTCAGATTGTCAAAGAAACAAAATGGAAATTTCGTAAGTGTTACTAGGGTACTACATTTTTTTATCCTACTTTGCTCATCTAATGCAAGAACTAATGAAAATTAGACCTCAGATTAAAAAACACCGTGGGGAACATTTGAACGACATATCATGATGATGATGATGATCTTTAAAATATCAAATATGATTTAACATGATATAAAAATATCCGTTCCATATAAAATAAATTTTGTTTTATATTTTAAGTTAAAAGTTCATAAATTCAATTACTATTATTAAATGACCCTTTACTTATTTACTCTGTTATGTCAATCAATGTTTCCGCGTGCTCAATAAAATTTTAGAGAAATTAACAGATTGCTTTTTTTTAACCTTACATTTGTGTTATGATTATATTGTTTCCCACCTTGCAACATTACGCGGCGACATCACGAATGCGCGCGGCAAAAGTGGGGCATAGTGGGGGCATTTTCGGAACAAGAAATATAAGCGTTTATATAATTTTTATAAATATTGAGAAATATATAAATACTATAAAAAAACACTGCGGGTCTGCAACGAACTTATTTTTGAATGACTATTTCATCCCTAGCTTGCTGAGTATTTGGCTCAGCCATATTTAAATTTGGATGCATTAAGTAAAAAAATATTTTATGTTCCCACCCAACACAGGAAAAGTTCATAATTCCGTCGCCAAAACAACAGAAACTTTGCTATCAGAGCCAACAAAAAGCTAACTGAGTTTATAATTTCATTCTACTCGTATATTATTCATGTTTGAAGCATTAACTTTGTGGTCAAACAAACTTTTATGATTGGCCTACTAATTTGTGAATAATAGCGATAAACGTTATGCATATTAATGTGTTAATTGTTTAAACTCTTTTTTAAAATTTTATTTTATTTATTAAGGATATCAACAGTAATAAATGTAAAAAAAAACAACAAATAAAATATACAGAGAATAAAACCAATGACAGATAACCACAGAAATACATTAAATACTCGTACAATACATGCTAGTGTGTTTGTGTAAGTGTAAGTGTGTGAAAGGAAAGGTAAGTGAGTGTTATTATGAAATGAGGGTGGACATGTGTGTAAATATTTTGGCACAAGTGTCAAAAATATAAAAAATATTAAGAATCAGAGATAAAATAAGATTTCATTTTATTTTAAACTAAGTATAAGAAAAAATTTTTGTAATGTTAATTTGTGACAATCAAACGGATCAATGAGGGGAAAGTTTAAATTATATTTATTAGCTAAACGTATGAGTGAAGAGTTCTAGACATAGTTCGTACGGACTACTGGCACATGAAATAGAGAGATCGTCGTGTGACGGGTGCGGTAGCCAGATACATTTAATGATAACTCCGACATAAGAACCGGACTATGAAGGCGTCCACTAAGTATGTCATGAAGCACCCCCATGTCTATTAGCAGACGGCGATCTTTTAAACTAAGCAAGTGGTGCTTTTTGCAGGAAGAAATAAAATTGAGGTCGGTATTCCTGCATCTCCAGTTAAAATGTCTAAGAAATGTCCACTGAATTTTCTTAAAATTACAATTTTAACATTTATATAAGTTTTGCCTCATGTTCAGTAAAATATGTATTTATGAAATAATGTTTGTTAAGTTTTGAGTATGTTAAGAAAAAGTCCTTATTTTGTTTAGATTTTAAATTAATATCTTTGAACTTTGTTTTTGGATTGAATATAATAATGTGGAAACTGATCATCGTCTTCAATAAGTAAGGTTGGTTTGTTTATTAACGTACGAAAAAAATAATTAAACTTCTGATTAATGCGTTAGCAAAGTGTCGAAGTTGTTAATGTGGGGGCATGTCAAAACTTTCCCCTGGTCCAGTCCCGGTTCTGCTGCAGCACTAAGGAGTGGAACCCAATCAATAGTGGAAACTGTGGAACTAAATCGATATTGTGGAGGTTGTGGAAGGCAACAGCCGCTGGTGGCCATTAATCAACCGTCCGAACGCTGCCATTATTGAATCGAGCGGAGTCGCTTTTCGCAAATTCTCGGTTATGTCGTTTGTTGTACTTCGCACGCCTGTTCCTGTTCACACGGCCGCTAGCCGCAGCCGCCTTTTGTGGGCGCTACGCCACACACCAAATTAATTACACTTTATGGTAATTGTCGAGTAACGATTAATTTAATTCAAAACCGAATAATAATCATAATTCACTTCAAGTTTAACTCTCTGTTTTTAAAGATTCATCTCGTTTGTTGTCTAATGACAAACCGAAAACCCCTAAAACATTCAAATAAGTTAGTAACAACTCGCGATGAAGGTTCTTCGTAATTTAGTATAGAAATAAAAGACATCTTCGTGGCTAGTACCTTTATTATAGAATTCAACATCTATATTAAAAAATTATAACAAAAATTGAATTAAGTCATTTTAGCCCGAAGGACCTTTTAACGAAATGTTTCTCCCCGGGGAGCTGTAAATATTTACATATTAAAACAGAGATAAAGAACATTTTAGAGAAGGTAATATAGAAATATAGGCATCCACCGAGCTTATGACCTGTCATTAGCTGGTTTAAGTGGCCACTAGAAACACTGTGTAACATGGGCAGAATGGTGAATGTTACACAGTGTGGAAAGTGACCTCCTAAACCAGCCAACAATAGGTCATAAGCCCTGTAGATGCTTCTATATAACCTTCTCTAAAATGTTCTTCATATCTGTTGTAATACGTTAATTTAATGTCATGTTATTTAAATGAGTTAAAATACGAGTACAGTATTTAGTATTATACGAGTATTTAGTACATCAATGTATGCTTGTAGCTCCATTTCTTGATAATTCCATTCAGTTCAGGCTAACGAATGTCAATTAGGACGTCTGGAAAGTAAAGTATTAGAAAATAATAAGTAAAGTTATTGAAATGGATACAAAAACAGGGAATAAATATGTGGTAATGATTAAGACCTGGTTAAAGAAGATCTATTTGAAAACTTAAATTGATTATTCTGTTCAAAAACGAAAAAAATGTAACTAACTAGCAGGCTACAGTCGGCTATCGCTGGCTATTACATTCTAGGAAATTCAGCTTTTTGGGCCTTTAGGACATTAAATGTTCCCTTAAAATTAATAAATATTGTTTAAAAAAGTTATTTTAGTGGTAAATTAAATAATTATAATATTATCTGGGCTAATTTTCCAATTTTGTCAAAAAGTTTGTATGAGAGATAAATATGGCAAGACTATTATTATTATTAGACTGCACGCAATATTATTTCACTTGAAATCCTACTCAGCTTGCGCGGTTTTCAATAATTAAATATTAAATCAATCCTAGTTTGTTTGACTTTTTTACATTTTATTATATGCATATTTTTAATGAGACAATTTTTAACGGAATAGTAATTAATAATTTATATCTATATACTTAAAGTTTTAGTTTTGAACGAAGGTTTAGAAGCACTAGAAACAGAACCGACGTAAATGGAGAGTGGAAAACTGTAATTGCAAATTGAAAACTATTCATGAATTCGAGTAGAAACACAATAGAACTGCTTTAAATCGATTTTCGCTATGAAGCACTAATACGTGGATATTTTACAAATTCCCTCTTAAAATAAAAGGAAAATTCAAATTCACCAAATGCAGTTCAAGTGTTTCCTTTTTCTTACCCCTTTTCACTGATGGCGCACAAGGCAATTAATTAGTTTACAAATTGCAGCGTATATTATTGATTTACAACAGGTAGTAAAAAATAGTTAGTAAAAACAATTGCTAGCTTCAGGACTGTAAAATATTAATGCGTAAATACTGTTTTTTTTTCATTAATGGATGTTAGATTTTACAAAAATGAAAATCGAAACCCAATTATTTTACGACAGCAAAACTTTTTGATAAGCTTCGATTATTAGTTGAATAAAGGAAATTTTGTTACAAATAAATACTTTCCCCTAAGATTTACTTAAATCACTGGGGCAAATTTTGGGTTCAAGATTACGGACAATGCAACAATAATCTATATATAGAAAACCACTACGCCATTTCAAATTAAGACTAAACTAAGGTATCTGAATTCTCATTTAAAGACTAAGTATTGAACTAAAATTTGTTGTTATAATTTGAAGATAATTGAACATGAAAGTGGCCGAAGCGAAATCTTATTTTTTTTGTTTTTGAATAGAAATAAAAGCATTTTAATTCATATACATTTTTGTGTCATTTTTTAAATTTTTTATTTAAACGTAAAATTATGACTTCGGTAATACTTAAAAAAAAATTAACATAATATGAAATATTTTACTTAAAACCCTTTTTTGTAGAATTGGCTTCTTTTTTTTTTAAAGGAGATAATTCTGGTTGTTATATTTAATCTGTAACAATATCTTATTGGTACCGGTAAGGAACGAAAATGTTGTCTGGCTTCCAGTTTTTCTGCTGATAGGCCTTGAGTTGTGTAGTGAAGGATAAAAAAAACCATGTTCAGACTTGATCAGATTTTATTAAATCAGTCACGAATCTCGTTTCATCTTGAACACCCGGTGCAGTTCACTTAAATCATTTTTTCTTACAAGCACAGATTTGTATTTTTGGTAATGATTTTTATGCATATCACAACAACTACTTAACATTTTTAATTCATTTAGCCGTATTTGCCGGACGATTTCTACCAATTTTAGAAGTTGATTGAACAGAATAGTCTATTATCACTTAACGCTGCGGGTGCAAATTTGTCTCCGCTTTCACATAAATAATATTGTAGTCCTTTCTTTAATAAAATGCTCAACCACGCAAATAAAAGAATTTTGCCAATATTAATTAAGTTACTAACAATTTTATTAGCGACGATGCATATACAGCATTTCGGAACTGGAAATTTATATTACAGAACATTTTTATGAAATAAGACTGAATTTGGACGTAATCATGCAAATAATGGGTTTTGGTAACAAAAAGGTATCCATTTGACGAATTTAAAAAATGAACCGATTTTTAAATGACAATTAGACTTAAAAAATAGTAACAAAGTTGTGGTACAGAATAAGACCAAAATCAGATTCCCTTTTCTTGAATTATAAAAAAATTGACCCAAATATCACTTTTGTCCAAATCGACAAAAAACGGAAATTGGTACTGTAGGCTTTGAATATTTAGAATAAAAAAGCAGTTGAAAATTTATGATTCGTAACATTTCAAATTGATAACAATGCGATATTTTTTTAGCAAAGGAGGCCTATTTTCAAAAATATTCTTAGGGAAATAGGAAAATTCATATATACCTGCTCATAGAATTGTTGACAGAAAAATATAAATAAAATCATCTAATCATTAAAAACACCTAAAGTTACCCATGTTTGATTACCATTATAATAAATAACTGTAAAACTTAAATATGATATAAAATAATACATTTGATTATAGTTAAGATACCTTATGAGATGCTAAAAAGTCTGAAACGCATAAAAAAACTAGATGAAAGAATTTTAAAACAGTTTTTTATGTCTTTTCGGGGAAGGCGTAAAAAGAAAAACGTAGGTGGAATATTATGTGTCAGTCTATTAAAAGATTTTACTATCTCGGAGACCTAGGAAACCGTTAACTGTAGAATTTGGTTGCCAATATTTTAGAATAATCCTTTTAGATGGATGTTTGTCGGAAGCGTTGTTCCTTAATCTTACGCAAATGCTCCGTATGCCGGAACATTTCCCGTTTATCTCGGCCTTTACGAAGGTTATCTAATTTACGAAAATAAAATGCTGGAGTTAAGGGACAAAGTAATTTCAATCATTCAACGATTCCGCTTAAACCTTGAAATAAACGATTGATTTAAAATAATGCGCCCCCGAAGAAAGAAACAGGTTTTTGTTGGAAGAAAATAATACGTTTTATACTGAATGAATTGTATTTTAAAATCGTTAGCAGGGAAAGAAGAGTGGGTAAATGAGTTTCGATGTATTTTGAAATTAAAATTTTTTTCTGAAATTCAGCATTTTTCCTCTTTTATTAGTCTGAAACGATAAATAATTTATCTCTAAAAATTTTAATGAATTACATTGTATTAATGAGGTTGGGTCGATCTGTGATCTGTGTTGATCAAAAATTAATTAACGAGTTTGGAAGAAATTTTTCTAAACTCTAAAGGAAAGTGTGTTTGTTATCAATTTTTTTACATTAAAAGTGATTTATTTTGTATGCTTTTTTTCACAAACATCTTAGTCTTCGATCTTACCTATTGCATAACATGGAGTAGAAAATGTTTATCTCACGTATCAAGAAGAATACAAATATACTGTTTGGATGATACAAAGCACGTTCGACTAGAATTTCCTGTCTACTGTATTGTGATACAAAAAAAAGTTAAATGGACGAAGTGTGTAAAAATCCGTCGCAGAGAAGAATGGAAAATTATGACGTATACTGTGTTATCAGAGGGAAGGTGTCATAACTGTATTTATCTTGAGATGTGGAGATGGAATCTTGTTGGGGAAGCTGGCGGTCCAGTGACTCTGACACCACTGAATTATATAATATAATAAATTGGCACATGACCGTCGTGTAGATGGTTACAAATCTTTGTTTAAATGATTATTGGACCGTATCTAGGGTTTACTGTCAATTATTTGGTACTACTTGTCAGTCCGGCGTTTTGTCAGATATACACACATTTGAGTCAAATAATATCAAACTAAAACTCCGCAAGCAACTTGCCAAGACGTATGTATGGAGCATATTGATGTACGGTTGTGAGACATGGTGCCTTACCGAAAGAGATAAAAAAAGACTAGAGGCCTTCGAGATGTGGTGCTACAGAAAAATATTAGGAATTTGCTGGAGAGACCACATCACTAATGACGAGGTTCTCAATAGAATCGAAGAAGGTAAAACCTAATCAAAACCATCTCAGAGAGGCGAGCCCGATGGATCGGGCACATTATGCGCCATGAGGTTTCTCCTGCACGACATCATAGAGGGAATGGCTGAGGGGACAAATTATAGAGGGCGCCCCCAACAGGAATATTTAGAGCAAGTGTGCGAAGATTTTAACTGCGCCTCTTATGTCGAGCTGAAGAGGGCTACAGAAAATAGAGACCAATGGAGGATGAGATGCAGGACTTTGCTGCAAACCAATTTTCAAGATTAAGACTGCAAAGAAAACACACATTATGGAAAAAGGGAGTCAGAGGGAAAACTTGAGGTGGGTTCGAATAAATATAATAATAATATAATAAAACCAATGTTTGATACCCCTGATCTGATAAAGTTGATTTCATTCTATGTACCACCTAGGTTTAGCAAAACATCAACAATATTTTACTGTCGAAATTCTCGAACGGTAGCTCAATATAACTCACCTATTGTTAGATTACAGAATACCGGGAATGAATATGCATCATATTTCAATACATTTAGTTTATCTCTGCCTAACTTAAAAAATAAAGTTACCAACATATTTTTATTAAAAAGAACAAATCAATTTCAGTAAATTTGGTTAGAATAAATATAATTTAATTAATTATTTTATGTTGTTATTGTATAATTACTTTAAAGTATGTATGTATTTCAAGTAATTTATAATATCCATAGTACGAGTGTATTAATATAACATATTTGGTTTTATTATATTTTTATTTTTAAGCACTGTTTAAACCACATATATGTAAATGGCAGAAATGCCGTATGTAAACTTTTAATATTTTTTTAAAAAAATAGCTAGGGAACAAATAGGTGTGTAGATTGACGGTCACTGCTAGTGACTCATAAAATATGATTTTTGGGTATCTCCTTATAGGATTAATTTGTTCCGACTTTTCGACTTTCGCTGCATTTTTAGTAAAGATGGCCCCTTCAAATAAAATCAAAACAAGTTAATTTTTCACTCAAAAACATCTTGTAGTGGAATATAAGAAGCAAATATAATGTAACGTACACGATGTTGGCCCGTACAAAGTAAATACGTAAAATTCTGAGAGCACGTTTGTTATTATGCCAATTTCAAATGGTAATTTCTGTTCTAAAATTCTTGATAACCCAATTCGTATTTGTAAATCTCACGGCTTTCTTAAAATTGTAATTTTGCTCCCAAAATGATTAAAATAGCTGACAAAATTGACACGGGTCGTTAGTTTTCTCGCGCGGAGCCCGTTTCAATGCTTGCAACGTGCTTGGAATGCCCAATACATTTCTCGCACTAATCGCGCCGTTAGAAAGTTTCTCGTTAAGGGTATGATTGCGATACTCCCCTGGAACAGAACATAACTGGAGTGAAATGACTCTACTTGTTCAAGTGTTTTCGTGGCATGTGAGATGCCGAGATGTCAGGATCTAACCAACTTACTCCGCGTTTCTTCCCTGCGGTGTACTGCACAAACTACCGAAGACGACAAAACTTTAAATAAACATTTTCGGTCCCAACTTCAAGAAATCAAAATGTTTTAATGTATTTAGAGTTACTTCTCAAACAACGTAGACGTTTAAACACGTGTTTACTTCTATTTTAATAAATATTGAAAACGACCACTCGGCATTGGACTCCTTTCGTTTAAGAGTTACACAACCAATGTTGGACTTTATTTCAATCCTCTATTAATATATTGAGTTTTTCTACTGATATTTTTTGGTGGAACTGCGTTTGAGTTATAATAATAAAAATACGTAAATGGTGAAATTCCACTTTTAGCTATAATTTTTACCAGTGACCAGTTTTCGTCGTGACAGACACCAGTCTAACGATTCCGGTCACGACGAAACCCGGTTAATAGGAAAAAAAATATTTTAAAAAGCGGAATAAACTTATACATATATTTTTGTTATTATAATATTGAAATATATCAGAATCGACAAATTAGATTTTTCATTACTGGACTTATAACCATTTTACTTCAAAAGCTTTGTACAGTAAATTTATTTATCATCACCATCATTCTCCTTTCCACACCTTATGGTAAATAGGACAATGAATTAGTACACCAACGGCAGCCTTACTTAATATCACCTTAACGGATTGAACGAGTAAGGTATTTGATGTAATTATATTCGCTTTCAGTGCTCCGACCAGATATGGAACTCAATGGTGGGAAGCTTGGAGTAAACACAGGCGGAATTACATAAGCTAAATTTTATTTTATTGGACGCACAAAGACAAATATTTTTCAAACGTATAAAATCACAAATAAATTATTTTAATTAAAAAAAAAAAACTCTTCAGGGGAATGTTTTGACCGAAGTAGACAACGCTGCAGTTCATCTATAAACCATAAAATTATTACTTTTGAAACTGATAGTTGAAATTAAGTTAAAGCTTATGTTGAATTCGTATTATTTACATAATAATTGTACAATTTCATTTCTTTACCATAAAAACTAAATTTTAATGCTAGCATTAAAAAGTTTAAGTGATAGGCCCCTCATTTATAAGTAAGACTGCCATTTTAAGAGGATGATAACTTTCTTCCATATTTGATTCACAATATTATGCACAAACATAATATAAAGAATTGTGGTCTCTTAAATATTTGAAAATAATAAAGAAATCTTTGATTAAGGTTTGAGTTTATAAATAAATAGCAAAAACAATCCATGAACATTACATTTTCAATCGTTGTTATGTGTTTTCTGATTCAATCAACAACTACTGCAAACATCTTTTTTACTTACGGTTTTAATTATTTATTTATTATTTGTAGAAAAACAAACCGCTATTTACCAATGATAGTCTCATGACAGTCTTAGTCGTCTGCCCCCTTCCGTTCTAAATTTTGCTCTTACTTATTTCATACAAAGCACAAGTCGTTCTTTCTTTCCTCTCTTTTATAGTTTTCAATACAAACGAACAATTTCTTATTTTCATCAAACGAAAAATACAAGCGTTTAATATTATAATTCTGGAAGCAAACAATTTATGCAAAAACTAACTAGTTTTCTGATTGATGTTTTTCAATCGCATCTTCAAAATATCGAGTGGCTTAAGAAGATGAACATTTCATTTTTAATATGTTATCTGCATATTATCAAATGCTTCATTTAATAAAAAAATACAATCCACCTTTTATCAACAAAATAAGAAAATTAACATACGTATTCGTTGACAATTTCTGTGGGTCCAAAGTTATTTTCAATATAAGTCAACAAAAATCTTAAAATAAATAAGTCTATCCCAAAATAAAAAACACAATTACTAACAATATCTAAAACTATCTTAAATTTGCCTAAGAAAAAATCAATAGGTTTATATTAGGACATATTATTTTTCGTTGGTGAAAATAAGATAGTTCGTGAAATTTTATTTATGTGTCCTTATTATTTACGAATAGGAAAATAAGAATTATATTTATTGTTATTCTTAATATAATTATTTAAAACAGGTACCCTATCTAAAGCCTTTTAAAAAATTGTAAAAAGCTTAAGGTAGATCAGCACCCAATCAACTCTCAGATTTAAATTTTGAACAAAATTGGCAAGAACTCCACCAAATTGTATTATACTCTAAATTTGTGTTCAGTATTCCTTCCTGATTTCTATTTTCGAAGAAATTGGAGGACTCCAAAAATTAAAGGTGGCCGCTGAACTGACTGATTCTGACTCTAAATTTATATTCAGCATACCGATACGCTCCTTGGTTTCGATTTCCAAAGAAATCGGAGAAGAATCTTAGAAATTCAAGATGGCTGCAAACTGTAAGAAAAACGGAAATCATTTTGTACAGAATTGAGTAGGTTTTAGAGATAAGTTGTGATGGAGGGTGTGTTAGTGTGGGTGAGGGTGAGAGTCAGTGTAAAGGTGAGTGGGTGTTATAATGTGTTATAATGCATATTTTTACGAAAGTGTCAAAAAAATAATACGGGATAAGATATAAAATATGATTTTATAATTTTAAATTGAGAAACTACTAAGAATTAAAGAGGAATAAAGTTAAACTTCTTTCACAATCAATGAGTGCCAGATTATATTGCTTTTGAAATAATATAGCGATTTGAAAACACAATAAAAACTAACTAAAAAATCTGCAGCAAAGTTAACTGCACAATTAATTTTTAATTAAAGACTTCGTCGTTTCTTTTTTCATGATAGCGAGCTGGATTTTTGACAGTCCGGATAACTGGAGTTTGGATGAGCGGATTTATTTATTATATGTACGGCCTAAGCCAATTTCTTACTAATTTATACTGTAGACATTATAAAATACGCATTTGAAGTATTATTTATTTATTATGTAAATCATAGTATTTTTAATAAATACAAGCACAATTACCAACAATACATCCAATTCTTAGTAAACAATTTAAATAAGTAATTTATTCAATCAAAGAGGTCAATATGGGGAAAGTTTAAATTATACTCGAGAGCTGAACTTATAAGTGGATAGTTCTGGACATAGTTCATACAAGCTGCTGATACATAAAATAGAGAATTGAAATTTGAATTGTATTTGAACTTATCGTCTATTCCCTTTCAAGAACAATAAAATAGGTATTGATTCCAAACTTTGTGGAAATCAGACAGTTTCCTTTTTTTAAAAATAGTTTATTTATAAATGTTTCAAAAGATATGAATTTTTTGAAAATGATAATTCTTCCATGTGGTAAAAATGATCCAGAGACGCTGCCGTTGGAGTACCAATGCAATGTTTAATACACCGCTGGGTGCGGATAAAAAAATAATTACGAAATTAATTAATCCTGTCGTTTTACTACAAAATCTAGCTACGGTATTTTGTGTATGTTGCAATTTTATTAAATAATTATTTTTGAACTGCTTTCTTGCTGCAGGAATCAACAGCAGAAGTAAGCAATGGTCCCTCGTTTTGGCTTTGGTGCTGTTAGTGGGGGCGGCTGGAGTCGCTGGTCCCATAGCACTGCGGGCCTCGGCTGGCGCTCCCCTGGCGGAGCGACTAGAGATAGCCGCCCGCCTCCTGCACGAAACACCCTTGATAGACGGACACAACGACCTGCCCTGGAATATTAGGAAATTTCTTCACAACAAATTAAAAGACTTCAAGTAAGATTTTTGCATTTTTATTTAATGTCAACCATATTTCGTTTATTGAGTTTTATGTTTAATATTTTTTTTTTAAATATGATAAATTACGATAAAATAAAAGACAAGAAATTTTTGGATTAAACTATGAAAATAATTAAATTGATGGAATTTTTTTGTGGAAGTTCGATACAATAAATTAATGAAATATTTTTTATTTACGTTTAAAGCATTCACTTTGTTGTCAAACATTTGAACCTATGTTAGTATATATTAGTATTTAACCACTTACCGAATTTTTATGTCTTCCGATTTCGAGACGTACCCGTCTCTTCATCAGGACACTCACTAAGCAAATATGCAAATACTAAAATGCAAATCTACTAAACGAGTAATTTTCAACCGTCTACCCCCTTCCCCTGCCTAACCCGTAACCTCACACATGTTCTAACATACTAGGAAATATTGATAGCCTTATTTGTAGTTCTTGTACGGACATGATGGTGATTGCATCACCCTAGAACCCTGCAAATAATTTAAGTATTTTTTCATCAATAATATGTACACTGAAGTGAAAGTGAAAGTACATATTAGTATTTGTCTGTGAGTGTAGTAAGACACAGGTAAATCTCGAAATAGGTAGACAAAAATGTCGGTAAGTGGTTATATTGTTCGGTGGCGGGCAACACTAACAGCCGTAAAGTTGGCGGGACCGAATCCTACTTTTGCCAACGACGCGTAGTTCGCTGTATACCTTCTTTTAACATAAGTTAATGAAATAAAATTTCCCCAAAATTAAGTAATCTTCTGTAAACAAAACTATTCAGATTTCAGGAAAGCACCTAAACGACATAACTTTAATAAAATTCTGTCAGATTTTTTCTAAAAATCAGACTTGTACCATAATATTCAATATAAAAAATTTAGTTTCAAAAAAATATCACTTCAAATTTATCAAACTAAGTACACATGAATTTCAACCTGTCATTCATGTTTTTTTTAATTTAATTAATTATTACGGTAAAATTAAAAAAAACTAACGACATATTCAACACTGATGCTTTTTTAAAAATGTCTAATTCCTAAAACAAAAAATATAAGTACCTTTATACGAATCAATACATCTTGTTGCGCGAGTGGTTTGTGGGATTGAGTGGTTTTTGGATGAAAGTCTACCTATTTTACCCATTCTGTGATCTCTTAAGTTTCAATATTTGTTTATTCTCCTTGTCTCTATGGCCATGGGTAACTACAGTTACTATGATAACAATTTCCCATATCCATAGCAACTAACGTCAATAATCACATTTCTTCTTCTTGATAATTTTTGTCAACTACCGCATGTTCATAATTTTATCTGCCCGCATCTGCTCGTCCTTTAATCATCTGCCCACATCTGAACACCTTTACGTTTTCTGACCGCTGCGCTTTTGCATTCATCTTTATATTTCCCAAATAACCATAGTGAATATGTTGTGTACACCAAAAAAGGGAAAAACTACACAGAAGCCACGACTTTGAGATAACATCCAGATTACGGTCCCTGATTCTAATTCCTGTCTTCCTAAAGTTGGGATTTTTGTCTGCTGTAGTTTGTTTAGCTGCATACCTTTCTTGTCCATCCTTGCCATCATTGCGCAAATTTATTTTTTATTTCCCCGCAAAAATTAGCACAGATCAATGATTTAGTCAAATAATAACCACTCACAATTAAAGCCGCCACCCCAACATCTCTTTTTAATAAGAGAAGTTTCACGACAAAAAAAAAAGATTTTATATTGTAGTGTAACTTGTATTTTTTTATTACTTTTATAACATTTTTAAATGAACACCGCACGGAATGTAAGATCAGTCAACAGAGGGCGCTGTCAAAACAGTATAAAACAAAGAATTACAGACATATTACTCTTTTTTCCACGACGACAGCCGTTAGAAAATACGTATCGTTTAACCTCTAAAGCTCATTATAATAAATTATTGTCTTAATTTAAAAAAATCATGTATGTAACTAATCTTCATCGCGTATCATTTCGTCATTATAATCTACAACTCAGATCTACTCAGAATAAATCATTACTTTTACCCATCTCAGATCGGGATAATCTTCTAATGAATTAAAAAATTATCCCGACAGATTCTTATTGACAATGAAAACCAAAGTTTCTTAGCAAAAACAAAGATTGTGAATTTCAGAAAAAAAGCTTATCATATGTAGAACTGGATTTAATTATTTTCTCATTTATTTTTTGCTTAAAATCATAAAACCACGTATGTCACAAATGCGTGATCAAAAAACTGATAAAAAAAGTAAAATATGTACGAAATTAAAGTGTAATACAAAGTTATATAGTTTAAAGAAAACATAATTTATTTTTATGGTTAAACTCAGTAAAAGTAATGTATAGTAAAGAACGAATAAAAGATTTATAGTAAAAGAGTGATGTATAGAAGAAAAGTCTTATAAGTTTTATAAATAAACAAAAACTCAGTCAAAATAACACTTAAATTTTATTTTTGAATATACATTAACATAGCAACTTATTGGAGCTTTTAATTTTGAACCTCTGATATTATTTTCAATTATTAGTGTCATTTGACGAGTCACAAGCCATACAATAATATATTTTAAACAGTTGAAATCAGACGCCATTTTGAATTAAGCTGATAATCTGATTCCTATTACTGAATAATTTATTGTCAAACTTTCCATTTAAATTAATTCGTTGGATTACTAACACCCCGGTTAAGCAGGGTAGCCATCTTGCTTTAATTAATTTTAAAACTGATTACGATTTATCATTATGAGATATATTATAATAATATATTTAGAAATGAGTTTAAAAAATACATTATTTAACACTATTTTTCCATTACTATTATATGAATGTGGCAGCTTTATGTCAGGGTAGTTCTAGACAAATTTTGGTTTTCACTAAAAAAATACAGCAATTAACTGTGCGTAAAAAAATATTTGCGCATTGGCGTGCTTATTGACAAATGGCGATTTCTTCTGAACACCTATAAAAATATATTTTTTACTTTTAGTTAAAATACATTTTAACAGCTTTTTGAATAATACAGATAATTTTCACACGAGTTTGAAAGTAGTATTTATAAACAAAAGAATGAAAAACTTTTAAACAAAACTCTCGTTGATTTTTTTCAGATATTTAATGCTTTTTTTATAATTCAATTATGTTATTGAAGCAAAATTTTAATAAGTGAGTAACCCTTTTCCTCTTTTATGCATTTAACTTTTTAATATTGCTTTTAAATACTTTCAGTATTATTTTCATTGCTGTTTTTTACTGTGTTGAAATTATTTTGAGTAGGCACTTCGTCAAACCGGTTGTTGGCACTTGCAACACCAAGCCAATTTTTTTTATTTCGCAAGAAATTTGAGCTATCCAAGAAAACGCTGTCGACACTTTCTTTTCTGATCGGAGCTAGTCAACCATACGGGCGATTCTCGAACGCTGCCCAAAAACTTGTATCTTCAAAGAACCCAATTGGGTTCTTTGAAGATACAAGTCCCATAATTATGGGCAAATTTGTTTGAATCAGTATATAAACTATTGAAAATCATCATTGTGACTCAACGCAAATTATATTTGCATTGAAAAACGATTACTCATTTTCCAATTGTTTTCAGGCGTTGCGTTGTGTATAAAATAATTTGATCAGATGAATATCTTTACAACAAAAAAGGTTTAAGCTATTTGAACTCACTAAAATGAACAAATGGAAGAGTTAAAGAAATATGAATGTTTAAACACAGTCGAAATGGTGATGTTACATGGTGTATAAAGTGGCCACAGTCAATGACAGGTCATAAGCCCTGTAAATGTCTACTCTTTTATATTCCTTTCTCTTAAATTTTCTCTATCCCTGTTGTAAATGAAATTCTGCATTGCACTCGCTGAGTTCACAACGCAAGTACAAACTGTAAAAAACAAAGTACAAAAACTTTTTGATAAAGACTATTTTAAGAACCATTTACAGGATTTCTTCTGTATTTGAGAGCCTATTTTATTCTTGAGTTCATTCTATTATATCTTTTACTTTTAAAAAGTTATCCTGTAAAAATGATATATTTATGAAAAAAAAGGATTGAAAATGGTTGTTATTATGTTTGGTCAATTTTTCTACCAACAATGTTTTGAGTTTGTCCAAATTTTTGTTGACAAGGACCGGATTAAACCCCCTTGGAAGCTGTTAAAATTCATTATCAGCTCTTTAACTTCACAAACATCAACAGATGGAAGAATTGAAAGAATATACATGTCCAAATATAGGAAGTATTTTGAATGTTACACAGTGAGTAAAGTAGCCACTCAAACCAGCCAATGACAGATCGTAAGCCCCATGGATGCCTCGACATCTTTATCTCTCTTGTTATATGTTAATTTTTATTACACTGACATGGTATTTTACTCAACTTATTTTGTGCTGTATTGTTTATATTTGTTTTATTTTGTTTTATTTTCATTAAACTTGTGAAATTCACAGATTGGTACGTTAAACACGGTACAATTTTTAAATTCAAATACGAGTATACGAATAAGAAAAATACGAATATCATTTAAATTTTTTTACGAAAATCTCTAGGGTGGTAACATAGATCAGTTCAGTTCAGTGATCCGTTCAGTTTAGCGTTCATTTCAGTTCAGTTTTCACCTAGTCACATTATTCAGGTTGATTTAATTCTCGCTGTTATGTATTATATTCAAGATGTTATAAATACGCATCGAACATCAACATAGTTTCTTCTGTCATCTTTAACTGCTGTAGGAGCTCCCTTAACAACAACTAACAAATTCTTATAAATCTAATAAAACAATTAAATATGCTCAAGATATTGTTAATCAAACTATTTGGCATAAAAAATTTAAAAATCAAAAAGTATTTTTTTGCCTTTTAAGTGAAAGAATCTAACCAGATACATTTCTATTTATTACAACAGAGAGGGAAAATATTTAAGAAAATGGAAGTCAGGACATTTTCAGGGCTTTTGACGTGTCATTAACACGTTTAAGTGGCCAATCTACGTACTGTGTAACATTTACTATTCTGAATTAATTTAAAATAAAACACTTTGTAAATTTACCACACAAGAGTTTATTACATTAAATACACGACTAGTTTCGGTCTTGTGTGGTAAATTTACAAAGTGTTTTGTTTTAAATAAATTCAAAATGTCTTTCCACAAAGTAAATGCTGAAACAATAAATAATTTACTATTCTGCCTATGTTTAAACGTCCATACTTTCTCGTTTAAAGGATTTTTATTTTTTTAAATAATTTGAAACGTAAAATAACAAAACGTGCTCAATACCGGGGGTAATTTATGTAATGACTTGACACAGTGTATAATATTGACCCTTTTGTGAATGTTTGAACATTCATATTAGTCAAACTCTTAAATATATGGATTTTTGTGTACTAAATGAGTTTAGACTTCTTAAAGTTTATACTGAGTTTCTCTGTCTTTGCTTAAATAGTCGTCAATATTTATAACGACTTTTGTGGTTACGGTTATATCCAATCTTTGTCTTCAAAGATTTGGATAAATTCAATATGTTTGTGCGAAAATGTGTTTTAAGGTACACTTATGCAAGAATTGGTAGACATTTTTAAAATGAGATTCTTACAGGTTTTCACATGCGTAGGATGATGAAAATATAAATTTAGATGGGTGCCAAAAAAGGATTCAGTTATCTAGAATTTTTCAGGATAAGCACCAAAATTACACGTAAGGAACTCAAGCGAACCGGATATCCGGTTTCTGAAATGGTCGCGTTACGGGAATTGGACCTATCTTTGTCCCTTGTGGCGAGCTATTTCACATCACTACACCACAAATGCTTCCTAGCAATGCGCTGTTGGCTTATTCTTTTAAATTTTCCATCCAAAATTCTGCCTTTTATTTTACCTTACAAATAAAAATATCCTATTTCTAAAAAGTCCTTTCTTTCTTTAAAATAATTCTGTATTTCAACAGAATTCATATTGCTTTGACTAGTTAATACGTAGTCTCGTGAAAACTCCACATGGTTTTATGTTCGATTTCCTAATGGGTAAAAAACAAATATTATTTTGATTTTGAATTGTCCCTGAAAAATGTTTTACAAAAATTAATGTCAACATTAGAATTATCCGTATCCAAATGGCGAATTAGGTACAATACATTAGACTTTTGGTTTTAGCGTTTAGGCGTTTGCCAACCATGCAAGAGGTCTCGGTTTTGTTTATGTGACTTGGTCAACGCTATAGTGTGGCTAGTGTTTGTGTGAAAGAAACAAAAACAAAAGAATAAATTAGTTTAATCAGTCGGTTATTGGCAGTTACCGAGTGTGCACGCCAGTTACATATATGACGATATGATATTTTGATAGTGCAGGCCTAAATTACATAAAATATTTTTTAATTACATTAATTAAGAAAAAGGAATTATTTAACAGGACGTATGTCACAGTGTTTTTCTTCAAATGCCTGATCTTCTTAATATTCTGTATTTTGCTTGAGGTAACACGATATGACATCACCGCGGGTTAAGGAATTTTGTAGCACAGCTTTTTAAGAGGTAAATACGACGTATTTCTTTATTTCGGATCAAAATTTATTCCATATTAAAATGAATCTAATTTTAATTAAACAAAAAAACCATTTTAATACAATCAATAACCATTAAAAAAGTGACCAACGTCTCTGGTAAAATTTAAACTAAGCGATTAGTATGATATTTGCTATGTAAAACTATGTCAGATATGAAAAACTAGTTATTATTAGTTAAACTCCCACTCTACCCCAACTGGATTCCATTTTTAATAGTGAGTTATTTACAACTAGTTGAAAATGGCCATCAAAATTAAATATTTGGGTAAATCACAAGAACGCAAATATTTCATTTTCCAAAAAAAAAAAAAACAGTAAAAGTGATAGCATAATTTTTTTATAGTGTGCATTAAAAAAAGTAAAATATATCTAAGACAACGAAACAAAAATAAAGCATTTTAACATGTAAAATCATACAATAATAGGGGCTAGATTTTTAACCGTTTTTGCGGTCTGTGGCTGCAAAACTTTCTGTAATATGGCTACTATCTGTTATGAAAATCTGTCACAATTGGAAAAGAGGAACTGAAATCCTAACCGTCCATGCACTCCGTAGCTGTTGACGTGTTAGGATATGTATTGTACAGCGCATCAATCATTCCCTTTTCGCACCTCATGGTACATAGGGCGCTGCATTGGTACACTAATTACAGCGTGTCTTTTTTTTTTTTGTATGAAAGTAAGATGATCAGTGTTACGCTTCAGGTGCCAGTCCCAGAGAGTTAAAATTCTTAGTATTCTTGCATGAAAACACCTTTTAAAATAAATATTCCATGTTAACCGTATTGGGAATCGAACCCGAGACCTCTTGCATGTTAGACATGTGTGTTGATAATTTCACCACAAAGCGGACAAATGGCGCTTAATAAATTATCCACAGTTGTGAGAGTAATAATGTGAAGGTACAGATTCAGAAGATTGAAATTGAATCGGGTTGTGGTCCCGTGGCTAGTGTTGCGGACTCACGGATCGGAGGTCCGAGGTTCGAACCCCACTCTACCCCAACTAGATTTTCGTTTTCTTACAGTGAGTTATTTACAACTCGTTAAAAATGGCCATCAATATTAAAATATTTGGGTAAATTATAACAACGAAAATATTACTTATCAAAAAAAAAAACAACGTTCTGAAAATTCTTGATGGAAGTTCATTGTAATTTATTATATAAATAAAAGACAAGTGATACTTTAATCCACAAATTTGGAATTTCCAACTTTATTAAATTTACATTCATATGATTTCGAATTATTTATCCTTACCTCTGTTTTGTATAAATACATTGAACTCCTTAATGAAGATACCAGTTTCGAAGATGTCGTGAAAGCAATGAAACCGGTCTTTGGATATTTAAAATTTGTGGATTGAAGTATTACTCGTCTTTTATTTATACATATAATAAATTACAACATAGTGAAATAAAATTTCTTCCGGAACTTCTGTAAACCTACTGTTCAAGTGATTTTATTATTTTTTTTTTTATTTTATTAACATTAACAGCAAATCTGCCTTTTACAAAAATTCATAATACTTTAATGTATATTTTTTTAATATAAATTTACTTTTAACCAAGATTTATAAAAAAAAATAAATCTAAAAATTATATAGTATATTCAGTAGAAAATTTAAACAATTCAAGAATAAATGTAAAAAACAAATAAAATATATTAAGTGATAAAAAGTTAACAGTGCTGTACATTTACTTCGGGAGAGATTAAAAGTTAATTCACGTATTCGGTTTTATTTCACCAATTTAATCTAATTTTAGTTAACACATTTTTAAAGGTCAGTAAAAACATTTTTATACTGACATTTGATAGTAATTAAATGAGTCACGGGTTTTGGAACATTCCGTTACGAGGCTGTTAAACGTTTAAGCGCTGGGTATAATTCAGTCCAAGTGTTTTCTAAAATTACATCAGTGCGGAGCGCGTTTTAAAAGTGCGGGCAATTAAAAACAGTTCATTTCATTAATCATTTTCCCTTTCGCGGTTCCTTTCCCGCTCGAAAGTTGAAATCGCTTGGTTTTACATTTTTTTATTCACTCGCGAACTGTTACACGCGAGTTCGAATTCCCAGCAGTGTTTTAGTATGCTGAATTTAGCAAGAAAAAATAAATTTGCTACCCTCGTATGCGAGTGGAGTGACCCATGTCATTTTTTGACTGACAAATATTTTTTATTTTCCAATTAGAAGAGCACTGGCCTGAGGTGAAGTTAAAACAAATTTCTAATCAACTTTCTCATTGAAAAATAGTAAATTTAAGAATAGTTATGAATTTAAGAAATATTTAAAAAAAAATGCTTTTATTTATTTTCGTAAACAAAAATTTATAATTTTGCTGCCGCAATTCTTTTGTTAAATTTATTACCATTAATGTATTTGCAAAATTTTTTTTAAAGGTGATTCTAAACGAAAATATAAAATTAATTATTCATAGATGGTGCTTTTATATGTTTTTTTAAAAAGCCATTTTTACGATTATCTTCAATGAAATTTTTACAAAACTTGGTTTGCGGAAATTTCACAATATATTATTTGTTACAAATACCATATAATTTAGACTTATTTCATAAAACGGTGTACAAAACAAAAAAATAAAAAAATATTTTTACTTAAAAAAAAAAATGTACTCCATTTTATGAAAAGGACCTAAGATATATTGTTACTGTATTTGTTACAATCAATATAGTGTTAATTTTACGCAAACCAAATTTTGTAAAATTTCCATATAGAATAAATGTATAAATGAACATTGTTATGCAGAAAGCAGACAGTCCACAATTTTGAAAAAATGAGGTATTGATGTTATCGGGTGCAGTAAGGTCATTTCTATGTTCTGCTAAAAACAACCAGACGGCTTTTATACAAAAAGTTGCTTTAATCACCTTCTGAAAATGGTATCAATCACGAAAACGGTATTTCTCAATTTGTAAAAAACACCCACAACACTAGAAAATCTTAACAAATTTTAAAATCATTAAAACTGGTCAATTACATAATTAAATTCTTGTTTGTAATGTAAAAAAAAACTAGTATATTCCTTGTTTATCATTTGTTAAAGTCAAAAACATTTCAAATGTTGTGGAGATTTGTTTATTCACTCTTTTCACAAAGGTGCTATTATCTCAGTTTCACTTTTCTATGGCTGGCTGCTTTCTGCATAACTACGTTCAAATGGCATTTTTTATTTATGAATAATTTCTTTCGTATTTTTGTTAAGAATCAACTTCATACTAAATAAGTCATATTGTCTTTTTTTCCGAAAGTATTTAATTATATATTACTCGTATAACAAAAAAAAATAGCGCTTAGTTTTAAAAATATATTGATATTTTAAGCCCTACGTGTTGATGGTGTTCATGAATATATTGTAAAAAGTACTATTAATTTATTGCCCTTGTTTGTCTTTGCTACATAGTTTTATGTTCTTTTGTTTAGTTTCTTCATATAACTGTTGTAATTAGCTTAGACCGTATATTTAATAAATAAAATTAATAAAATAAATTAAAAAATAAATTGAAGAAATTTAATGATTTTTACCTACGTCGAATTTTTTAGATATTTTTGTTAATTCGTTAAGGCTGTTTATGGGTTAATTGAAGCTTAAAATACTTCTGAATAACATTGTTGAAATTTCGATACCATCTGGGCTCTTTATACTATTAATGCCGAAAAATTTTACAAAAAAGCACACGCGTCGTACCCACTTTATTTAACAAATATTATCTTGTAAGCTCTCGCTGAATTGTGTCTCTGGGTTGGAGCATCCCTTTTGCGAGCCTAGTAGGAAAAAAGGAAACCTTTTCTGCTTTCAACTCTTTTAACATGATAAATTGTAACATCCCTGCTATACTCATGTCTAAAGGTATGCGTTTTACACAAAAATAAGAGTTTAATCTTTTACCCTCGTGTTTTTTTGCTTTTAAATCATAGTACAACATCATCATCCGCATCAGCATCAGCATCTCCCTATTTGTATTATTATTGAATAGGGCACTGAACCGGTACTTAAATTGCAGGGTATCGAATCATTAATTGTTACATCGAAGCTAAGGTCATCCGTTTTGCGATTCAGGTTCTATTTAGGAGTTCAGGAACAAGATGACATTGCACTGAAGTACCATATTTAAAACTTACATTTCACGTCCGGCTTGCCAGAAATCGAACCTTAAATCTCAACAATGGAAGACTTGTGTGTCATTAATTACACTACGAGCATGATTTAACTAGTTTTGCACCGAGCCGAAAACGCCGGTCCAAAAATCTGCTTCTGTTTTCAGACACATAATTGTTTGTTTTACCCGCATTTAAGCAGATGTGTGGTTAAACTATGTATGTTAGTATAATAATTACATTTATGTTGCAACCAAAAATTATTGATAAAATTAATAAGAGTGTACTGAGTTGATTTGGGCATAAAGAATAAATAGACAGCAAACGACTAACAGATTCACAATATTAATGTTGATGAATTCAAAGTCCGGGATATGGTATGACCAAATCCAATAGTTAAAAAAAACATACCGAAAGACAGAATTAATCGCTTACCAGCATGGGTTGTTTGAGCGTTAAGGAAGCACAGTCTGTACACACAGTCAAAATAAAGTGTTGTTATATTAACTTGGCTTACTCCAAAAGGTAAACAGCGAGACGTTTTGTTTAAGACATTAACGCAAAATCAGCTTTGAAATAAGGTATTTATTTATTTAATTATGTCTACAGTTTAAATAAAGTTTTCAAATAAAAGACACGAAAAACCATGGACGAAAAAATAAATTTCCCGAAAAATATGACTTAAATGCAGTTTTATATTTGTATAAAAGATTTATATTTTTTACCTTATCCTAGGTGTACTAATCTTCCGCTCTATTGTGCGTCTTTTAAAACCCATGGCTAAGCTTCGTTACGTTTTTATTATTTTTAATGAGGTCGACTCAAATATCGATTTTAAATTCTTCGTTACCTATTTCAGCGGATAGTACTTTTCACCACTTTTCTTTTTTTCAAAACGTTTTTTAATATATATCAAAATAAGGATTTTCATAAAAACGTCTTTGCAAAACCAAAAAGGTATTTTACGTTAGAGTTTCTTTCAATTGTTTTTTGCATAAATCTAATTTAGATTATATCAAAACTGTATTGTGTATAGTTTACTGAAATCGTAGCGTAGAGCGAAGTACTTGAATAAACATTATTCGGTTACCAAAACTGGAACGCCTTTTCAGTTTACAACCTGATTCAAACCTAACTTTACTCTATATGAGGTTCTATACTATGATACTTGAAAGGACATCGGTCACACAAATGTTAAAAAAATACAAGAATTAAAAATCTTTTAAAATTAACAAAATATATATACTCAATACAGGTTTGACAAGTATCAAAAGCGTATTCAAATTACATATACATAATGCAAGCTAAAAAAGTATGAAAAAGCATAGAAATCATTTCAAAAGTATTAAAAATTACATATCTTGTGCACGAAAAAACGGTAAAATATTCTAAATCGTATGTTCAAGATGCGCATTTTCTGGATCAACTAACATTCTTTATTCAAAGTACTCCTGGAAAAAATAATTCTTTAATTCGCACGTCCTGTTTCGGTTTTCTGAAATTGGTACTTTAAATTTCTATGGCAATTTATTTAATTTCATAAACATGTGTATTGTGAAAATCTTCGTAGACTTCAACGATCCCATATAAATATTAATTTTTGGTCGAGTACTGTACTGACGTATGTCTTTATTGAAAGCGGGCCTTATTTTACTGTGCTTTGATTCGAAAAATCTATTAATGATAGTGCTAGTTGTCTCGAAATAGTAAAGCATGCTAACATTTAAGGATTTGTCATGAGTACTGCCGGTGTTTTCGGTAATAAACAAACGGCCAATGCCCAAAAAACCTCCATGTAATTTTTGTCAGTAAAATCGTCATAATTGAAATAATATATTTAAACTAGATGAAATCAAACCCGAGACCTCTTCTATTCTAGTAAATCAAGCTACCAAGACTTTAAAAATATGAAAACTACGTTAAATAAAACCCGACACTTCTCTACTCTAGTAAATCAAGCTATTAAGACTTGAAAAAAACGTTTTTTGAAATCGAGTAATGGTTTAGCAGCCTAGAAATAATATTCAGTATAATTTACATTCAGTCTCACTCCTCGCAATTTTAATTTCCATTAGCCCATGAAGTTTTATCCCCCGGGCACCTTTGACAGGTATGTTTTTAATATCGTTGCTAAAAAATGGACTAGAGGTTTTGTGTGATAACATGAAATGTTTTCGGCATAATATTTTTTGTGAATATGGGAAAATTTATGGACTAAACAAAAACAATGGTTATTCTGCGACAAAAAAGTTATGCGGGTCGCTTTAGTACAATGGATTATATAAAAAAAATGTATGTGATAACATCGCGCTATTTAACTTTTATTATTTGTGTAATGGTCCAAAAAAGGTAAAATAAAAGGGTAATACTTTTACCCAAATTTTTCTTACGTGACCTAGACTGGCGTTAGTAATATGTTGATTTTTAGAAAATGATCATTTGATTATTTATAAATAGACACATTCAAGTTTTTGATGATAAATACCGTGAGGTCATTTGCTGCTTTAAAATGTAAATTTTTGCATTCGCTAGTTTGTTATAGGATACTAGCTTTTACTCGTGGCTTCACTCGCGTGATTTGAGTGAAAAATATTTTATGACTTATAAAGTTTCTATTTGAAGCACTTACTTTGTGGTTATTCATTTTAATAAAATAAATTAAACAACTTTGTTATTAACTACTAATTTAGAAAATGAGTGGTTAAAAACAAAGTTGTTTTATTTATTTTTTTACAATTAATTGACTAATTACTTTTGTCGCTAAGCAATAATATTGATATATATTTTTTATAAAATAACTTTAATAATATATTTTTTCGGGATAGAAAGTAGTTTGTATAGATTGCTGGTCCTTTAATTGAATGTAGTTATGCAGAAAGCAGCCAGCCATAGAAAAGTGAAACTGAGATAGCACCTTTCTGAAAAAAATAATAATCAAATCTACACAATAGTTGAAACGTTTTGACTTTGACAAATGATAACCAATGAAAAAATTAGCTGTTTTTATATTTCAAACATGAATATATTTGACCAGTTTTTTATGATTTTTAAGGTACCGTAAGATTTTTCTGGTGCTGTGGGTGTTTTTTGCAAATTGAAAAATGCCGTTTTGTTGTTCGAAACTATTTTTAGAAGGTGATTATTACGGTTTTTTTTTGTATAAAAGCGGTCCAACTGCTTTTATCAGAACATGGAGTCGACCTCACTGCACTTGATGATACATATATCTTATTTTTTCAAAATTGTAGACTGGCTGATTTCTGCATAACTAACGATTTGTTAATCTACAGTGACGCAAATTTTTTTTCTGTTCACAAATTAAAAACCCTGCTACTAAACCAAAACAAAAAGCAAAACAAACTAACGTTAGGTAAAGCAAGACGATTAGAGCAATTCATATAATTTATTTTAAATTTATTATTCATGACATCCCACTTTGCCGCCTACCTACTCATTTTCAAATAATGTTATTAATGTTAATGTTTTTTTATTCAGATAACAAATACGCAATATAACTACTACATACAATTTTCATATTATTTAAATACATATATTTATATATTATACATATTTATTATTAACCTTTCCCATTACGTAAAAGAAAAGAAACAATTCTTGTGTACATAATGGGGGGTGACGTCTTACAAAAGATTGTTTTTTTAATTTTCAATTATGAATATATATAGGTTAACATATAAATAACATTTAAAAAAAATTATAAACGGTGTTTTTAATCAGTGCTACAAAAAGAAGAATTATAAATGTAACTTTTCATTTCTTTCTTAAATATATTGTATTTCGGACTGCTTTTTTTGTTTTCTTTGTTTATTTTTTTTTAAGAAAAATATTCCCCTGTAAGTTTAATGATGTTGTGCTGTAGTTGATTTGAATTTGTGAATTGAGATATTACCACCTATTTAAGGTCGCGTACTTAGGTTTTTTGACTTAGAAATACTCTCTTTATTTTATCTTTATGTGTTTGAAGCAAATAATTATTTTTATATAAAAATTTATAAAAAAGGTCCCAGGTCGTTTCCTTTCATGGTTGACATGAAATATTTATTGAAAAGTATGTTTTTTTTCACCGCCCTGGACTGGTACCTGAAACGTTAGACTACTCATCTTACGTACACGCGACAGAAAAATGATTGACATACGCAACGATTGGTGTTTCAATGTAGTGTCCTACGCACCACTATATGTGGAAATAGAATTAAGATGATGATAATGATACATATTTTATAGGCTGGAAAAGAGATTATTTAAGTTATCGATTTGATCATTTTATCATTACTAAATGAGGTTCCTAATTATCAAGGTAGTTTAAAAATTTAATTCTTTCTTCTGTATAAAGGCGTGCATTTAAAATACGAAAAAAGAATCATTAAAGTAACAAATTGTTGTTGTTTAAAGAGTTAAAATATTTTTTTTTTTTAAAAAGCAAGTAATTCTGAAATGCAAAAGTGATAATGAAGATCCTATGGATAATTTATACGTAATTAAGTGCAATATTAAATATTTTTTCTGCAAATATGCCACGAGGTATTGAAATGGAATTAAAACGTGTAAATAATCTACTTTTGTTGTTAGTTTAGCTGTGAAAAACTTAATTTCAATATTTTTGTTTTTTTAATACAATGTTTTTAAAATACTAATCCCCAATTTTATCTCATTTCTGACAGGTTTGATGAGGACTTGCGCACAATACCTCCCTGGTCTACCAGCCAGTGGAGTCACACAGATCTTCCCAGGCTTAAGCAAGGCCGAGTATCTGCTCAAGTAAGTAACCATTTTATTTTTATACCCTCTTTAAAATGGCTATCCATAAGGCCGTTATTATTTATTCGCCTACTTTCATAACGCAAAGCTGTTTAAAAGCACCACGATTTATCATAACCTGCTACTTTTATTTATTTTTTCACCGCAGAAATTAAGGTTTTAAAAATAAGCTCCAAAGAGAGCGATCCACTTTCGTGCCATCAACCGTTCTGCTATTTAATAAAGAACACAAATGAACTTTAATAAAAAAAAATAATTAAGAGTTATAATAAAAACTAAGTTCGAGCATATCTGAAATAGGGTAATTGTAAAGCAAATTAAATCCTTAAGGGAAAACAATCTAAATAAACCAGTATTGATTTCTCACGTTCATTGTTTTCCTCTTAAGTACAATGAAGTAACATTCCAATCTCAAATATTTCAATTATCTTTTGTGTCCATCGTCTGTTTGTTAGCCAAATGTTTTAGGGTTCTTTGATGGCGCAAACGTAAACACCGTAAAGATAAATAACGTACGTATATGTTTGTAAAGCCTTTATTATTTTTCAACCAACGTGGAATCAAATGTAGAAATATAATAAAATGAAACTCCCCAGTGCCCGCAATGAAAACCAGTGAGTGGAAACAAATTCACTAGAAAAAAGAGATAAATTTACTTTTTGCGTCGAATTTGATACGCGAGCATTCATTAAAGTTAATGACGTATCAATAAAACAAATGGACATTTGAAATCTACAGGAGAATATTAAATGGTGTTATTCGATGCGTTAACATAATTTTTCGAACATTTTATTCGGTTCCATGATTTGCCATTATGATAAGATGAAGCTGTTTAAATCTCGTATAAAGTTATGACAGTTATAAAAGGGGTGTTAAATTATAACGGCAGTCACGAGATTGGAACATACAGCTTTTTATTTCATTTTTCATATATTACCCGGTTCTACATTGGGAAGCAGAGGGTTTGAAACCGAACATAAAATATTTTAACTTTGACCTATATATCAGACGAAGTTTCGTGCTTTTAAATGTTACACTTGTGGTAGACCTGATGCTTCTATGAGAATCCCACCAAATGGAACAAAACATCCATAGAACAATAACGTTTAGGGAGTGCGTGATGAAAAATGTTAAACATTCAATCAGATAAACACATAAAGGGACCTTAATGTTACTTTATAAATATTTAAACGAACCTGTGGTCTTTGTTACTTTCATTTTATTGTTGTTATCAAGTTTAATAATACACAAAAGCCAAATTGTACTGTTTTTTTTTAAATCCTTTCCCAATATTTAACACGGGAAATACCTTTTTTTATTTATTTTATTTAAATCTTAAAGTAGGGCACACATATCATACATATTGTTATGTGTGTTCTAATAATAACATTGCAAATATATTTAATTTATAAATTGTTTATCACATATGTCTTGACCATTATTTTAAATTTTGATATGTTTTTTTCTTCATAAATATTTTTTTCCATTTCGTAATACTTTTTAATTGCTTTAAATAAAATTGAATTTTGTGACTTTGCCTTTTTCCGAAATGGAAGTCTAATTTTGTTCTTTTCTATAGTATTGTGATCGTGTTCATGCTAGTTCCGATCAATTTTTTTCCAAAATTCTGTTTTTTTATTAGAGTTTATAATTTTATGAACAAATATCATTGTATTGTAAAATATTCTTTGTTTATATGTTAATAATTTCATTTCATTTACCATCGATTTTACCCTCGTGTATCTGTTTTTTTTTTCAAAATGATTCTAAAGGCTTTATTTTGTAATACAGTTAGTTTATCTATGTTTCCTTTGTTTGATAAAAATAAAATGCTACTACAGTAGTTAACGCTTTTTAATAACCGCTGTTAAATTATGTTTTGGCTTATTAAAGATTATTATAATAAACCAATTATAATAGAGAAGGAGAACATTTTAGAGATGAAAATATCGAAGTCTAGGCATTCACAGGGCCTATGACCTGTCATTGGCTAGTATAAGTGACCAGATTACACAATGTGTAACATTTACCATTATTCATATGTTTGTTGTTGTTGCCTGTTGTAATTTGTCATATTAATAATTGGGCATGATTGAGCGTTTGAACACGAGTTCAGTGTTACAATTTTAGAGGGCTCAGGGTGCGTTTATGTGTATAGATGGGTAAACGGTTTTATTTAAGAAAACCAAACCTACTTTTATGGTAAGGTTAAAGCGTTATTAAACTTTTTTTTACCTCAGTGACTTAACAATATTTTTATCTTGAGAGGAAACGGGGTCTGATTTTTATTCGTACAAACGTATTCCCCTATTTTATATCTGGATTATGACGCTTAAACAATTTGTTTAAACCCTATAGATATTTACCATTTGCATGTCTTTATCATTTTGTTTTTTTGATGGTTTACTTTCGGAACTAGAACAATTATGAACGATTATGGACTTTGGACGCACGGTATACAAATATGGTAACAATTTCTGAAAAATGTACTGATATAGATATTATATAGATGGTTTATTTTCTAATTCGTATTTATGTTTCTTTTTTCAATTATTATTTTTATTTTTTTATATTTTATTGAAATAAACGGCACTTAGTGCCTTTTACATATTAGTTACAAATACAATCAAATATACATACATGTAAGCTTAATTAAAGTAATACAGAGCATTTAAAACAATATTATTAATTTAGAAAGTCTAAGAAATATAAACTATATAAAAGAATAAAATATAACCAGTTATAGAATTATCGATAAAAAAAAGATAATTTTGCATTAGAAATACTTTAAACCAGTTAAAAAAATAACAAAGAAGACAATTTTGAATAACATTAGAAAAAAAATATGTACATGTATTATAATTGAAAACTAATATTTAGGTAAATAGTATATGTTTATGTAGAAAAATATACAATGATGTAAAAAAAATGATAAAGAGAAATATTTTTTACTTATAAATTAATTAAGAAAAGAAACGAAAAAAGAAAAAAAAACACTAATAAAGAAGTTTAAAATAATTTTTTAACAAAAGTAACAAATAGTTACCTAGAACTATTACCAATAAAATAAAGAGGAAGAGCCGTTCTATATGTAATAAATTTCATGTGAAATGAGTCACCAATGTCCTGGTACTTATTGCCTAGAGAGTGAAGTCTATTGATGACTGCATTTTTACAATATGATGTCGAAGTATTGTTGCCACAGTATTGGTAGGTTTGCCGAGTTGTCCTTTTCGGTACATTAAAACTAATAAGTGATAAAAGTGCAGGGGTGTCAAACATGGAATGGATTGTTTTATATAAATCATAACTCTCGTTATAACTCTCCTGTCACTTAGTTTTAATAATTTCAAAATGAACAGTAACAAATCATAATTTAAAAATTCAATACCAACACCTAATTTAAAATTTATAAATCGTAAAAACTTATTTTGGACCTTTTCAATACAATATTGGTGCCTAGAATAATGAGGAGCCCAGATTGTAGAGTTGTACTCCAAAATGCTTCTTACAAGTGACGTGTACATTATTTTAAGTGCACCAATATCTTTGAAATATTTAGTGGTTCTGATAATGAAACCCAACATTCTTAGAGATCTTTTATTAATGCTATTAATGTGACCAATAAATGATAATTTGGTATCGAAAATAACAGATTTTTTTGATTCAATCATTATTATTTGTATTTTTTGATTTAATTATTATTATTTGAATTTTTTTAGGCAACATTTTATGAAATGAAAAAAAAAAGTATAAAGAAGGTCCTTTCTTTCCTTACACGGGAATTTCCAAGCCAGTCGGGACCTGAAACAAAGAACCTCCGTACATTTTAAAACTGTGAAATAAATAAATATAATTTTTTATTCTAATACGCTTTAAAAAAACATCAACAAAACGGGTTCAGTTTTGAAGAGCGGAAAACAAGACACCAAAACGTCAATTTTGATTATTTTAGTAAGGCATAAAAGGTCCGACGTGCAGTTATCTTTTTTGAAAGTATTGGGTTAGGCATTTTCAAGACAGTGACAGAGAAAAAAGGTCGATTACCTATTAATTAATATTCCCAGTCTCACCGCATATCTTTAAAATTTATAAAATCTTAAACACAATTTTACTATACATGTAAATATCTAATTTTAAATGAATGCAAATTGTGTTCATATGATCTATATTCGAGTAAATAATCAAACATACCAATAAAAAAATCATTACTCGGAGTGTAAAATGGCCACTTAAACCAGCCAATCTACTAGACTTCTACATTACCTTTGCTAAAATGGTATTCATCTTAGTTGTAGTATGTTAATTAATAATAGGTTCTTAAAGTTTTATAAATTTATTTAATATTTCGAGAAAATCAGAATGAAATTACGCCATTCATTAAATTTTGTAAGCTGAAAATGGTATTTTTAAACGACTTGGTATTGCTCACTTCTTCCTCATTTTATAAGAACAATGGTTTTGCTTACGTTCTTTCATTAATTACCCATTGATATGATTTCTCACTAAAAGAGAATTAAATAGTGGAACTGGTAAAGCGTACGAGAAGGGGAGGATTTAATTATCCACATTGTGTTTCCATTGTTTCACACTCAATTTGTAAATTAAATTTGGTTGTTCAAGACACATCCTGAAGGAAATCGATAAAGGTTTTCACAAATACTCAGCATCTCTGACTTAAGGCAGCTATCCTAGAAGACATTTAAATTTTTAATTAAGTTGGCATAAACTTCATGGCATTTACAGGGATTATGACCCATCGTTAGCTGGTTTTAGTGACTACTGAACACACAGTGTAACGTTCACAATTTTTCATGTACGTGTACATCTCTCCTTGCTTTGTAAATCGTTTCCCTAGCGAAAAATGAACTGAATTTGTTTATATTTTTGTGAAAACTTTTTTTTTTGTTTTAAAATATTTTTTATTTAATTTATTTTCAAATTCTTTTCTAACATAAACATGATGAGACTAGCCCCTACCATAGGACTTAAGTCCTGTTTTAAGTTTAGATAAAAAGAGTAGGTACTTGGATACAATAATGTATGGATTACCAGCGTTTAAAATGAAAATTCGAGTACATGAAAATGAAAATTTTTGACAACTCATTAACGTTCAATAGAGGGAATAAACTGCTGATGCAGCTCGCGATAACTGCGTAGTGTAGGTGAATAAACTATGAGAGTTTGATGAATTTGATTTTAAAAAATTAAGGAGAATACATTATTGACTTATTCCTTGCTTTTTTTGTCTTCTTGTTCTCTTTATTTGGAAAAAAAACATAAACACATTATGTAAAAATCCAATACTTTTACGGACATGCATAATGCATATAAGCGTTCTTTGAAATAATGAGTTTATTGCCGATGGAATTTTGAATTAACTTTTATTTTTGGTAAATCGTGAAATGGTGTAATTGTGAATGTTTAAAAGCATTAACAATAATCAATAAAACAAGCTAACAACCGGTTACAAGTACTGTAAATGAGTAATCTTCCATATCCCCTTCTCAAAAGTATCCTTCATTTCTATTGCAAATATTTACTAAAGATTGTTAAATAGTCAACATATATTCATATCCTTTCTTCTATTTCTTTTCTATTCTTAAACTTGATGTCACTATGCACTTTACTTTAAATAGGTTTAACTAGTCAGTTCTCACGAACGCGTTCCTCTAGGTTTATTAGAGATCAAAGAAGACAAACAAAGGTAACGGGAGTCAGATGGCTTGGTTAATTTAATTTAAACTCCTCCATTGCCGATTGATTCTTCGTACCGGCGAATTTTTCTTGCTCTTTCAACAAAAACAGGAGAAAATTCGCTTTCTCGGGAGTAATAAAATGGTTTTACCGGTGTCCCGGAATTCCAGAAACAAATTGAAAACAGTTCTTTGAGACAGATAAGTAATTTGAAGTTTAATGGCTTAAAGGTTTGTCCTGAGGTTGAAAAGAAAAATGAATCAACTAAGATTCTCTTTCGAATCGCATGAGGACTAAATTCTAACAATGATTATGTATCAATATAGCATAATAATATAATGTTATGTTTTTTGTCAACAATAAGAGAAGCATTTTTTTTTCGAGAAAAACATACTCATTTAATATGAGTTAATTTATTTATTTATTTACGGTTTCATGAACCTTTCACATAATAACAATAATAGCAGTCAAAAAAAAAATACAACAAAAAACAGTGAAATATTAAAAAAGAACAAAAACATCGTGAAAAGTATACTATGGTAAACAGCATTTATGTATAAAAAAGAAATATTATATCTGTCACAAATATTAATATTTACATATATAAAAAAAGGTGTATTAAAAAAAATAACAGTTTTAAAAAAGAGAAAAAAGAAAGTGCTTTAAAAGAAAAGTTAAAAAGTCTACTTCATGGTTTAAATAAATATTAATACAAAACAATAATAAATTTAATAAAATAATTAAACACACAAGAGTAAAGAGTTAAAACTAAAGTGAAGAACTAATCTATATTTTAATTTTTAATTGTCAATTCTTTTTCAAAACACAGGACTTGATCATGAGCGGCGTGGTATAAAATAAATCTAAATTATCACTATATTGATTTGTTAGTCGCTGCATCCGAATAATTTATGAATTTAATGAATAATTTGTACCATGATGATGACTATAAAACAAAAAAGTTGTTCTGTTGGTTTATCTGGAATACGAACGTTTATTAAAGTAAACAGTTCTGGGCAATCCATTTTATTGTTTCAAAATTTATATATAAACAAGATGTCATTTATTGTCCTCCTGCTAGACAGTATTGGAAAATTTAAATAAGTTATCAGGGATTTCTAATTTATTTCTGACACAGGTAGACCTAATTTAAAAAAGCTTTCTTTGTTCGTTCAAGATTCTATGAGGTGCAGTAATAAGCTGGACTCCAAACTGTAGATACGAGTACATACTCTAGCTATGATCTAACAAAATAACATAATAAAACTACGGTTGTTTCAATATTTTTAAAATGCTGAGTGTTACAAATAACAAAACCTTACATGTGCATAGCCTTGTTGGACATAATTTCATAGTGTTATGAAAAAGTTAACTTAATTTGAACACTTAAAAAGTAACACTTAATTTGATAAATAAGGGCCCTTAAGTCCTAGTTTGTTGGATAGGCTCTTAACGACAATAACTCCACCAATATATCTAGTTAGTTTTTGAAAGGTTTAAAAAGATCCATCTATATACTCTTAAAAGAAAGTAATTACATTTACTAGAGATCGTAAGGTGAGTCGCATTTTGAACGAAAAAACGTAGTTTTTTTTTCTTGGCGGTCAGTAGTCCACTATGCCCTGATTTAGTACGACTGCTTGGATAAAGGAGACTGTCCGTAGGCAAAAGGAAAGAAGCGGATGACGAGGTGGAACATTTTTGAAAGATTGTACGTGAGGACAGGGCCCGGAAAGACGTGGGGTAAAGTATTTAATAGAGTGACGCAATAACAAATTAATCGAAGTGACGAGAACATTTTGTGTTTGAAAATAAAAGTTCTCTTCTCCTTTCTTTAAAGGTAGCTGAAAAATAAAACATTATTTTCCATTACAACATTAAAACAAAAGCATTTTGCTTTTAAGGATATTATCAGACTTTTAAATTATTGTATGGATGTGAAATCAATTTTAAAAAATAAACACCGTTTGAACTATTATTTTTTACAAGCTGAAATATGTGAAGTGGTTTAACTTCTCCTGTAAAGTTTCAAACAAAACCACCCTTTTTACCTTTATTTTTCTTTCAGTTCTAAAGAAGTAACTCTGAAGAAACATTTCATTAAAAAACTTTATGGAGAAGAGTTGAGCAGACAATGATAATTATTTTGACATGCGGAAATACAGAGTTTGAAAAACACAATTTTCTACTTAGACTGCTAAATGTGGTATCCCACTTTGTAACATAAATATCGACATAAAAAAAACAAAAGAAGTTTAAGCAAACAATATACTTTTTCCCCTAATTCGATATGATTTCATTTAAATTGTTGTTTAAATACAAAGAGTACTTGCTACTAATTTTAATACCAAATGTTATCAAAATTGCTCTTAGAAGATCAATTTAGCGCATAAATATAAAAGATTGGCATTTCTGAAATACTGCTTATAAAAAACAGTACAAAAAATCTGAAAAAAGCAAGTCCAAAAGCCCACATCGATACGGTTCAGTACTTTTCATAAAACTAAACAATCAGAAGAATAAAAGAAATATTCTAGCATAAGTAGAATGCTCTTAAATGAGCTAAAACTCTTGATCCACCCTGTCAGTAATCGAACGCACCAACAACTACGCAACACGGCGGACTAATCTCCAGTCAATTTCCTTATTCAGGATTATTACCTGAGAGAAGTCTTCGATTTGAAAAGACTCATCCTAGGTACTGGTTCTAATCCACAAACAGTTCTGTACTTTTTATCCGCCTGGACACCGATAAAAATGTTTTACGAAGTTGCAACAAGAGAAAATAAGTTGCATGCAAAATATTACGTTAATTAACTCATTTTTTTTCAAGTAGAATCAGTTAAGTTTAATAAATTTATCTTTGAGTAATTTTCTGTTATTTTGCTATTGGAAATGATAGTAGATACCCGCATACCTGCGTTTGCGCAAAATTTTCATCAGAAAAGCGATAGTAGTGCGTTGAATATTGAATCTTAATCTTGTTTCAGGTCGCTCTTAGCTAAATTGGAAAACCTTTTTACATTTTTTGTTACTTTTTTCCAGTTCTGGGCAGCCTACGTCCCGTGTGAATCACAACACAGGGATGCTGTACAACTAACTTTTGAACAGATCGATCTTATAAGGCGACTAACAGAACAATACCAGCCTACTTTGACGCTTTGCACATCAGCCGAAGGTATTTTTAACATTTATTTTATTTGTTATTTATTTATTTAACACTACACTTCAAAAGCCTTACATATACGATTCAGTTCAGTTCAGTGCCCATAAAACAAATTTGACGAGTTACGGGGATTTACATAGATTGCACTAACCATACATATACATGATGATATGATTTTTTTTAATAAATGATTGGAATCTTGATTTCCACTGTTGTTTTAACTACAATAATCAAATAAAAAAAACTTACTTTTAATCTAATAACATGTAATATAGATGAAGAGGGTTTACATAATTGTGTGTACGCGACGCCTGTGTTTAACGGTTAAGAGAATGTGTAAAAATAGAAGAAAAAAATAAAGCATTATAATTATAAAAAATATTTTAGCCATTGAATAAGATAATATAAAAACCAAAAGCTCAACCGAGATATAGGAATTATTAAGAAATATGACAATCTAGGCATTTATAAATCTTATGATCCATTATTGGCTGGTTTAAGTGATCATTTTACAAACTGGGTAACATTTACCATCTAGACTAATGTTGGAAATTTTTACTTCTCCAAACTTTTGTCAACAATTTCCTCAAGTTAAAAAGTTCCGGTATTTAAACAAATATTCCATAAATTTTGCCAAATCCAGATCAAAAGAAAGGACAACTAAAGCAGTTGAATTAAATTCAATTAAAATGTTTTTTAGTATGAGCTTAACCGATAAGTAGACTCTCGGACTTTAAAACGATTTTCGTAAAAATAGTGATTTCACAGTTGTATTTATCTAGTCAAAGCAGGTGTGCTTTCACATTATTTAATATCTCTTCATTGGCGACATCTGTGAAATTTTAATCGTAATAATTGTTATCTATCTGAAATTGCATAAAATCTTTTAAATAATCAAAAGCTCATAATATGTATTTATAAGCTTTTTTATTTCATTGTGTATTTTATAACAATAAATATTCGTTTAAAAGATTTGTAAATGTTTAAATCATCAATAAAAATGACATCAAACAAAGTAGGTTGAGAAAGTTTTCTTGGCTTTAGGTAACATTTATGCTTTTAAGACAAATATGTTTTTGGAAAGTTACCGTCCAGTTCTTGGCAGTTTGTTTCGAGTGTTTTAAACTTAAGACAGTAAGTTTAGTTAAATAAGATTAACGTACAGGAATTCAATAAGTTATATTCCGTTTTTTTACATCCGGCTACAATTTTCGTAATAAAAATTTATCTTTACTTGAGAGTAGAAAACATGTAAATGTTCTTTTAGATTAGATACGATAAATTTTATTCTAAGTATTTTTTTCAATAACTCGGAATAGTTGCTCAGTCCTGTTTTTTTGTAGGTTTTTTTCAATTTTTAACGGTACTTTTAGATTATCAAATTTAATTAATAACGAAAATCCTTTTTGAATATTTCTTAATAGCATTTATTGATAAAATAACTCACTCACTCAAGAAATCATTATTTAAAATCCACTTTACGAAAAAATATTTAGTAAATTACTTTTGACTGAAAAAAAAAATTATCCTTGTTTAAAATCAAAAAAAAATTTTGGTAAAAAGAGAAATATTGGCGTTTGTATACTCGTAACGTACTGAAATATTTTAATTTTGGTGGCCATTTTATACGAGTCGTAAATAACTCGCTATTGAAAAATGAAAATCAAGTTGGGGTAGAGTGAGGTTTGAACCTCAGTCCTCTGATCCGTGAGTTCACAAAACTAGCCACGCGACCACAACATGACTTGAACTAAAACACAACATATCATTTAATCTGTCCATTGAAAAGTAATGAATCTACGATTACTTCTTTTTTTAATTTAATGCAAATTATAGTATGTTCGGATATTTAAAAAGGTCTAAAAATCAATATAACATCTTTTTTTTGCATATTAGTAGGTATTCCAAAACAAATAATTACGCTCAGGTTTTAAATTTGATGTATGAAATTTTCAAAATAATTAATTTCATAAAAAATGTTGTTTCTACTTCATAGAATCCAGAATGGCATAAAAAATAAAAATTCTCGTTGCTTGATTTCCCATGTGAGGTAACAATTCAATACTGCAAGAGAAGGAAAGTATATTATGCCTACTCCACAATGCATGTATGAATACATACATATGAATATCAATAGATCTCTCAACATTCTTTTAAGGGCGAAGTTGTTTTGACACCCAAAACGAGTTTTTAAACGAATAACTAAAAAAACAATCCACAATAAATATTTTTTTATAAAAATTAAAATGCAAACACATTGTTTTGAACCACATACTAATTATTTAATTACGTAGCGGTTTTACAGCTACTACGTGCTACGTTATCAAGGTGTAGTGTAGAAATGAATATTAGCGCTACCACTTTTGCGGTAGAATATAACTATAACTATCGTATATATGTACCCTAAAAGATTAATCACGGGAGTCACATTGAACAAAATGTTCAGGAAAATAAAGGCGGTTGCGTTGTCTTAAGACGTCATAATAGTTCGACCAAATTAGATAATCTTAATCAATAAAGAAGTTTTAAAGTACAAAATGATTTTTTAAAAATAGTTGTACATTGTTCGCATTAAAACAAAGTGGACTTTGTATTTGTATTTCAACTAACAAAAGTATTTTTAAGACGAAATTGGACTTTGATGTTTTATTCACGTGTAAAATATCTTATTGCGATAATTTCTGCATTTTAAACTTAAAAACGACAAAAGACGAATTCCCGTATTTTATCCTCCAAGGTACAAATATAGGGTTTTCCAATAAAAGGTTTCATTTTGAATAGCCCGCTATTTGCGCAGCTGTCACTTTTGAAGCTGTCATCTTTTGATGTTTGACAAGTAAAAACTACGCCATTCAAAAAATTGGAACGATGCACGCTTCAGCAACGCATTGAAATTGTTAAAATTCACTATAAAAATTGTGAAAAATTTTCAGTCACTGTTCGCAAAACTAAATCACTTTTGAGTCGTTGTGAAGCACCTTCTCAACCGGCAATAGTGAAACTGGTGAAAAAATTTGAGCTGTTGGGACAATTTGGTGATGTGAAGAATCGAACCATGTGCATCGCTCAAGAACAACTGAGAATATTGCTGCTGTAGCCCGTCGTGTTGACAAAAACCCACGTTAGTTGATTCCTCGTCAAGCATTCCACAAACAATATTACACCGTATTTTGCATAAAAACTTCGGTCCTTGGGCTTTTAAAGTTCAGTTAACATAAGAACTCAAGCTGGCCGATCCCCAGCAACGTCGTATCTTCGCGGATTAGGTCCTTAAAATGCATCAAAATGATTTTCATCGAAAAATTATCTTCAGTGATGAAGCTCATTTTCACCTCGGAGGTTACGTTAATAAGCAGAATTGTCGAGTTTGGGGCTCGGAAAATCCAAGAATGATGGTTAAAAAACCCATCCATTGTCAACGTGTCACTGTTTGGTGCGGTTTTAAGGCTGGCGGTGTGATGGACTTTACTTATTCGAAAATGAGGCTGGTGCAACTGTTACGGTGAATGGATTGCGCTACCAAGCTATGATTAACGATTTTTTATGTTCGGAATTGGAAGATATTGATGTGGAAGATGTTTTTTCTCAACAACACGGCGCTACACAAGCAACTAAACCATCACAATTTAGCGTGAAAAGTTTTCTGACCGTGTTATTTCTCGAAGAGGTGATCACAATTGGCCACCGAGATCTTGTGATTTAACACCTTTATTTGGGGCCACGTTAAAAATAAGGTTTATGTCAATGCTCCACAATCGATTCAAGACGTTAAAAATATAATTCTTTAAAGTGTAAAGTTATCGAGGACGTAAAGCCGCAAATGAGCGAATTGGGCATGGAAAATTTTATGAAAAGGATATGGTTCTGCAAGCGTAGCCGTGGCGGTCATTTGACTGATATAGTTTTTCATTGTTAATGGCATATCTTTTTCTTAAAAATGAAATAAACATACATTGATTTCTCTAAAAAAATACTAATTTTTTTTTAAATATCAAAACGAAACCTCCTATTGGAAAACCCATAAACTTATTTCAGCAATGAGAGATAGAAAACCACTATTGAGGTTTTCAAGAGCTGTGGTGATGTGGCACTTCTTGCTGTTATACGGGTGCAATACCCTATCAATATCACACCAAACACATACGACTTGCATCTATCTTGGTACGGGTTTACCTACATAGATAGATGCAACAAAAACTAATATTAGAAAATATACATAGAACGTAGTACTGTTCTATTAGAGATAAATATTTTTCAAATTTATAAATTGTATATTATATAATTTTGTGATACGTAAAAAAAAAATGAACGGCAACGTTAGACGAGGACGACCAAGGAAGACGTGGCATGATCAGATAAACCAAAATCTTAAGTCTAGTCATGTCAAAAGCAGACAGAACCGAAGGGCATGTATGACAAGATGTATGAATGTGGAAGAGGCTAGGAGTGTATGCCAGGATAGACGTGTGTGGTGGTCCATTCTCTCTGCCTACCCCTACGGGGAAATGGCGTGATGGTAGTAGTAGTAGTAGTAGTTGTGATATGTAAATAGGATTTTAAAAAATGCCATATAAAGATAAAACAACTATTAAACACAAAATATATCGGCGAGCATTTTGCCTTTAGGCTATTTCTTCCTAATTATCCGAACCGTTTAGTTTGAGAAAATAAAATGTATATGGTCTGGTTCTAAGTACATTAATAAAGATTTTTATTATTTTTTACAAAATTTTAAACAAAAATAAGCTTAAAATCTACACTTTACACTAAAGAAAGGAAAGGAAACTAATTGGTTATTCCAAATCCACAAATTTGGAATAAGTAATTACCGGTTTCATTGCTTTTGTGACATCCTAGAGACTGGTATCTTTATTTTAGAATTAAATGTGTTTAAATGAAAACAGTAGATAAAGATTTCAAAATGATAATTGAGTTAAATCATTTTTTTCTGAAAGACCTTTTTACAGTTGTGTTACTGGGTAAATCAAGAGTTAATATAATTAAAATGATTTTGAGTACATATCAAGGGTAGAGAGGCAAAAGTTCCTAAGCGACTTGTAGCAGTTTTACAAAAGAACCATTAAAGTTTAATTGTTATTTTTTGTTGTTAAAAAAAATGAAATCATCTCACATATTAAAATATTACAACAGAGATGAAGAACATTTAAGAGAAGGTAATATAGAAGTCTGGGCATCTACAGGGCTTATGACCTGTCAATGGCTGGTTTAAGTGGCCGCTTTACACACTGTGTAACATTCACCATTTTGCCCATATTTGAACATCTTTATTCCTTCAAATATGTGTGTAAAGTGGCCACTAAAACCAGCCATTGACAGGTCATAAGCCCTGTAGATGTCTAGACTTCTATATTACCTTCTCTTAAACGTTCTTCATCTCTGTTGTAATATGTAAATATAAACAGCTCCCCAGGGAGTTGAATCCATTCTTGTCTACAAAAATTTCTACAAACTAAAATATTGTTGAATCTCACTTATACCTTTTATTTTGGCGTGATTCCTACGCAATTTAAATCGTCAGTTTTTTTATTCATTAAAAAAATAAAAAATAATGGGTGTTTTTGTAAAGCTGGCTACATGTCGCTTGGGATCTTTTGTTGTTTAGTAAAAATATTGCTGTGGCTTCTCTTTTATTAAGTTTTTAACAACCCCATACTAATAAACCGATTATTGTTTATTGCAAAAGAGAGGGAAAACATTTTTGAGAAGGAAATATGGAGGTCTGGGTATATTAAAACAGGACAGATCGTAAGCTCTGTGAATGCCCCAACTTCTGTATGCTCTTCTCAAAAATGTTTCCCCTTTCCATTGTAATTAATATCAGTTTTTAAAACTCCCAAGGAATTGAACTTCAGCTTCGTGTGTAATCATTTTAACATACCCAAAATATTGTAAGTTACTGGTATTAAAATAAGTATTTTCAGGCGTTGCCTAGTAGGTGAAATAATTCAGCCAGATGGATTCTACCCCCGTCATTAAAAAGTTCTTATTTTTTTAATTAAATAAGGTTTGAAGAGAAATTTGAGTACAAATGTAAACCATTTTGAACAAACGTTTTCTTAGTAATTTTATTTTAAACATTTTTGCGTTTAACTTGGTATTAGTAATATTTATGGGAAAGCTTACTTAATTAAATCATTTCTCTTCCATGATGTGATATCTGTAATTAATTTTAACCGCTTGAAGTAAAAAGTCATATTATTCTGTTAACTCAGCTTCTGGCAAATCTACATACGTTTTCATGTAGCCAATTTGGCGACGGTCCAATGTACGAGGAACGACCGCACAAAAAGTTAAATTAGCATTGCGCTTTAAAAGTAAGCACCGGAGAACAAGCTACTGCAAATAAGGACCATGTCAATGTACCAACTCAATATGTCCACTGAAAAACGTCCTTACAACATAAACTTTATTGCATGCCGAGTTTCGAACTAAAGTTTTTTTCCACTTTGTCTGGAAAGTTTTAAAGAGACATTTCTTTTTGCATTGAAGTGGAAAATAAAACATGAATAGGCGGGCACTTGGAGTCTATTTATTTACTTGCTGTGTCTTTCAACATAATAAATGTAAACAAGAAAAAAAAGTATCTAAATTTATTGCCTTTTTAGAAAACGTGAAATAACATATTTTGATATATTTAATCATACATTACATCACACCTCTATCTGCCCGGGATGGCGCCTAGAGTTTACATTGGTTTACCAAATACAATCCATCTCGATTATCTGTAATAAAGGTATGATGATCAGTTTTACGTTTCAAGAGCTAGTCTATAGACAATGAAATATTGCAGTGTAAAATCAACTTTTAAACCAAAAAATCTCGCGCCGACCAAGAGCCGTGCTTCTCCGCTTGATTAACTTTTCTCCGATTTTTACCTGAGTATTGCAATCAAGTCAAAAACATTTGTTCCGGATTCTGGTTCTATTTCCCACACGCATCTGTATTCTTTATCCATCTAGATACGGGCTAATTTAAATTGTAGTATAAGGCTCAAGACGTCCGAGGTTCGAACCCCGCCTAACCACAACTTGTTTCCCAATTTCTAACACGGTTTTGTTAACGGCTAAATTTTCAAAAAATATTTTCGTCAATCATAAAAACGCAAAAAATTATTGTACAAAGATATATATTTATAATACGGTATAAATGTAGAAATATACTGCTTCATTTAATTATGCTTTTTCTGTTTAATACTTTTTTTATAGTTGTATAAATTTTATTTAATATTTTTTAAAATGCAGTGGAAAAGGAAAAATTACAGGTTAAAAATAAAAGTCAATGCATTTGGAGGCTACATGACCTATCACCGGTTGATTTAAGTAATCACTTAACACACTGTAATATATATGATTGGTTGGTTGGAAAAAAATGCCATTTGGCAATAAGCCCGCCAACAAACAAATGACATTATGTACAAAAAGTTAAATAAATATAAAAAATATGATTTCCCAGTTTCTGTTTAACCATGGAAAATTGCCCCGAGGGTAAAATTTACCACTTATCAATACTTTTTTTGTCTTTTATTAATAAGAAAAAAAAAGAAAAAGAAGTATTTTTGTTCTTATGACCAAATATTTTAATTTTCAACCATATTCAACGAAGTCTTATACCCGTATGCAGAGACAAACTTAAAGGTGAGGCAGGTACATTCTATTGTCTTTACCTTCGGGTTATTCTCTGCATATGATATTAGAATGTACTTTCTCACCTTGAGTTTTGTCTCTACATACGAGTATTAATAACTCACCATTTGAAAACGAAAATTAAGATGGAGTAGAGTGGAACTCGGACATCTGATCTTTGACCACAACACGATTTATTTTTATATTTTGACATTGTTAAGTAGTTTTAAAAAGTTATTTTTTTTAAAAAATGAAACCATAAGAACAAAATAAATCAGGGTAATAACAGTAAGATAAATTTGTAATTTTCATTTTTGAGTTAAGTATGCAGAAATTTATCTAAATATATGCATAATTTTCGTCATGATTGTTAAACACATTTTTATGGTCTTGACAGATAAAATGACTGTATCAGTATGATCATGCCATTGTTATTTTTGAAAAGTTTGAGTGTAATGGTTGTCGCAAGTGAGTGAAATTTAATTAAATTTTTGGTTTGTTGGGGTGAAAAAAAAAATAAGCCTTCACACAATTTTATCATGATTGTGTGTGTACGCGGGTGTGTATATCTGTGGGTGTGTGATATAGTTATTAAAGGTAGGTAATTTATGAAATACATAGAAAAACACAGCGTTCTTAAAAATTCTTTATCAGAACGTATATTAAAGCTTTCAATAAAACATTTTCTATCTTAAATTTATAACTCTATCAAATAGTATATTTTAATGGAAAATCTTATTGTTCTATTAAATAAGTTGAAATCGGCTTAAAGAAGAGCTTTATGAATCGTTTCACATTTCAAATCCAGATATCAGGCTTTTGAACGATCGATCGTAAACAGAAGTTTCAACATTTTAATTGCTTTTAAGATACATTTTTCTTAAAAAGAAGATCGTAAAAAAGACTACTTATGCATTAATATAATATGTCGAGGTTTTACTGACAGAATGCATTAAGTCATTAAAACAAGTTATGAGATAATTGCTTTAAAAGCTTTTTTATTCTTTCAACGCATTTTTTCTCACATCTAAAAAATCAAAACTAAAAAGTTTTATTTTTTACTGGTTTCACTTTCTCGCAAACCGCGTGGAAAATCGCGAGCACCTGGCCCGCGTCGCGTCAAAAACGCTCGCTACTGTGGCCATACATTTAGGTCAATAAGAAAACGATTTACTGGACTTTATTTAATGATACGTTATCCAACTGTTTACTTTTTTATATTTTTTATTTTATATTATTTTATTTATTAAAGAAAACAACAGTCATTGTAACAACAACAAAAAAATAAATACCGGGAACGAGGTGGCTCAAGATATTTTTTCGTATATTTTTTCAGTTTATGAAGATTCGGGTAGACAAAATATTTGTGTGTCCGGAGTCGCCACTACAAGTGTGGTGACTTCGGACGACTATGAAATTTTCCCTGTAAAGAGAATTCAATTAAAGTTGTGAGGACAACATACACTAAATAACCAATATATTACTTTTTTGTTTTGATGATGTGAAAAATAAAACTTTGGAACAATGGAAAAAACAGAAAATTGTTTATTTCATTAAAACAATAATGAAAACCATTTGAATTATATAAATCTAAGTACTTTTGGTACTAAAAATTTTATAGATCTCGAATAAATAACATTTTTTCCCGTACTTTCAAAACAGCTTTGTGCATATTTTGTAAACCATATTGCTGATATGGTCGTCCTTCAACCTTCCGTTTGTATATTTGCGGCATGTCCACTTCACCTCACAAAATACGTATTTTTTATATTTATTTTTTATTCATTTAACGAATAAAAGACTATTTATCAAACTAATCATTCAAAAAAATTATAAATATATTGTTCTGATGTGAGCACGAGTTTACTAAACACTTGACAAAAATTCAAGATTAGCAAAAACAGAAGTACCGCTATTATTATAATGAATTACAACACTAGCAACAAAAAAACAAAACACCGCGTAGCGACAGGCCGTTGCAAGCATACTGACGCAGGAGGACTGTGATTCGCGTTACCCCCGCCCTACAGATTACCTTGAAACAAAACGATGTGCCACTTTCCGACTTCCTTTGCCATGTTTGAAGCTACCCCGTTCCCCGGTTCACGTGTTTTAAGGCAAGACCCAAAAACTTAAGAGGAACATTCCTCATGGCAAATTTTTATAAAAATTCCAATTTTTTTTTTCAAAAACGATGATTTTTGAAAACAAAAAAAATATCACAATAAGAAAATGGAAACAAACATTTCGCGGACTAGCATTGCTTCCACAAACTTCTACCCCTCCCTTACCCAGCTATTTCCCTATCCCGCGTCCGGTGCATATCACTTCATTGATCAAATATTTTTTAATATAAATATAAATATAATTAAAAAAATTGAATTCCAAAAAAGGAATAACGATTTTTTTGAAGTATGTATATTCTAAAAAATATTCCATTGGAGTTTCGAGGTATGGCTCTGAAAAACCGTGTGCCTGTATTGCAACTGACAGGCCATAATTACCATGGGAGCACAACCCGGCTTGAATATATTAATTGTTCATTAATTTACATATTTATTATTTTTATACGAATACCTGGATTGGATTAATATAAAAGTGATTCGTTTCAACAGGCTGAAAAAAATATATCTTATTATCTCACAAAAAGTGACTTGGTGAGATATAGTTTTAAAACACATTTGCCTTTTTGTTATTTCATTTTCAAAAGGGTGTTCTATGCTGACTTTAGACCTTTTAGTTGTAAAACAAACTCACAAATAAATTGGTTTTTAAACAAAGGCAAAATAATAAAATAGCATGTAAACCACTCAAACCAGTCAATACCAAGTCATAAATACCTTAACTTTTAAAATAGGCACCTTTCTGAAAATATATTCGATCAGCGTTTTTTAAATTTTTTTAATACGCAACCTCCCCCATCCTCCCAGAATCAACCTCCGAGAACCAACTTTTGCCTCGTTCAGGTCACGAACAATACTTGCAATGTCGATGTCCCGGGAAGGAAAAGAGGTAGCACCAGATCTTGCAGAAATCTGACGCTACCCTCCACCCACTGATGATGTCAGTTTTTTAATCTTTCCTTTTTTTTGCCTTTTGCGCCCGCGACCCGCTGGTTGCGAAACGCTAAATATGATAAAGGTGCCTAGGTTTCAAAATATGTAACCGTTTGGTATGAAAATGGGCAAAATGTTGACATTTCGTGAAAAGCCATTTTAAAAAAATTCAATCAAATTCGATTTACAAAACGGTATCCAAATTCACTTGTATTTTAAGCGAAAATATTTTTTTTTGCGAAGAAAACAATCTTTCTCGGCTATGGTATTTTTCAAGTGCTTTTTCTGCTAAACGAAAATTTATTACAAAGCCATGAGTACTAACAACTCGTTTATTTTGTACATTTAATGTAAATTGAAATGCTTGTGAAGTGTGTTATTTATGAATAGTATGATTAACGAAATCAAATTTTCAATATTTTGTAACATACGCAATTTATTTTGTTTATTTATAATGATAAAAAAAACGAATTGAGGTTATTCCACCACCTCTATGCGCGTTTGTCTATCAAGCTTGAGGTTTTGAGTTCTATTTTCGACAATGTTGAAATGAAATATAAATTAAAAACCACCTAAAATATAACGAAAGAAATGAAAACAATTTCAGAGAAGGAGATTTGAAAAATTAGGCATTAACAGGGCTTGTGACCTGTCACTGGTTGGTTTAAGTGTCTATTGTACATACTGTGTAAAATATACCATTTTGTCTATGTTTAAACATTCATATTCCTTCAATTAGCTTATTAAATTGGCCACATAATGACAAGTCATAATCCCTGTAAATGCCTTGATTTCAATGTTCCCTTATCTATATTTATATTCTTCATTTCTGTTATAATATATTAACACATTAGGTATGTTCAATAAAAAGATTGACATATTTATTGTGCACCCGGGAATAACAGTGGCACATTCACCATTTTCCTGATGTTTGAAAATCCATATATAAAATATATATTTAAAGTACTAACTTTGTAGTTGTTCATCATAATAAAATAAATTTAAAACACCTTGTTTTGAACTCCTTTTTTTTTCTTCTACTGACCGGTTTTAAAGCTATACGGGCCTCTTTATCATAAATATATATATTTTAAATTATACTTAAATAATGAATTCTAAACCATTTTATTTTTACAACGATTAATAAATATTACGTATATACATATGAGTTAGGAATCTGATAAAAAATAATCATAATTTAAATACACTGGATTAAAAGTTCCTTATTTTCAAGATAAAATATTAAAATTAGACAACTTGGAAATCCTTAAAATTAAAAATCCATTCTCAATAATAAAAAAAAAGTAAATAACCGAATAAACAATATTTCCTTGAGTCCTATCTTGAGATAGTTACTATAAAGATAGTATCTATCTCAACTCTCACTTCCCATCTTTAAAATAACAAAAGGCTTGACTTATTAGTTCCATATATATCGTTGTAATATTTATTAATCACTTTTAAAAAAAATAGAATTCATTAGTTAAGTAAACCTTTCTAAAGAAGCTTGTGTAGCTTTGAAACCGGTGGGCAGTAAAAAAAGTGACTTAAAGTAAAGTTGTTTTAAATTTATTTTATTCGTATATTTATTATTTATGTTCTCCTTCTCAGTTGTAAATTGTTAGTCTTTATAACTTCCTTGGGGCTGAAATCCAGTTTTTGTCTACACACATTCGAACCAACTCAAAATAGCGATGATCAAAGATCACTTTACCTACTTCTGATATATTATGACCAAGAGACGTTGCATTTTTTTACCAATGCAGTGTCAAATGCACCACTGGTGCGGATAGATGATGACGTTTTATATATTACCTTAAAGCTAACAAAGTATTTTATTTCTGTTTGAAAAAATAAAGAACACCAGTATTTTTGGTTCAAATCCGGTTTCTCGTTACAAGGGAGGTGGCTGGGATTTCAATTTTTGTAAGTTATTCTTAAAGCCATCTTGACTTCACAAAGAGGATTACACGCTGAGTATAATGTTCTCCTTTAAAGAATACGCGTTGCTTATTTCGCGCACTTCTATCCATGCCGCAGACAGCAGCCAACACTTCAGAAGTAATATCTGATAGCGGTGCATTCATTGTGCTCAAAATGTACTTAACCATGATTTGTTATCACGAGCAACTGCAAAACCATTGTGTTTTGATAATAAAATTGTCTCCGACCATCAGAAATTTCTTAAAATTTATAACAACGATTTTTTTGTTTTTTCTAATAAAAACAACAATATAAAAATTATTTGTATTCTGAAGATTTTGGCAATTTTATTTTTTTAATGTGTTAATTTATGTATCATATTTTTCTTGATATTATCATTTATCTTGAGATTTAACATATTTTTTAAAGTTATATTACATTTATTATCAAGTTATTTTACCCTGGACACCTAACGTTTGTATGATCTTCTTTTAAACCTTACTATTTGTCGATTTGATAAATAGTTTTAGAGGTGGATATTGTAATATCTCAATTCAAAACAAATGTTTTCGTTCTGTTAATTTTAATAATTAATTTTAATTTTGTCAAAATCATTTTTATATTAAAACATTTTCTTTTATGGCACTAATTTTAAGAACTTTGAGAACATGACTTTATGTGTATATACTTATTTAAAAAATTTAGGTAAAATAGCCTTTTTGGAGAACTAAGATAATCAAAAAATTATTTTTAAAGCAAAATCAACTTTAAGTTCTCCACTTAATTTGGGGTTACATTTTGAATAGTCAGTTTTCAAATGCGCCTTTTTTTATAGGAACAAAGTCCAAAATTTCATTATTTTTCTGTTGTTGCCTATGAAGGTTAAGGATTATTGCTAGATGTTGACTTCCCTTTGTTTTGACTTTAATATTTCTTTGCAGCTAGTAAATCGTGAATTCAAATTTTTGTGCGTTAAAATATTTTTTTTACTGAACATTTTATTCGTCAGACATATTTTTTGATACAATATATAGTCAAATAAAAAATAGATTTTGTAATAAATACAACACAGATTTTATTTGACTGGCAAATTTTTTAAAATAATGTTACAACGGTTTATTAAGGTAAGATAAGTAAAAAAAAAACTTAAATGTCTCCATAATGTTTAACAATTTTTGGATTCTGTATTTTTTTTAAATACTCGTAATGGAGTCTTATTATTTCCTTAAATCTTAATAAATGAATATGTAAATGTGATTATTTCCATGCCAGATATAAGGGCCGCCCACGTGGCAGGGCGGGTATGTTCCCTGGTCGGCGTAGAGGGCGGGCACGCCTTGGGCGGCTCGCTCGGCGTGCTGCGGTCCCTACACCGAGTCGGAGTGCGGTACTTGACGCTGACGTCCACGTGCAACACTCCGTGGGCGGACTGCGCGCTAGCTGACACTCGTGCAAAGCCGGAGCACGGCGGACTAACACTCTTCGGAAAGGTGACATTTTCAATATTAATTTAGGACTCTTCTGAGTTTTTTTCTTCGACCTTCTTATCTCTCGAAAAAGGAATGTTCAAAAGCAATTTTCCCTCTACTTTTATCTTAAGGAATATAATTATTATCCCTGCTTGTATCCATCATTATTTCAAGTAGGGATGCTGGATTACAATACACTTAAATTTTGCCGTCATATTTTTCCTGTGAAACATTTTTTAAGCTGATTTTTGGAAGTATATGCTGAGATTATAATCAAAATATACTGGAGTGAGATCTCATGCAAATTTTGAAGATGTGAGATGTGAGAATATTTTTTTACTCCCGTAATAAGCCTTGCTGCTGCATTGAAAACAGATTTAAGTATTTCAGTTTGGTATTTTCGGAGATTTTGGGTGTCCTCTGGATAGGTTAATCTCCACCAAACAAGACTCAGGCTGTTTAAAGTTGAAAATATTTTATTTTTGAAATTATACTGTGTAGTTCTGTACTCATAATGAAAAACCATTATTTCATTATAAATAAACCAAGAAAACATATGAGTTAAACGATAATTATGTCTAAGTTTGTTGCAACAGAGAGGAAAATAATTTTTGAGGAGGAAATATGGAAATCCAGACATTTATAGGGCTTATGAACTGTCATTGGCTGGTTAAAGTCCCCTTTCAAAAATGTTTGGCTTTTCTGTTGCAAAAAATTGACTTTTAAATTTATCCTAGGAAAGAAATCCAGCCTGTCTGCAAAAACATTGTTGAATTAACTAACTGGTAAAAGAAGAAGTATGAACATTGGGAAATTGTTTTTAGGCGTTGCCTAGTAGGCAAATAGGTTCAGCTAGATTAATCTCACCCATGTGATAAAGGTTTCAGATCTTTAACTTCACAATAGTCAACATATGAAAAAGTTGAGGAATTGTTGATGACTAAACAAAGGCACAATGATAAATGTTACGCAATGTAAAGTGGCCCCCTAAAGAAGCCAATGACATATCATAAGCCCTGTAAATGCCTGGACTAATTGGACTAGACAATTGGTATTTGAATTGAAAATTCGCACGTTCAAATATGCATACATAAATAAATACATAAATTTAAAGATACGTAAATAATAGTTTAAAAAAGTAATAAAGGCACAATTCACACGTAGTTGTCCATCATATACCACACATCGCATTCTAGGACATCAGTCTCCTTGGAGGTGCTCACATAACATTCACGGAAAAAAATGTTAGTGCCGAAAAAAGAAAGCTGCCCGAAGGAGCTCTCCGTAATCTGGTAGCCTTGGCATCTTTGTGTTAGAAGAGGGTAACCCAGAAGTACATTATATGCACTTCATTAGATTGCGAAGAAGATGGAAGTGATTTTTTTACTGACTGAGATTAAGCTCTACCTTAGAGGATGAAACACGGGAGTTAAATTTTTTCCGTTTTCTTAAAAGTTAAAATTTCCGAAATTATCGCATTAAGCAATTTCATACGCAAATAAAACACCAAAGACCACTTTCATCATAAAATGCTTTTTTAAAATTCAAATAAAAATCTAAAGTCCACCTTTCCAGAACATTTCGTTCACTGGAGTTCACTGGATGGATATAAACAAAAATGATCAGAAATGATAAATACTGTTCATGATTTGCAACAATAATTTGATATTCAACAGACTACTGCTTAAACGAGGTGACCATCTCATGGCAGTTCTCAGGAACCAAATCCAGAAGCCATTTTCAGAAAGAAGAAGAATAGTACATTAAAAAATCATAAATAATAATAAATCCTTCTTGGAATCGAACCTGGGATTTTAAGCCAGGTTTCCAATTGTGCATACCACTACACCATAAGGTGAACTTATCTCCATTCGATTGACTTTTTAGGATGTCTACTTCAGAGTCGCTATCGTGACGAAAACTGGTAGATAATTCGGGTTTTATTTTACACACCGAATATTCTTGATCTGCCCGGACATAGACGAAAGTCAGATTTGATATATCGGTCAAGTTTTTATATCCATTTCTGATGTGTTTAGTCTGACGTGTCTTAGATTTACCTTCAAGGGTTTGAATTTTTTTTTTGTGAAACAGTCTATCTTCCTGTTATAGAAAACTCAATAATTCCGCTCAAGTACACATCCTTATGTAGAGTGCCAAATCCATTGATGGGAGAGCTCAACGATAAGTATTTGTTATTTGTCAAATATACAATAGAAACTGTTTGCTTTGTGTCTCAATTGACAAATATGCTGTCTGAATTTATCTTAAATCTAATAGAGCAATCGAATTCGCTTGAATATGTAAATCAGATACAAAATAACATTGACATTTTTAGCGATGGTTTCCGTGGTGAAGTGGTTAAGATACTTGACTCAAGTACGGAAAGTTCCGAGTTGTATAGGTGCGAAGGTTTTCACGGTCACTGTTTTCAATATGTTTCTTTTTTGGGTGATACCGAGTGTGTTGGATTTGTTCCGACGTTTCGGCTACCATTGTCAGAGTAAACTAAGTGTTTTGGAAAAAAGGGTGTGTTTAACTACTAGTAATTTGTACCGTGTCGCAGTCGGCAGTAGGCACATTTCTATTAATTTTTGTAGTACGTAGTGCTAGGAACCATGCTGAGTTTAACTTAAGCCCGTCGTCTTTGTTTATGTTATTTGGGTGTCTGCGTATTTCAATTGCCTCTTTTATTATTCGTGCACTGTAATTACTGGGGTGATGCAAAATTTTCGCTTCAAATGCGAAAAAATGTCCGGTGTCTATAAAATGTTTCGCTATTGCAGATTTGTCAGGATGCCCAAGTTTACGGACATTTTTTCGCATTTGAACTGAAAATTTTGCATATCGAATCCAACGCACTCGGTATCACCCAAAAAAGGAACATATTGTTCCGAGTTGTATTCCCGGTAAGAACTTAAAAATGAAATGTGGCTTTCTAACCCTTGGTGTTAAAATTGTCAAACGTAGTACTTTTTAACAATCCTTCTACTGTGACTTGATTAAATAAGTATAATTAATAACATATAAATAAGCAATGATATAAGATAGAAATAGAAAAGATTTTTATTTTTATTTGATGTTATTTAATTTATAAAAACACTTTCCCAGTATTTTTATAAGGTATAATAATAAAAAAAGAAGTCTCAGTGAAACGTTTGTACGAGGTTTTCCAAGGGAAGGAATTATGTTATACTCAAAATCCTGACAACTTTTGCTAAGAGACACCTCTTCATTAATGCACCGAGTGTGTTTAATATTTTGGAAGAGCATATAAAGTTCTCGAGTGTAATATTTACTTTTCAAAAATAGTTGCAGGACTAGATCTTCCTTAGGGGGAGGGATTTGAGTGAGAAACTCCTTGATGGTTTTTCAAATATTTGAGTTAGTTTATTTCAATTTGATTTTTTATGTACTTCAAATGTTTTTCCATTATATATTTTTTTATATGCTAATATGTCATGCACTTTGTAACGATGTTGTTGTTCTGAATAATAAATGTATTTATGAGGGTTCACAAACAATAAACAACACAACATATTATAACATTGGTATAATCACAATTTGTTATGTTTAGATAGTGTTCATCAATTACATATAAACACAACATGCACAAATAAGTTATAAAAAAAGAATTTTCTCTAATTAAATACATGGTGATGTAATTTTTTTTTTTTTTACATGTACTGCAAAATCGTACGATAGATGCACAAATGTTGAGATTCGTACATTATGTAAGGCTGAGACAAGCATTATCGACAAAATCAAGAAAGGAGCTCTACGCTGGTTTGGACATGTAGAACGAATGGACAGCGAAAGGATGGCTAAGAATATTCACAGTGCGAATGTTGATGGATGCAGAAATAGAGGGAGACTGAGAAAGACTTGGCATGACCAAATCCAACAAGTACTTGAAGATGGACAAGTCAAAAGTCTGAATAATCGGCGCGCGTGCATGAGAAGATGTATGAATGTAGAGGAAGCTAAATCTGTATGCAAAGAGAAAGTGTTGTGACGTTCTATCCTCTCCCATCCTTACGGGGAAACGACGGGATGGCTGTTGTTATTGTAAGGCAAAATTGCCTTTGCAAAACTTAAAATATACACATATTTGGTATAATTATTTTTAAAAAACGTACATTTTTTTTACTCAAGATTTAGAAACAATAATAAAACCTAAAAATAAATACATAAGAAAATATATTCAATTTAACGCCTACGAAAGATTGCTGGTGAATTTATTTTAATTGTGAAGTAAATATTAAAGAGGTTTGTTTTCTTTTGTTTCCACATTTTCAAATCAGATCAAATGAATAAATTATTTATTCAAGTGCCAAAAAAAGGAAATATTAACATGTTTTCATTCTTAAGATCCTTTACTGTTTTTCAAATTAAATCAATTGAAATATTTCAATATTTTTTTTTTTGATAGCTTCATTAAATTCTACTGTTAAATACATTTATATGAGCTCAAGAACAGTGGTGCGCATTTCAAAACGTCGCGTCACTAAAACTCAGTGACATGTGACATGAAAATTTATTGTAAAAAATGAGTGTAAATTTTCAATTAATTCATTGAAATTGAAAAAACAAAAGTTTGTTAGATGCGAGATTCTTTTATTTCATAAGAATAATATACAGCCGAAGTAAGCAAATTCACTCATTCCAATTTTTTATATTTTTTTATTCTTTATTCGGATAACCAACAGCAAAACAAAACAAAGTACAGGTTTTCACAAGTAGTATCACAGTAAGTTAAAAAATATTCTCGAACATAAAATAAACCGTAATTTAATGTAAATTTAAAACAAAAGAAAAAATACATCGAATTATTTCGAAAGTAATCGCTGCACGTCATTATGATTAATCGCTAATAAATTAATTTTCAATGATTTTGTAACTACATTAAAATTATTAAACGTCCATCATCAATATAAATTTTGCCTCTAATAATATGAAAAAAGAGAAATGTAAAGAAGTAGGTTATTCATTTAATATCCGCTAATAGAGTTTGCATAGTAGTTCAGGACAGTCAATTGAACCAGGGGCAATTATGAATAGATAAATTACACTAAAAGAATGCTATTTAATCAAACCAATTCGTAAGCAAAGGTTTTACTATGTAAAACTTATGTACACAATAAACATCTTATGTGATGAATTAAATCGTAAATCTGATTTTTTTTTATAAAATCAAGACATTATTCAAAATATAAAAATTTTAGTGAAAATCATGCTCTCAATTTTATAAATATTGCAACGTTTACGGGTAATCTTCAGTAAACTGACAAAAAGTATGGAAGCGATTTATCGTTTTAAACTGCTGACTAGAGTGTTTTTTATTTACACTATAAGAAAAATAATTCGATCATTGATCTGAATTTTCCCATTGAGAAGCGAGCGATAAATAAGGCCATTGAATTGTGTGCGTGATTTGAATTTGATGTTGAAGTTTTACTATAGTTATCAATAGTTATTCCCACGTATCGGATATATTTAGTGTGGGTATGGTTCCTATACAACAAACCTTTTGAACTTTTTCAAAGATGGTGAATGGTAATGATATTTATTTATTTTTACATTTCATAATATATACGATTATTTGTTCACTCTGCTCAGCTGTATGAAACAGTGCTTACGATTATCTTATTATATTACTTTAAAATATTTTAATATTTAATTTGTTTTTTAAATTTATTCTTAAACTGTTTAAACTTTCTGCTGAATATGTTGTATAATTTTTAGGTAAATTTTTTTTAGGAAAAAAATCTGCAATTTTAAGTTTGACAAGAGAGAGTATAACCGATAGAAAGTTCTAAAATGACAAAAAAAGACCCTGTATTTTAAATAAAAATCCCATAAAAAAAAAACAGAAATCTTATCATAATGTGTACAAAAATTTCAATTTAATTCATAAAAAAAATAACTTGACTGTTCCATTATTAAATGTGAAATTTTCATTTTTAAGGTTTCTGCAAATAGTTTTACCGTACCGTTTCGAGTACCTTATAAAATTCCACTGAAGAAAATGTGTTTTTTTTATTATTTTGATGTAATAAATGAAATAAATGAAAAAGAAATGAAAAAGAAATGAAAACCTTAAGATCCATTACTGGAAAAATGTTCAGTAATCGAATCCAAAATACCATAATTAAAGATACGTGAAATGGACGATATTGTGCGATGGAGCTGATCCTTGTGTACGCTACAGCCAATCATCTAGACAATATCCTCTTGGAAGACCACCCAAGAGATGGAGGAACAGTTGGACCTCATCATCTCAGGAGAACGACTAGTTTTCTGTAACACAGATCTGAGGATCTCTTAAAATATGATGAATAAGAAGAAGAAATAATAAAAAGTTGTTTAGAAAGTTGATAAAACGTTTAAAAGTTGATAAAGCATCAAATATCACAAAGAAAATTGAAAATAGTTATATGTATGATTGTGTTTGTACGACAGGATAACCCCGTTTCCTGTTAAATGACAGGGGAAGGAAAAATTGTTTCCATGTCGATTCTATCTCGATTGTAATCATAATATGGAATATGGTAATATAATATTACCAACAATGTAGACGTTTGTTTTTCCCTTCTTTATCCCGTACAGGACTGTAGCGGAGTAAGTGCTGTTTGGTATATAAATATAATCGTAAAATGTATACTTCTTGATACATAAGAATGTTACTTGAATTTGTATGAATTTTCAAAAATATTTATATTACAGACAGCGTGAAATTATTATTTGACTATTTGAGTTTAATCACCGTCATCATTTTCCTTTCCACACCCAGTCGTTCATATGGCGCTGTGTTGGTACGCCAATTACAGGAAATCTAGATTATTTGAGTAAAGAAGGAAAAATTATTATGTGTTTCACGCTTCAGATTCATCCCATGATCTATGCAATATAAGACATAAGAAATATATTTTATGTCTAACTTGATGGAAATCGAACCGGAGACCACTCCAAGAAGTACACCACTAGACAGACTTATCTCTACTTGTTTGCCTTTTTCATGATTCAAACCTGAGAGTAGTAATCAAGTTGAAAACACTCGTCTAGGGTCCTACAGCTCAATCACAATGGCCGCACTTGTCAGTAATTGCTGACGCGATATTTTTTTTTAATGGATAAGTGTTGGTGAAGGACTCTCAATAGACGAGATAAACATCGTGAAAAACATTTGTGATTGAACACCTGGTTCATTCCACATAAAGATCTGTATTCTTATTCTACTCAGATACATGTTTAAAAAATAAATGGTTTTTAATCAATCTATAAATATTCTTCTTTGCAGTATCGATCCTGGGGATTAGTTTCCAGCAAAGTCCTACATCTCGTCCTCTACTGTAATCTATTTTCTGCAGCCCTCTTCAGCTCAAAATATGAAGCTCAGTTCAAATTATCGCACATTTGTTCCAAATACTCTCGTAGAGGGCGCCCTTTGTGATTTGTCCTGTAAACCATTATCTATATTATGTCATGCAGGAGACCACTATGGCGCATAATGTGGCCTACCTAAATCTACCAGGCTTGCCTTTATGACGTGGTTTTGATTAGGTGCCTTCCTCCTTCGATTCTACTGTAAACCTCGTCATTAGTAATGTGGTCTCTCTAAAAATATTTTTTTTTCCTTAACTTCTTCATACAAACAATGATTATTTTAATTAAGAACTTACATTTTCAAATAAAAGGAAATCAAGTGGAGAGTAGTCAGCATTGTTGTCAAGAAGTTATCACGGTTGCCTACTTTACGTGGGGCCTAGGTTTTATTACCATACACAGAAATATTTTAATGTCCCTGGACTAGCACATGAATATATAACAAATGATGGAGATACTCTGAGGTTGAAGTACCAATTCAGTGCCTTATTCACGATGATAAAATAATAACGTTCGTAAAAGTTTTCATATATACTTGTGTAGGGACAAGCATAAAATAATATTTATCTTTATATTGTGTATTTACTCTTAAACGGTAATGTACAAAAACTGTGTGGAAAGGTACAAAAAAATACATATCGTCGGTCGGCGTGCATTACCGCCCATCTACAATTTTGACCAAAATTATATTCTTATATTAGAGCATTTCTAACTCTTATGGAAGCGCCCTAATCATACAATACGAGTGGGACCATTTGAACGTCGTTATGCAGAAAGCAGCCAGCCATAGAAAAGTGAAGCTGAAATAATAGCACTTTTATGAAACGAGTGAATGATCAAATCTTCACGACGCCGACGGTTGGAATGTTTTTGATTTTGGCAAATGATAAACAATGAATACATTAGTTATTTTACATTAAAAACAAGAATACAAGTATGTATTTAACCAGTATCAATGATTTTTAAAGTACCGTCAGATTTTTCTGGTGCTGTGGGTGTTTTTTGCAAATTGAGAAATGGCGTTTTTGTGATCGACACTTTTTTCAGTAGGTGATTATTACAGTTTTATTGTATAAAAACGGTATATCTGTTTTAGCAGAATAAAGAAATGACCTAACTCACCCGAAAACAACAAAATATATTTTTTTCGAAATTGTGGACTGGCTGCTTTTTGCAAAACTACGTTCATTTGTAAGTAAGCTTTTAAATAAAAAAAACAGATTGGTAGATTAGGGTAAATGAAGTGTTAGATTTGATTAGAAAAGCGGTTTTTACTGTCTCCCGGAAAAAAAAAGATTTACTAAATTGACGGTTAAGCACGCCGACCGACGATATATGTAATGAACATTCTTTGGATCAACTAAAACTATATTTTTACTATTCAAAATACTTTTTAAAGGTTTTGTCCTTAAAATATTTTGAAATTTAAAATCTTTGTGGGGATTGAATAAACTGTTTGAATACCATGTGTTGCAAGGTTCTAGTACCGAACTCTAAAACATCAAATATTGTTTAACATGATATAAAAATATCCATTTTATGTAAAATAAAATTTGTTTTATATTTAAAGTTTGAAGTTAATTAATTCAATTACTCTTATTAATTGACCCTTTACCTAACTACTCTGTTGTGTCAATCAATATTTCCGCGTGCACAATAACATTCTAGATTAATTAACAGATTGGTTTTTTTAACCTTAAATTTGTAATTTTTTTCCCATCGTGCAACATAACGCGGCAACATCGCGAATGCGCGCGGCGAAAGTGGGGCACAGTGGGGGAATTTTTGGACACAGTCCGATGTATTTAAATATAATTCCACGCTTCTTCTGGACTATTATTAATTCTATGGTAATTGTATTAAAGCATAAACTCTGTGAACATTATTCGAACGTCTATTGTTTCAACTTTCTAACTGTTCTACTCGGTGAATATGTGAGAGATTTCGAGAAATTTAAACATTTGTTATTTATATAGAGTATCATTATTGTTAATTGAAGCTTGAATTTAAAGGGGGGGCGTGAAAAAATCGATTAGAAAATTCATATTTTTCAACTTAAGTCAAATTAATGTGTCATATATTTGTTTTTCTTAAAAATTATTATTATTGTTGTGTTTCTGAACCTTTGCAATATATGTGATGATTATATTCATGTATCTGTGTCAATTAAGTGCTCGTCCCAACTCACCCCATTGCTTTTTGTACCATGGAGCTGGGACTTATGTCTCATGTGTAATAAACTGCCTTTAAGTAAAAAAATAAATTTAAAAAATTGTTTAAAAAATTGAAGCATTTATTTAATGACATACTTTGATTCTCATACTCCAACTTAATTTTTTAACACTATCTGCTGTAAAACGATTTCGACTGTTATTTATAACAAAAAGCACACAACCTGTTATTTTGCATTGAATTGTTGGCAATGTCAGTCGTTTTGCTCGTTATGTTCACTGAGTTATAAGTGTTTTTGTAGATTTCCGAAATATTTGATACAATTTATTAAAGAACTTTTCTCTAAGCACAATTTAGCACCATATCATGTTTTCATAAAGTTGTTGAACTATTTCAAGAAAAATACAACGAATCTTTTTGATTCGTCGGAAACTCATGAGATATTGTTTCTAAGGCTGAAGGCTAGATTTCTTAAATATGCTGTAAAAAACGTACGTTTATTTGATTGAAGATTTAACTAAGGCGTGTTGACATATATTATCTAAAAAAGAACTATTTTTAAAATGTATTTGCCCGTGTTCACATCAATTCGCACAATACTGTCGGTTCCCCTAGTGCTAAAGTGCTCACCGATGGAACATTGAAACGTGATTGCTTTTAGATTTACGGCACAGTTAATATACTATATATTAAATACAGCGCATTAAACACATTTAATACCATTTACGTGCAAAATTGAGTGAACGACTGAACCATACATTGTAAATTTGTCAATTCTGTATTATAACACTGCGTTATGTTAGACAATGAACGAAAAACTGTTATTTAATAATGTGTGTTTATCATTAAAAAGATAACCACCGATTTGAATTTTGGCAGCGGTAAATTAAAAATATGAGTGGATAAAAGGTATTGTGTGACAAAAACCAAAAGCAGAGATATCTGGAGTTAATGTTTTGAACACCAGTACAATTATTGATAGTATAAAACCCCTTCGTTTGCTCTCAAAATTGATTTTCTGCTACTTTTGATAGTGTAATTTGCTTGGTGTTTAAGGGTTGAACATAAAATCTTCAATTGTGTAAAAAAACATTTTTTAAAATTTGTGACATAACGCCTTCATCTACTCATGTCTTCAAGTGTCAGTTCATTGCTTGTAAGCACCCGTATTTTTCCATATTTGCATGTTTTTGTGATTGTTTTTTAAGTTTATTAAGCTTTTCAATGATTGTTGAGAAAGGGTACATACACAGCAATGACATCAGTGTACAACTTTGTACAAACAAACAACAAACAAATTATTACGCCGTTTCTCTGACTTTTGACATGTCCATCTACAAGTATTTGTTACATTTGGTCATGCCATATATTTATAGTTATTCGTTGTCTTCTGCATCTATCAAATTTCACTTCGTTACTCATTTTAGCCGTTCTTCTACCATCTATTCTCTCTTCATGTCCAAATCAACGCAGCGGTCCTTTCTTGATTTTGTCGATAATGCTTGTCTCAGCGTTACGTAATGCACGTATCTCGACATCTGTACACTTATTTTACATAGCTTTACCACACATTTGCCTGAGAGTCTGAATTTCGAGAGCATTTAGCCTACTTTCGACTTTATTTTTCCAATTCCATAACTCACTCATATACATAAGAGTTGGAACCAAAACTTCTTAACTGCTAATTTTATTTTTATTTCGCACCATGAGAGTCTCCTGCATTACGTAATGAATTAATGAGTAAAGGGACCAATCATAGAGGATGCCTCTGATGTGAAAATCAAGAACAATTGTGCGAGGGTTTGAACTGCGCCTCATATGTTGAACTGAATAGGGCTGCAGAGAATAATGAGCAGTGGTGGACGAGATGCAAGACTTTTCTGCAAACAAATTCTTAGAAACTGTGAAGGAGACTATTAAACTAAGCCGAAAATCGTTTTTCTTTTAAAGTTTTTTGATTTTTAAATGACTTCACCCGTGACGTCACTTGTTCTCGTTGGTGAGTTCTGCTGATTGATAAGTTGGCTTCCTAAAAGCCAAAAATCTATAAAAACACTGTATTTTTGGTTGATTTGGACAAACTTGTGACGTAGTTGAAAGAAGATCATTTTAACTAAAAAAAAATATTTTTTTCCATTTTCGAGAAATTTCGCTGTACAGTTAAATTTTACCGCGCGTAAGAAAACTGTTTTTATATCCAATTTCCCGTAGCACTGCAAGTTTTCACTATCATTAAAATATTCCTGTTATGGACAACTAAAAATACTTCTTATTTAAAATGGTTTTTTGGCAACCCTGTTTCCAGAAAATAGAAGAAATAAAAATTCGAACTGTTAAATAGTAGTAGGAGTGTGCGTAAATATCTTATCAGCATAAAACGTGCACAAAGTCTCATTTTCCGATTTGACAAGAAGGAAATGCGAATACATTAACGGAATTTCGTATTGCTTTTCGTTCGTAACTCCGTTACGCTCTTTAAAAATGAAATATTCAATCTTTTAGTTCAAAAATAGATTTCGGTAATATATCACGACATTTCAGTACTACGCCCACAAAATCCTCCACAAGTTCAGAAAAATATACGATGACGATGATATCAGTACATTTACATACTTAGGTATGATTACGTTGTTATGTTCTGTTGTGTTGAGGTGTGGACTGTCGCAAAAGCGAGTTAAGATATGATTACATTATTGTGACATGTTATGGTGATGTGGTGTGTCAAGGGCTTTTCTGTCGTTTTTGTTGATCATTCACCGTATGTGCTTAGCTTGCTTATCGTACTTGTGTAGCTATGAACAGTGAACAGTGACTGAATGCAATAAAGAGACGTTTTGAGAAAACATTGTGATGTGTTGTGACGACCCATAACCCCCTCCATCAATCTCGTGGAGACTAAACATCGTTGGATACTGTGTCGTGGAGCGCCACGACACACCATACTAGAGCAATGTAATTCTGACCATATAAAATACTTACATATTACAACAGTGATAAAGAACATTTCAGAAAAGGTAATATCGAAGTCTAGGCATCTACAGGGCATTGACCTGTCATTGGCTGGTTTAAGTGGCCACTTTACACACTGTGTAACATTCACCATTCTGCCCATATTTGAACATCTATATTCCTTCAATTCTTTAATCTGTTAATGTTTGTAAAGTTAAAGAGCTGAAACCTTTATTTATGCGGGTGAGATTCGTTTGATTTTATTATTTCACCTATATACTAGGCAACGCCTGAAAAAAATATTTTTTCAATTTATATACTTCTTCATGGACCAGGTGAATTTATCAACAATATTTTGAGTTTGTACCAATTTTTGTAGACAAAGACTGGATTCAAATCCCTGAGGAGCTGATAACATTAACATATTACAACATTAACATATTACTACAAGGTTTCAGCTCTTTAACTTCACAAACATCAACAGATGAAAGAATTGAAGGAATTTAGATGTTCAAATATGGGCAGAATGGTGAATGTGACACAGTGTGTAAAGTGGCCACTTAAACCAGCCAATGACAGGTCATAAGCTCTGTAGATGCCTAGACTTCTATATTACATTTTCTGAAATGTTCGTCATCTCTGTTGTAATTTGTAAAAGTTATCAGCTCCCCAGGGATTTGAATCCAGTTCTTGTCTACAAAAATTTGGACAAAATCAAATCACGTGGGTGAGTGATAAAGGTTTCAGCTCTTTCACTTCACAAAAGTCAACAGATGGAAGAGTTGAGGAAATGTGGATGTTCAAACATGGGCAGAATGGTGAATGTTACACAGTGTGTAAAGTGGCCACTTAAACCAGCCAATGACAGGTCATAAGCCCTGTAAATGCCTAGACTCCCAAATTTCTTCACGAAAACTCTTTCCCTCTCTGTTGAAATAAATTTAAATATGAACAACTCCCTAGGGAGGAAATCCAGCCAGTCTGCAAGCATTTGGACATAATCAAACATTGTTGTATCTTTTTTTCACTTAAATTTTAATTTTTAAACAACTTTCATTTATGCTTTTCTTTTTCCTTCTCTTTTTTATACTTTCATAATTAACCTTACATATAATTGCTCTTTAATATGGAAACTTCACTGGTCCATTAGAATTAAGTCTAATTGTGTAAAATATTAAACTTTGTAACTGTACTGTATGTTTCCTGAATAAAAGATAATAAAATAAATAAAATAAAAATATATTTTATTTGTCAACATATATTTTATGTATATATATATATATATATAACTACTGCTTTTATTACATTAAAACAAGTTTATATAAAATAATGAAGTATGAAGGAAAATACTACGCATCAATTTAGAAAAGTCCTTTATTATTATTTTAGCAAATTTTTTGTAAAGGTTTTATCGCTTTTTCAAAGAGATTACGCACTCTAAATATGTATCCTAACAATGAGACGAGCTGAGTATTTTAAACTGACATAACTTTGACCATTATTTTTTATGGAACTACGGGTATAATTTTGCGGTAAGATTTATAAAGGCACAATAAAATTAGTAGTTAAAAAAGTCGCTTGTGGCAAAAATAACTGCTTTTTCGTTTTTATTAAATACATAATTTTTACTGAAAGCAGAACTTTTCCAAGAGCTATGAATAAACCAAGCAGACTCTCTTAATATGCATTCAAAAATATTAAGAAAATGTGTATTTTGTTCGTTATTAAGAATTAAATTTATAGACATATAAATAATGATCAATCATTTGGGTTTTTTTTTTGTAATGATCAAAATCGGATTTTCTCTTCATATTTATATTTTACTTGCTATCATCAATTTTGATTTATCATTTTAATCAACCCCCAATCAACAGTGACTCAGTTGCATGGACTACTGCGAATACCTTTTAAAAGCCTTAACTGTACAAGCTTACTTTACAAACCACCCAGTAATTGTCGCCGTGGATGTTCAGTTCACTGCTGACAATTCGTCGTTAGTTCATATCCGCATTATAGGACACGAACCTAATTTGGAATGTACAAGAGTTAGCGGGCGGCAGAGAGATCTGTAGACCTGTAGAGGGGTCGAAAATACAATAATTATGATTATTGTAATAGTCAAAGAAAGAAATTACGGCCTTGTTTGCAAGCATCAACAAATGAATTGTAGTTGCATACAATGGAAATTATTAAAAAAATACTGAAAATAAAAACTAAACAACTAACCATATTATGCGACTGACTGTCTAAGATATACGAGTATATTCTCTTGAAATACATTTTTGAGTGAAATATTTTGTTTTCCTATTTCATATTTTAACATATTTGTCTGATGCTAAAATGCCTGTTGGGCGTAAGAAACCAAATAAATAAATATTTTATGAGACTTCTCAAGGAAAGCACTATCGGAATTTTCATGTTGCTCATTTTCTTATTCAATATAGGTATGTACGTACGGTCAAATGATATAAGTTCCTTACAAACATAAGTGCATAATAAACGATTTTCAAGTTCTGAAATATTTTTAATGTATTTTTTTGAGACATAAAAGCCTAAACCTTAAAGTGAATTGGCCGCTGCAAAGCTGTAAAAATTGCAGTGTATCTCGATCATATGTTTAACAAAAGTTGATAAGTCTGCTTCGGCTCAAGGCCACGAGAATACTGCAGTGCAAAAATCGAGCCCAGTACTTTAAACATGAAACTCTAACCTCATACATATTAAAATAAAACATATTTATTTACGTTTACAGAACTGTGTGCAAATTTTCCGGTACCAGAGAAATGTAAATATATGAAAATCCCACAGCAAAAGATCATTTTGTACGATCGAATAAAATGATTCGTATTTGCACAGGGTGGGACGGGGCCGACAGAGTACTTTTAAGGGTCACAGCTTAGGCTTGTGTTAAGGTAGCCAAATACGAGTAGTTTCATTGTATTTTAACCACCATTCCATTTTTAGCCATGCCCATGATTTGGATTGGAACGTATTGAGGATTTGCCATGCGCACGTTTTACGAATATAACCGTTCGGCGATCGCCACGAAAAGGACCTTTTTATCGATACTTTGGCATTTCGCGCGTCATATTCGTCCCTTCTGCTAACGCGATAACATTTTGGAAACAACAATTGGAAGAAACTAGAAGTACCTTAAGAGAAGGTGGACATTTAGTATCCAGAACTGTTAAACAACCGAAAATGTGCAGTTGGTTAGATCAGCGTTTAAGCAGTCACCGAAACGCTTGTTTTACGTTTTTATGTTGACGGCCGCCATCTTGATATAATTTTCGAAACATGATGTAAAAAATGAAATAATCTACAAATTTGAATAAAATTAACCGTATTTCTCTAAATTATACCGTTGATCATTTAAATACTTTCATAACTGTTCAGTTGGCCCCACCTTGTACAACAGAATGGAAGTTTTATTTTACTATTGAAGTATTTTAATCTTTTAATCTTTATACCCGCCCTTCGGGTCACAAGGACTTGAATGGTTTTGCTACGTAAATACGCAATGTATTATATTTTAAATATCTTATTGCTTTCAGCTTGATTGATTATCCTTTCTACCGGTAATTTACTGAAACCTTCTTTATTAAATTTAAATGGCTTTTATTAAAAGTTTTTTTTTTGCAAAAAGCTCTAATGCTTCGCGCGTTATCCTACCACGCAAGAAATTTCGGGTTCGATTCCTTATATGGTTTAAAAAGGTTTTTAAAAAAAAAGATATTTTATATTCCTCGAACTAGCACCTAAAGCGTGATGCAATTTATTTTACCTTCATGTTACAAACTATATGAGTGATATTTCTATGATTTTAATGAAAAATCTGTTTCTTCTTCCCAAAAATTAGAACCCATCATACTTTTATAACAATAACGATACTTAACAAAATATTTTTTTTTCGGATTAACCAAATAAATTTATGATTCACAATAAAATAAATGATTTTCTTAAATATGTAAAAAGCATGTTTGTTTTTAATTAAGAATTTAAAGTTTAAGCGGTCAATAAGAATTTTCAATCAACACTGTAAACCGTTTTATTTATGTCACTATTCTTGTCAAGGTTTGCTTTATTTAAATCTGTGCAATTTGTACTGAACACACGGTTTTTCAGGGCCATACCACGAAACTTCAAAGACACATTTTAATTATGTACTTTTGAAAATATCGTAATGAATTTTTATAAAATTGCATTTCTTGTTTATTTATATTTTTTAATTGACATTAAAAACGTATTTGACCAACGAAGCGATACGCACCGGATGCGGACGAGGGAAAAGGCTTGGTGAAGGAGCGTTAGGGAGTTTATGGAAGTGATGCTAGTCGGTGACATTAAAGATTGTCACAATTTTCAAATTAAAGTTATAATTTATTTCAATTTGAAATATCGGTTTTTTGTAGTTTACCATGAGAAATATTTCTCTGAAGTTTCACAATCTGGCCGCACTGTGTACTCGTTAGACAGCTAGCTCCATACATCATTAGCGTCTACTATTCATGCGGTTTCTGCTCATTCATTCCAAGCGACAGACTGGGTCATTTCAACTTTACTGCCTTAGACTAGGAAAAATATTCCTGACTTTATTTCAAATTTGTAAAAGCTTAAATAAAGAGTGCCACATATTACAATTGAGTAAGTATTTAAAAGAAAATACACCAAAACAGCTTTAATTTAAAGGGCTTGGGAAATTTTAAAACGTAGATTTTTTCACTAACTTTTTTATGCACACTCAACTGTGCCTATTACACCAAGTGCAGAATTACTCAGTTTTTTATTACGTAAAGTCAAGATTATCCGTTGTACTAATCAAACAACAAAACAGCAGACAATGAAAATATTTTTTTTCAACTTTGCGTAAATTAATAAAATATGTTTCACATGTCGCATCTCAGAAATAGCGATGGAAAAACTAAAAAATCTCATTTTATCTTAAAGCAGTTATTCAATTTATACCCACGTCCGCGCTATTACTATAAGTAAACCAATGTACATCAAAAAATCATACCCGCAAATGAAAGTTTCCTCGCTGATAAAATACCTATTGGTAATATTTAAAGCATAACACTTCGTTAGGACACCAACTAAACAGACATGAAAAACCCACTATACACCTTCACCATAGTTGTTGCACAAAAATATAACAGGCTTGTAAGCGCCTTTTAAGCACTAATTAGGTTATGAAAATGTTTGATGTTGTGGGAGAAATAGTTGAAAAAAGAGGAAGCGGATGAAAGGAGAGTCGAAAAGACTAATACATCTAGAAACCGGTAGACATAGAAAAGTCAGTAAATGGTTATATAAAAATATTTAAAAACATTTATTTAGTGGAAGGCATAGTCATCATTTTGTCACTATTATTGTTTCTTGAATTAAAGTAAACAATTGTAGTAATTTTGCATTTAATTAAACATTTATATTTTGAACGACCATGACATTAATTGTACGGATAGAAAATATATCTAGAAACGTTTCTGCATACTTAACTCTAAAATGATAAATTTGGACTTGTGTCATTATCATCCCTAGAAGTAGTTTCAACTTTATCTACATTATTAAATTAAGAAGTTCAGTGGCTTTTGGTTTTTATTTGTTAATAGACTGTCGAACTTTAAAATAAAAATGAGTGTTAACGTATCGTATTTTCATAGCTATGACTTTTAAAAGTTTGTATTTTTGAAATTATTTCGCGTACGACGTCTCAAGTTTTCTTCCCCTCCTTTTTAACGAGTTCTTTAATTTGTCAGTTGACTTACCGTGAACCAAAAACCTATTACAACTCGCTTATCACTCGTTGATTTGAAAGAACTAGTGACGTCATTCAAAAAAGTCCGTTTTTATTCAAATCAGTTTTGTTAGCTTTTATATCTATTTTCAAAAAACTTTGCTGAACAATTTAATGCCATAATTTTTATCGTGCTTTATTAGAATACATTTTTATATCAAATTTCCCATAGGTCTGTACTTTCTCAATATCGAACAAACATTTTTTGTTAAATATTTTTACTGTGTCGAAATCATTAAAGATAAATACTGGAATTTAAATCTATTAGATCTTCATCTAAAAAGACCGATATCTCAACAGATACTGATGAAAAAACTTTGATTGATTTGTATGAAGGAATTATTAAGGAAATCTAGGCGTTTACAGAGTTTGTGCACTGTCTTATTACTTAGTGCCATTAGCTAGTTTCAGTAATCACTTATATACCGGGTAACATTTAATATTCCGTCAAATGTTTGTGATTTTCACATATCCACAATTTTCACAAATTTGTATTAAGTTAAGCAGGACTGCCTTTTTATAATATACGAGCTGAACCAAGCAATGCTTTTCTATTGCTAGATTTAAGTACTTCCTCATATATAGAATGAATGAACACAAGTTTGGTATCGATTATTGTATTTAGTCCAAATTAGATACATGATTATTTTCGTGTTTTGGTTTACATAAATTGTAAGGACAGAGAATTTCGATAAATAGATATTCAAACATTGTTTTTCTGTCACTGTCTTGCAGATTCCTAACCGATACTGTGCAAAAAAAACGACATCATATGAGACTTTCTGTTAGGATTGACAAAATCGACGTTTTGCCGTCCCGTTATCCGCACCTCAAAAATTAACCATTTTTTTGGTTTTTTAGACAGAGTATTAAAATTAAACGTTTAGTATCAGTACGTTTTGCGTTTTAAAAAAAAAACGTTATTTTTCTATAAATACCGCGCGCCCAAAAACAGCAGATAAAACTGTACGTTTTTTGGGTTTTTGGATGGTTCTTGTTTCCACAATAAATAATTTTTATAAAAATGAAACAATGACAACACGCTAATAGTAAATATTTTTAGTGTGTGAAAAAATCTGAGCTCTAGTGCCATAATCCAGAGGGAAAATACGTTTGTACGAAAAAAAGTCGGACCGCGTTTCCTCTTAAAATTAAACATTATTAAGTATACTCACAAAACTTTACTTCACAATGCTTCTATGAAACCTAAAAAACAGGTTCGGTGTTCTCAAATTAAACCATTGACCTATTAATACATATAGACGCACCAGGAACCCTCTAAAATTGTGACACTTAACTCATGCGCAAACACTCAGTTCTGCCCTACGCGTATAGAGTCGTTCTTAAACCGCCTTTTGACGTGAACTTGACAATTAATTTGAAACTTAATTTCTTGGTTGTGTCGTAAAAGCAAATCGTTTGGATTAACGTTAAAAAGATGGGGTAACTTTTCATTTGTAAGTAATTTCGTAGGAGGTACCTTTTTACGATTGAATCCCAAAACTTAAAAAAGTTCATTTTCAAATATTGTATTCAAGTAGGTACCTAGGTATTTGTTTATTGCTGAATTCCAAAACCTTAAAATTAACTTTTAAAATAATTCATTCACAAAATTATTTTCGCAAATGTTAAACTCTGCGCTTCTCACCAATCTTTTGTCTACGCTTCGTACCAACAGGGGTGCACTTTAGTTAGGAATGCGATTTTCGAAATGTTTTAAATGATTTTTGATATTATTTTTGTATTGCCAAATATCCAGTTAAAAGAAATAAATGAGTAGTAGTTATAAGAAATTTAAGGAAATATTCTGATTGGGATCAATAAAAAACGAATGTTGTTTGTAAACATTAAAAAAACAAACCTATTTTACTCACAAAAAAATAATAAACTTCCAATTTTTTTGTGAATAAATTTTCGGAGAATGCAGCCCTGGTTATACCTGGTAATGAAAAAAACATCTACCGTCCTAACTCTTTTTCTATTTAATAAATCTACATTTCACTGAAAACCACACGTAAATCGGTCCAGTAGTTATTCAACCCATCGAAGACACACATACAAACATTGCCTTTTAAATATACATAGATAATTTCAAATTAAACGTAAACGACATCTATTAACGTTTTGGAAAAGTTCAAAAAATATGTTTTTAAAATATGAAATCCTAAGATGGTCAGATTTGAATAATTTACGAAGATTTCGACAAAATTAAAACCTCTTTTGATTTATTTGTCCTCGGATTCAATAAAAACCTTTTTTAATAAATTTTAAATTTCTTACAAAAATCATTCATAAATTAATCGTAAATCGGTATCAATGGGATCAGCGCCTTTGATGTGTTTTTGTATGTGCGTGTTATCTACCAATTAATCATTATTGATATAGAATGATCAAATCAATCAAATAAAGGACTATTGTTTTTAATTTCTGGACTAATAAAGAGGTAAAACAAAATCTCGGATCAGAAATCTGATTCCATTTTAAAGCTTTGAATATGAATGCATACCATTATAACCACAATCTTTTTTATTTTATTATTTATTCAGATAACAAATATAAGTATACAGTTTTACTATTCAATACAATTTTTACATTAATTAAATACATGTATATTTGCATTAATGTTTCCTATTACGTAAATAAAAAAATAATTCTTGTGTACATAATGGAGAGCGTCGTCTTACAATAGTTTGTTTATTTATTTTTTTAATTATAATTATGTTTAGGATAACATATCAATTTTTTAAGAACGGTGTTTTAAATCAGTGCTACACAAAGAAGATTTTTTTTATTTATTTTTTTATATTTTTATTTGCCTGAGGTAAGCGCGGGTAGCTGGAGGGCATCGCATTGGAATGCGGCCGAATATGCAAACCTATACCATATGTTAGAGGAGTTGTTTATACGTAACTATCTCGTAAGAAACGGATAACAATATGCGAACAAATGTAAAGGAAAAAAGCGGGTGCTATACTTGTTATCAAATAAATCAACAATAAGATATTACTTGGGAAATCTAAGAATTACGTGCATGGCGGAGTGGAAACAAAAATTACTTCAATGGAAAATCAACCAACTAAAAACAGTATGAAAAAATAAATTTTGTCTTAGGTTTCTTGTTTGGGTATATAATTTGATAGATCTTAATAGTTTAGTAGACAGACGCCGCACAGTGTTTTGACCCATACAAGCTACAAGATAAAAAGTCACTTTTGAAGTCTTAAACGATGACGTCATGGGGGCATTACCAGATAGTTAGTGTGACGATTGGGGTGATTAATGCTTAGGGTGATTCATACCAGAATATGAAAGTCGGATAATTGGTTTTTGAAAGCCTAATTACATTTATTTTCATTTTGGCGTCCGACGTGTAAAGGTTGTTTATCAAGTTTAAAGTTTTTTATTTCGATTTTTAAAAAAATGGAAGCTATTTAGGAAGGTATGTTGTATAGTTTTTTTTCTAATATTTTAATGTATTTCATTTAGGTATTTAAAAAAAACAATAATTTAACTTATGTATTTTTCAGTAGTTAAAAAAATATCAATTTCTAACTTCTCGAGAATTTATCTCGGAGAGTATATCAAAGTAGCAAAATATTATTTTTATTTTTCAATAGACCAATTTATTGTTAATTCATTACAGTTTCGATATTTTACCGCACGAAGTTGCATCTATCTTATTTTGTTATTTTACAGGTACCAGATACGAGATTTCCAGGCAAGAATTGTACGTGATGTGGAAGAGTTTGACGAAGAAAGAAAGGCTTCAAGAAGTGTTAAATATTATTGTTAGTAAATTTGAAGTCGGTAAACTTGGTGCAAGTGGTGAAAAACTGTTAAAAATCAAATTAAGCTTATTTGTTTAAATATAAGCAGAAAATGGACCGAATCTGGCTGTAAACTAGATAGATTTGTTAAAAAAAAAATTGAGTGGCTCGACGGTAGTGAAAATATTTTGATATGTGAAAACTTTCGACAAAGTCCTTCAGTAGACATGAATGAACCATCTACGTCTACTGGAAGGCCCGCAAAGGATTTTGGGGGATGCAGTGATCAGTGCAAAAGGACAAAAGTGCGTGATTTAGTGAGTACAAAGACATCTGAAGAACTTTCGTTTGCCACGCAGGTATTTATTCGAGCATCAGGAAAACGCACAGTTGCCGATCTCCTAAAGAAAATTTTGAAAGCTACTCCCAATGAAGTAGCAAAAATACGTAGGGAACGTCAACAAGTAAACAAACAGCGGGTATTGACAATTGAGGAAGCGCTAAGTTTATACGTTGACTGTAAATTATAAAGTTATGCATAAAAATGCCATAAAAACCGGCCACAACATATATCCGGCATTTTATAGTTTAAGAAAAGCAAAAAAAGCATGTTGCCTGAGCGAGGAATTTGTCAAAATAACGGAAACTAGTGCAGAAATCCAGCTACAAGCGATTTTAAATCATACGGTGGAACGATTGCTAAATGTAGAATCAGAAGTCTTAAAAGAAAGAGTTCCTTCAGGTTCTGTACTGACTCTTATATGCAAGTGCGGTGGAGATGGAAGCTCGGGACATAGTAATTATAAACAGAAATTTTACACAGAGCATGCAATAGATGAATTTTTATTTATTATGTCATTCGTTCCAATACAACTAAGGCTTAATGATGACCCTAATATAGTAATTTGGCAAAATTTAAGCCCTTCCTCAACCTCTTATTGTCGTCCTATTAAATTTATTTTCGCCAAAGAAACTGATATTCTTACTAAGTCTGAAATCGAAAAACTTCAAGATGTAATTGAAAAACTTGAAAATTTTAATGTTAATATTGGAGGTGTAGTATTGTCCATAAAATTTAAAATGCTTTTCACAATGGTAGATGGTAAAATTTGCAACGTTTTGGCTAAAAATAAGTCAACCATGTCCTGTTATATTTGTGGCGCCAAACCCAGTGAAATGAACTCTATTAGTATTAATAGAGTTTCTTGACAAGAATTTTATTCCTTTGGTATCTACATTACATGCTCTTTTTATATTTCTCAAAATACATCTATTTGAAAATCACTTATAACGAATGTTTTATTTAAAGACCTTTAAGTTTTATCATCATCATACCATATCCGCTCCCTATGTGGAGCATATGGATTCCATAATCTGCCTCCGGCCAAGCGATTGACCTCCCGTACATCCTCCCAAGTCAAGTCCACGTACCGCAACTCTGACGCAAACTGCCCACAAATTGTCAACAGTGGACGACCAGGACGCCGAGAACCTGATGCTTTGTAACATAGGCAAGCATGGTTAAGGCTCTCGGAAGGCATACGTAGTACATGGCCTTGCCAGCCAAAACGCCTTGGATGACAGTAGATACCAAGGGTTGCTGTGTCCGTTGCCTCACTTCTGTGTTCCTTACAATGTCAAACTTTTAAGTTTATTTAAACCCTTTGAGTTTTCATGTTTAACATAATAAGATCAGCTGTAAAATGGTTATTCTGACAAAACAAGTGAAGGCAGATTAGTTCTCTCGGGTGAAATCTTTATTTTATGCCAAAGTATCTAATATAATTTTCAATGATTTATTTTATAGGTTGACCGATTTATCAGTCAATAGAATTAAAGTAATAATTTCAATTATTTATGATCCTTAAATACATTATTGGATGCAGATATCAATTTCCAGAAAATTTATTTCGTTTATTAAATAACAAAATATGACATATTTTTTTTAAAATGAATTATTATTACATATTTAATAAAAAAAACCTCTTTTTAGGATTAAATGAATCGCATACGTGAGTTAAAAGTACATTCAGAATTTTTAGTTTCTAGCTTGTATGAAACGAAACACTGTGCGCCGTGGCGCAGTTGATAGACGGCCAGCTGTAAAACAGTGGTCGCGAGTTCGACTCCATTTCGATCGCCAGTTGCAAGAAGAAAAAAATTCAAAAATGATTTTTTCTCAATTGGTCTGGGTGTTGTGGTGTATATTTCATAACCTGATTTCATATTCCTTCTTTCCCACCTGCTGACAAGCCTCTAAATAGAGGCTTAGAATATTTTTTTTTACAAAAGGAGTATCGAAGAGTGATTTAAGGATTTTTAATAGGACAAAAAGATTCGATTTTTTTCGATGATCTTGAAGACATGATATAATTAAGATAGTTTTTAGCTCATTTTGATTTATGCTATAGAATAAAAGTTCGTATGAAATGAATATTATATGTTTCAACACACGCACATGAGTTGTGCATCGTCACGCCCGAATATTTTTAACACCCTAATGTCGGATTAACCAATAATTTTTGTTTTCCGCCTTTTTCTTTAAATATGAGAAAAGTTGTGTGATTTTTCATTTTCACATATAGTTTTTTTTAGTGTGACAACTCCGATACTAGCTTTGAAAGGAAAACAAATTTTGATTATGCCTTGGCTCTTAAAATAAAGGGATCTTTTGTTTTCCTCTTCATAAATATGTTTATTAATACAATGCGTTCTTTTTTGTCGACTACCTTTAATAAAAACAAAACAATACGGAAATATCACGTTTTTTAAATAATATAATAGATTTATGAAATACTACCACGTAAAAATATTTTATTTAGCAAATTTTTCGTAGCATAAAAAATATTTCAAAATTTGTAATTTTGAATTCCTGCAAACACGGTCATTACATTGGCCACGCCCCTAATACGTCACGATCAATGTTTATTTGTTCCGGGCCATTGAATTTTATTTAGAACATTATCAAGAAACTTAACGTCACAACTGACTAGGTCAAACACGTCGCGTTTTTCTACCAACGTATTTTTATTAAATTTCTTTTTTACATTTATGTATGAAAACATTTCTCTACAATATCCACATTGATTTCAAAAATACAATTAATTATTCTCAATCCATTTCATATATTTTTATCCGTATTCTTAATATGTGATATTTCCCTATTATAGGTATATTTTCTAATATTAATCGTGCGAAAGTAGGTAGGTAGTAGGTACAATGTTACTTAATCGTCTCAACTATTTCCCAGAACAGCGCTCTACAACGTATCTTGTTAATACATAAAAGGCTGTCAGCACAGCCCAGAAAATATAAAACATGCATGAACGGGAATCGAACCTGGGACTCTGAGATTTCACGCGCGTTCATTACCAAACGTACGCATCAGAGCTGGCAAAGATAAATTGCGAGATTTAATTTACAGAATATATAAAATAATGTAATTGAAACTGATGTCTTTTCAAAATATATGCATATAATAATGAATTTATTTCGTAACATTTATTTTATTTCCAGATAATAGTCAAGGAGATGAACCGCCTTGGAATCATTGTGGACCTATCCCATGTCTCAATCAAGACTATGAAAGACGCCATTGCCGTTTCCAAGGCCCCCGTCATGTTCTCTCATTCCTCAGCGCACGCACTCTGCAACTCTACACGGAACGTCCCTGACGCGGTACTTAGAAGGGTCGCCAATAACCGCGGTCTGGTTATGGTGAACTTCTACTCAAAGTTCCTTTCCTGTAATGCATTCGCTACTGTTCAAGATGCAATCGGTAAGTTAAATAACTTCGTTTTATGACTTTTGACAAAAGTTAACGACCATGACTCCCGAGGGGGTGAAATTCTTTCTTTTGTCTACAAACATTTGGTCAAACTCAAATATTGTAATAGTTAATGACGTTAGTGGATGAAAATGTTTTATGGCAATTTTTTTTACATGTACTTTTTAACATACATAAATGAAGATTTTATGTATAGCCCTTTCGCATCAAGCCATCAACATCGTAAAAAAGTAGCATATAATCTATTTTGACAGTGAGTGAAGGTGTTATGTTTTTAATAATTTAATTTGTTTTAACAATATCAACCCGAAATGTCTCTGCTATTTGTTTTTGCCAAATAACACTTTTCTTGTGTCTTCAAGTGTACGAATTATTGTATTTGCGATGAGTGAAATTTTATTTTATTTATCTGGGATTTTTACAGCTATTTACGTAAAAAAATAAGTAGAAATATATTACCAATACTAGAGCCAGTTAAAGAAATCCACTGTTAATCTCATAATACTCGTACATAATATATAAGAACAGAGTTTATAAAATTGTATATGTGCGACGTTTGTATTCATGAATGTGTATATGAATGAGTGTGAATGAATGTGTGAGGATGTGTTTTTTTAAATATGTTAGTTGCATTATTCTTTTACCTTGCTTGTATTGTACAAGGTTTATATTTACTTCAAAGCGATAGTTTTTATTTGTTCACTTATATTTTTTATTTTTTTAGAAATTTATATTGAATTTACTTCAATGAAAAACTTTATTTAGTTATTTTATGTAAGAATCGGTGAGATGTTACGGCTGTGATCTGTTTCAAGAGCTTCTCCGCATTTGCTCTAAGGACGAAGAAACCACAGAAAACTCGTCAAGAGAAGGCGGACCGTTGTAATTCGTTAACAGATCTTCCGATCCACTTAAAGAGTGTTCGGCATTTGGCGTCCTGCTATCATTGATACCTTTTATTGCCTTCACTATATCTGTCATGTATAATGTTACCTATCTTGACAAGTCCCTATGACTAATCACTACATGCACATCGTGTAAATCCTCATTTAGACTTTTGCATCGCGCCTCCAGTTGCATTCTCTGCAGACTAAAAAAGGGGCAATGCATCAATAGATGGGAGACATCTTGGAGAGTAACATCATCGCATGGGCGAGTGCTGATCTCAGATATTTCGAATCTGTGTAAATAGCTCATAAATCCGCCATGTCCTGTCAGGATTCGTGTAAGTTCGTATCCTGCACGCTGCAGTTTTCTGAATTCAAAAGAATGGTAAATAGATGGAAAAAACATTTTTGTTACCATTTCTGTGGGTTCTGCTAAATAGCGATCATTCCAGAGCTGTAAAGTTCTGCTTCTTATTTTTCTCTTAGCAAAACTTATTGGAAAGTCAGCAAAATCAGGAACTGTTTTTTTTAATGTTGCTTCCCGAGCCTGAGGATGTGCCTGAGGATGTGCTTCCCGAGCCTGAGGATGTGTTTGTGTCGGTGCTTAAATAAAAAAAGTAGTTTAAAACGTGTATAGGAGAGAACTAGGTAAGAGGTTTGACTATAAAGAAAATAATAATAAAAATAAATAGTATATGCCTACTTTCGAAACCTTTTTAAAAATATTTTTCTCAAGTAATGTTATGTTTTGATTGTATTAAAAAAAAAGTAAGTGTCAAAACCTTATTCTATATAAAGCATTTTAATTTGAAATTTAATTAGAATGAATAATGTGCAACGAGTCCCAGGTAATATGTTATTAATATTTAAAGCGTTAGCTTTGTGACCAAACATTTTATTACGCATTAATAAATAATTATAAATAACCACTTACGTACTGATTTTTTAATGTCTACCGGTTTTGAGGGGTTTCTATCCATCTATTTGTCTGGAGACTAATTACGCTATCATTTAAATCCCGCTATACACCTTTACCATAATAAAAATTTGCACAAAAATATAAAACAAACTTGCTCATAAGACACATGTTCTTCGTAGCTAACGCTAACGTTAACTGATTGTACATATTTGGAAATGTTCGAGTTTATGTGAGAAATAGTAATAAAAAGGTGGAGAGGAGGAAAGGAGGAAAACGAATTTACTGGAAGACTTTAGAATTTACAAAAAGACGGGTACATCTTAAAATTGATACATAGAAAAGTCGAAAAGTGTGTTTAGAACATTTTTCGTTTGGTTTTTTTATCGTTATTTTTTTAATGATAGTAGAAAAAGTAATTTATTATAAAATTGAATTTGCTTTTTAGTAGTTTAAAAAACGTGCCTTTTAAATAAGTAAGTATCAGAGTGCATTCATTTAACTGAGTTCTTACCTACTGTATGGTTATTTCTACCTTTAGAGGAAGGTAAATAAATAATTTTAATATGTGAGTAGAAAAGTGCATTTTTATCAAAAATTAAATGAGACCATTTTGAGACGAGAGAATAATTAATATAGATATTATGCATAAGACGTGCATGTTTTTTTTAATTGTATGTATCTTTGATCTCTTTAAACAACTACAAGTTTTTAAAAGAATGTAACAAAATTATAATTTATTTCGCACATTAATCGTCATTTATTATACTCGTTAGGAACTTTTAATTTACCTACCATAAAAGCAAAACTGTGCAAAATAAAGCTTACTAGATAATACCAGAGTTAATTTAGTCTCTAATGAATTTAGCAATAATGTGAAATATCCAACGATTCGGCGTGTTCCGTCGTGATTAAAAGGAATTCTACCCTTTTCATGGTTGTTTACCATCTCTCCACCGCTAATGTAGGAGAGTTGCCTCTTGTTCTGTTTACTTAGTAAGATATACGAAACAGCCCCCGAACACTTACAACACCGATGAGTAGATACACGAATAAGTTTTCCAAAGGGAAGAAGGCAAAACGACCATCAATATGAGGGAATCCAACAAGCGCTTCATATAGGAATTACTCCTTTCACACGCGCCACGTATTGTTTGGTCTTGGACTAAAAGCCCCGGAGAAATGCTTCTTAATATCTTCAGTGAGTATCTTCCCTTTCGGCTTATCTTGAATGATTGCGAGGTAAAAGGGAAGATTCTCCCTCTTTTGGTATTGTAGTGAAATATAATAAATGGGAATAAAAAGTTTTAGAGGAGCCCGTTGAGGAAACTTGAAATTTCGATAAAGTCGACCTAACTTCATCTGTGATTTATTGAATCAGCCTTTTAGTTATGTCAAGTGTTTTAAAAGTTTCACCCATATATTATTAAGGAAACGAGTGTGATATGTACCCGACTCGATTAGATTGTTTCCAATAACGCCAAAAGCTAACTCCGCCAATTCTTGGTTCTAAGTTTTAAGTTCCTGCTGAACTTTATAAATAAGTTAGATCTGATATTATCCGGATAAAGTATAATATTTATTCATTTAATCAAAAGCCAATACAAAGTTTGCGTAAAAAACTATGAAAATATTTTAAAATTATTTATTGCAAAATTTACTGCTTTCCAACTTCATTGGACTTAAGGCTCAAGACAAAAACTAGACGGAGGCTGAAATTAGGTATTTTATGTCCCCGCCTTATATTTTTCAAACCTTTTACAATTTAAACCAACGTGCATATAGCTTTAAGTATTTCTCCAAAAAGACAAATAAATAAAATATAATTAGAATTATTTTGGCGTACTGCTGCTGGCAGACGTCAAAACTCAAAAACTCCAATTCAAATTTCTTTGGCGACAGGCGGCTATAGCGTTTTGAAATTTTCCCAATATTTAAATTACAGTGAAAACTTTAAAGAAATTTTTGTGCATTTAGAGTACAAATTAACTTATTTCATCTTGAATTAATTCAAATATGAAGTTATGTTTAATAAAATATTTGTAACAAGCGCACGGAGCATGAAAGAAAAAGCATTTTCTTGAGTTTTTTTTTACCTATGTTTCTGCATTCACTTCTTATTAAATTTAAGAAATTAAATTCTGAATTTTAATGACTGTATACTTTATTTATTTACTTAACTACCTTTATAAAGTAAACAGTTCAATCATTATTATTATTTATTGTCATTATTTATTTATAAATTTATTGCAAAAAAATAATATACACACTTAATAACAGGGAATCTATATAAAACCCATTAATGTAAAATGTAAACGGAGTGTTCTCTGTTTATGATAATCTCCATCTAACATGGCACAGCCTGTTCTAAGATGGAGATTTTTTATCTTTAGAGCGTAAGTAGTCCTATACTAATAAAACAATAACATAAAAAAAAAAAACTAAAACTACTTTATTATAAATGCCTAGCTTATCAAATGTAAGAAATTAAAAATCATTATTATACAAATATAAAATATATATATGTGCCAAGAATACATTTTACTTAAACATAAATAATATAGAATAATATATAATTAAACAAATATAAAGCAATGAAATACATAAAAATATAAATAATATGTGTACCAATTATATAAAGTACTACGTTTATTGATTTACATATATTTTTCAAAAAAATCTCTCGCTACACTATTTATATGTGCAGTTATTTTTATTTTAAAATTTGTTTTACAATTTGAGTCTTTTATATTTGGCAATAAATCAATAATATTTTTGGAGTAATTACATTGTACTGCTTTTAACCAAAGGTGGTTAATACAAATGGGACAATACAGTTAATTTGTGTTGCTGAACGAGTGTTTATATTCTGTTGGGTTCTTTTGACCTCACTTAATTTATCATAAAATTTAAGTAGTAGGCACCTTACAAACAATTGTCTTACATCCAATATCTTTAACAAATAGATCTTCCGTTGAATACCTCAAGGGTTTTTTGAGAATGATCTTCATGATCCATTTTTGTGCTATTTTACTGTAAACCAGTAAAATAGTTCAAGGATGGAACGAGAGCAACCTCCCCAAGCTAAATTGCAATATGATAGTTTGCTTTGGCAAAAGGCAAAGTAAATTTGTCTCATAAGTTGAGCATTGAAAATATTGTTTCAGTTTGAATGATGCCAAGTGATGTTTTTTATATCTGAACCTTCATTGTCCACAAATTGATCATGTATTATGAGAGAATGTGAATGAAAGTGGATAAGACCCATAGAACAGTAACACTGCCTTTTCTTAATGTAGGACGCAGAATATTTGTTTTTATTTCGTACTTAAAAAGAAGTTTGTGTTAAATTTTACGGATGAACACACTTTAATTATGTTTTGTGTTTTTGCGGACTTTACTAAAACTTACAATTTTCCTCCTGAGGTTTGCTCCTTTAAGAAGTTTGTAGATTAGGGAAAGTGCCAGGTTGCCACAAAAAAATTTTTATACTTAAGTCAAGCGTATTTTTTTATTTATTTATTTGAATGAAATAAGGTTACAATTATGTGGTACATACCCGGTCACCAGGAGATAACAGACAGATCTCTCATAATATGGACTCCAGAAATCAATTCAGAACACATAATATTGGAGTTTTACCTACCATTGAAACTCTTATTATGTTTCTATTGTTTTCTGGAGTCCAGGTAACACCGACCTGGTGCATTATGAGCTTTATGAAAAAACAAAATCCATGGATGACCGGGATACCAAATTGGCGGAAACGGACAGAGCGACCATAGATTAAGACATTGACCCAGGAATAGACGATACGAAACCACAGACAACGGGAAAGAAAATGAACGCTTCTCTCAAATACAAATAAAAATTAAATACGAATTCAAAGTTGAGGGTTTTGCTTTTCGCTTTCACACAACTTAATTTCAATATATTAATAAATTGAAATGAAAACATTTTTGTTAATAATAAAAACGCAAATATTTCTAGTATGAATGTAACGTCTTTAAATAAACGCTCTGCGTCCGGAAGAATAGTTATAATACTCGTACAGTTTGGTTTTTGAAATAAAATCAAAATCATGGATGATTTTTTGACTCGATGGCTACTCTCAAGTAAAAATTATGAAAATGGAGGTCAAGTGGAGCCACCTTGCAGTGAAATAGTCGGCGCATTTGGCTTCGATGCTTGAAGTTCCAGGTTTTATTCCTGGTAAAATTGACCAAAAATATTGATTCGAAAAGTAGTTTTACGCGTAAGATCCCATATGACGAGTAATCAAAATGCGCTGCATTTGGTATACCAAATTATTGCTCCATGGACCACTAGGAATGGGTGATGAAAGTATTAATTGATTATTGCATACCCTGGATCAAAGATCGAAGATTTTCTATCCGCTTTACCACAACTTGTTTCCCATCGCATCGATTTAATTAAAACGGCTATTAAATAACTGATTGGTCCTTGTACAATATTATATACTTGTTTAGACTTCCAAATTATTCTAAGACCAATTGTTTAGACTTTTAAATTCCCTTCCCAAAAATATTCTACATCTCTGTTTTAATGTCAAAAATTGTTCGACAAACATAAAAAAGTTAATATTTGTAACAAAAACTATCTAAATTAAACTTTTAAAATGAATTCGTCGGCACGAGTTTCTCCAGTGAGCAATATATTGTTAATTTAACCATATTATGTATTTCGGTGAAATATTAAATTACATTCATATTTTACCTACGTCAAATAATGTGTAAAATACCTATTCTTTATATTATTTTCGCATTGTAGTAATAAAATATTTCGAACCGTTTTTATTGTTCTTTTTATTCTTAACCTTTTTCATTTTCATTATTATTATTATTATTTATTCTTATGAAATAATTCTAGTTTATTAATATCATGATACAAAGCCCTTTTTGAAAATGAACAAAACAGACCTCTTAGAATAAAGGCGTATTTGCAAATAGATGACCTGGTAAAATATTTAATCCTCCCTTTAATAGAAGCTTTCTACAATATTCCTTGTAGTTAATACTGTTATATAAGTACAAAATATGATATGAAGAAAATTTTCTCATGAATATTTACTCACAGTTAAAAAGGATTATCCAAGCTCAAAATAATTTACATTTAAGCTTTCGTTATTTGTTATATATTCCATATATATTTTTAAGTGTATTTTGGATGTCAAATGTTTATTCCTATCCTATTCATCATAACACACATTTTATTCGCGTGAGCTCTGCAGTCCGCATAACCGGCGTTCGGAATGTAACACGGTTACTCGTATTACGATCACTTTGTAGCATACGTGGTTGCCAAAAAAATGGTTTCTGTCAAATATAAATATTGATTTAATATTTTGTGTCTGTCAAATGACTAAATCTTATAAAATTCAAACAATTGAAGTCATAGACTTTTTAATTTGAAATAGGCGCACCGCACACCTAAATATGGTACTTTTTAACCTTTAGCATACTGTGAGAAAAAACTTCCTCGAGTCACTGTGTGGTAACCTGAGGTTAGGTTTACCATAGGTAGAAAGAGAATAGGAAATGATCGCTTGATAATCACTATCACTTTTCATCTTATTAAAATTATACAACGAGTGTCTTGCTTGGTGATTTTATTAGATGACATTTTTTTCTCTCAATGGAATGTTTTGTATATTTGTCTATTTTGTCATTTTCGGAGATCCCGGTGAACAAAATATTTTATTTGAAACTCTGTAATATACCTCAATAAGCGACGTATTTTTTTTACGTGTTAAGGTTAACTTGAAGATTACAAAAAATATTCATTGATGTTTTCGAGATATTAATTAATTAAGTGCAATTTGCAACACCGCGCCGCGCCGGTCACATCACAAAAAGGGTGGGTCAGAGGAAAATCATTTTACTAAATGTTATTTAACATTTGTATATAACCACTTACCGACTTTTCTTTGTCTACCGGTTTCAAGACGTACCCGTCTCTTCGTCAGGACACCAATTGAACCAACATGCAAACCAACATCCAAACCAACATGCAAAACCCACTATACACCTTCACCATAGTCGTTGCACAAAAATATAAAAGCAACACGACATGCATTTTAATTAGCCCATGCACTGATTAGGACAAACATGCCCTGATTAGAACAAACATGCACTGATTAAATTATGAAAATATTCTGTTATTTGAGAATAAATGAAAAAAATAGAGGGGATGGAGGGATAGGGTAAGCTTAATAGGTAAGTGGTTATAAACAAATATTTAATAACATTTTGTAAAATGTTTGACCACAAAGTTAATGCTTTAAATATTAATAATATGGAAACCATTTTTAATATCAATTTATGAGTCTGATTTAACGGCTCAAGGTGAAAAAAGATGATTGATACATAGTAAAGTTTTGGAGATTATAAAAAATAATTAATTTCGTATATCGACAAAACAAAGCTTTTGGAATCATTTTGAAAAAACTGACACAGGAGTGTGAATTTAATGTTAAAAGAATTAACTATTATTAATTCTAAAAATACACAGAATTTTGGAAAAAAATTGATCAAAACCAAAATGAATATGATCACAATATCAGAGAAAATATTATCAGACTTCCATTTAGAAAAAATGTCAAGTCACAAAATTTTATTTTATAAAAGACACTAAAAAAATATTGTGAAATGGTAAAAAATATTTATGAAGCAAAAAAAAACAAAATTCTAAATGAAGGTTAAAAAATATCTGCTAAATAAATTGAAATATATTGTAATTTATTATATTATATATATATACATTGTCATTATAAAAACACACCTAAAAATATGAATATGTTCCCTATTTAAGAAACAAAAAAAAAAAAAAAAAAAAAAAGCAGCGCAATTTTTGTGTTTATCATTTTAAGAGCGCTGTGAAATAAATTAATATCCCAGTGGGTAAATATTGCAGCTACTGAGCGCATGCACGGTTGGGATTCAAGTTCCTTGTTTCCAATAAAGATCAATTTAAATTATAACCGATTCGAGCTTGATTACAGCACGTCTTGCAGTTTCAGAGCGCATGGATGGTAAGCAATCAAGCCCCCCATATTCGCGTTTCCAAACTTGTCAAACAAATTTAGTGTGTTGATGAAATTTAAAAAAAGATACTAAAAAAATTTAAAAGGAGTTAGATTACAGCACGTCTTGCAGCTACTAAGCTCATGAACGGTTGGAGTTTTAGACCCCATTTACGAAATTGAGGTATTTTAAAGCTGAAAACATTTACATATGGAAGCTAAATTACCAAATCGTGCAGCTACAAATTGCATGGACGGGTAAAGTTCTAGCAACTTAAAATGATATCAAGAAATCAACAAAAAAACAAACGTAAACATAGACTATGGTTGCAAATTTATCAAGTTTTCTTGCCAAGAAGTAAGCAATAAAAAGTGGCTGTGTGCGAACTGTATTTTGCGAATGTAAATAATCTTCATTGCGTATCATGAAATAATCATTGCCAACATAATTTTAAATAACTTCAATTACAGTCATGTAACTAGTACCAAATCGGGATAATTTAACTGATTTAATTTTGAACGCAATATACTATATATATTATAATTTATACCATACACTCAAGATTTATATTTTAAGATACAACTAAATATTTATGCAGGTATTTATAAAAATAGTATCCCATACACCGGCTATTTATACATTGATTTAAAAAAAAACATTTGAATAATAAATAAGTGTGCGCTTAAGCCCTTACGACCAAAGTGAAAATTTAGAAGTTTACGGCGATTGTTATTGATTTTGTCATTAATACATTTAAAAAAAATCAATCGTAACAAAATAGGATAGGAATAAACATTTTACTCCTAAAATGCACTTAAAAACATTAATTATATTTAAGAAAAATAATGAAAGCTATAACACGTCTGGTTATATTTTAAACATGCTCATTTATTCCACTCAAAAAATATACAACAAGCACTATTAATTAATGAAATATACTATGGTAGGTTACACGAGTTGACAGGCACTGACTATACAGATTGAGAAGCGACGGAGTTATCGGAGTTTATGCTTCCCGGATGGCCAAAGTAAAAGGACACGTGGTGCATGAGACAGCGAAGCTCTGTTTGTACCTAAAAGTTTACGAAAGGGCCTAACAGCCAGAATTCGTACTTAACTGAGTGGGTACCGGGAATCAATTACTATGATCTATGTTCATCAAGTTTATGTCGTACCAAAGAACCAGGGTGAACCAATTAAGGTATGTGACCTTGTGGACAGTGGCCCATTAGTATATTAATGACCGAACGGGGTGAGAGTCAAGGCGTTTCCTAATACCAAAGAGTCCCAAACATGAAAAGCATGCTGGTTGGGCTAAGGGAACCCTAATTCTTAAACCGGAAAGTACCCAAAAAGACAAGTAAACATGATGGCAGGAAGACGATCAGGAACACTCTGACTCTTCGAGCTAAGAATCTGCCTTATAATGGCCAAAATTAAGGAGGATGACAAGTTTAGGGGCCTCGCGGGGTCTGGGGTATGCGCGGGCGACTAAAGGAATGTCAGAAGGGCATTGCGATGGAATGCGACAGAATATGCACACCTATTGCATATGTAAGAGGGGTCGTTAATACGTATCTTTGTGAGAATAGTAGGATAGCAATATCAGAAAAACGTACTGGTGCTATAAAAATAATATATGAATTATTTGTACATTTTTTAAATCAAAATTTGTTGCAACAGAGAGGAAAAACATTTTTTCGAATAGAAAATGGAAGTCTAGGCATTTACAGGACTTATGACTTGTCCCTTGGATAATCCTTTCTAACTTTTAGTATGTTATTTATAAAAAATTCTCTCCATATCGTATTTTGTACTATTATAACAGTATTAACCACGAAGAATATTGTAGAATGCTTTTATTAGAACAGAAAAGTCTATCAGCAACCCGTCAATAGTCAATCAGTCAGCAGAATGCAGCCAGCAGTTGTATTGAAATTCCCAGCGCCTGTAATCAGTATAGGGGAGGCGACCCTCGCTCGTTTGTTGCACTCGGAACATTCATTACAGGCATAGAGCTGCTCTTTTCCGAAATTAGAACTTAACGTTTCATTAAGCTCACGTTTCTAGGGTGAAGTGCTTATACAAAGAAAGAAGATATTTATAATAGCTTTATACATATATATAAGAGAAAACTTTTGTAAATAATTACACATATGAAACGTTTGAACTAATTTCCATTAACTTAATACGGTGCATTGTGTAAAATATACGATTTTTATACTGAAATTGCTTTCTATTTATTTAATTAAAAATTACGCTTTGTCAGGGAAAAACATAAACAGCATTCAAAAAATCATTTTGAGTACAGGTATGTATCTTTAGGGATATTTAAAATTTTTTGAAATTTATTTATTTTTTGTTTTTGTTCATAATTGAATTGTGCCCATGTAGAAGGGCAAGTATAATACAAATAAAAGAATCCAAAAAACAAGTTTAATTAAACACAACGAGGTACCATTGATAATCAATAAATAAATTGAAATCAATATTGTTTAATTAAAAATAAACAATAAAATTCATTCAACAATGTTTTGAGTATGTCCAAATCCAGCCAGTCTGCAAGCATTTGGGCATACTCATAACACTGTTAAATTAACTACCTGGTAAGAGAAGAAGTATCCAAAATTGGAAAATTGTTTTCAGGCGTTGTGTAGTAGGTGAATTGGTTCAGCCGGATGAATCTTACCCGCAAGATAAAGGTTTCAACTCTTTTACTTCACAAAATTCAACATATGGAAGAGTTGAGGAAGTGTGAATGTTAAAGGTGTGAAAGGCCACTTAAACCAGCCAATGACAGGTCATAGGCCCTGTAAATGCCTAGACTCCCATATTCCCTTCTTAAAAATGTTTTCCCTCTCTGTTGCAACAAATTCAATAAATTCAACTTAATAGAGCTTTGTCCAAAAGTTTTCGTTAAATTACTCTAAAAAAAATCAAATCACGTACCTATATACCCTTCTACAAGGGCAAAATTCAATTGTTGAATAAGTATGTGTGTGTTATGTTTTTTAATAAAATAATCAAATCAAATATTCGAGTTCATATTATTTGTCGAAACGGTTAAATTTTCAGACCATTTTCGTGAATAACTTGTGCTGAAAAAATTCTAATCAATTTGTTGTGGAGTTAAATTTGAAATGTAGATTTTTGATTCGGGAGTCGCTAATACTATCACGGGACTAGAATCCGGTTAAACGTGAATAATCGAAAATACTATTTTTTTTCTTCCCTCATAGTTTTGCCTACGAATGGTTTATATACAGTAAATGGTTTTGTATGGAACTTTTTTTTAAAAATGTTAAATAAAATGCGAACATTTTTAGCTCCTGAACTCACGATTTAGCTCTGGTAAGGAGGTAAGCGCATTTGACTTGCATGATTGTCCCGAGTTCGATTCTCGACGAAATCAAGATTAAATATTTTATTAAAAAACTTCATTATATCGGATACAATCAAACGTGCACGGATTTCTATCGTGATCTCACTAAATAAAATTCAAATTTCTACTGAGAATATTAATTCACAGCTGAGTTGAAATAGTATGATCCTATTTAATAAGTGCTATTTTTATAAACGAGGTATTCGTTTCATTTTCTTTGTGAGAAAGTTTTTGTCGATATAACCTGACGTGCCCAAAATAATGATTGAAGGATCGACATAATACCCTTTATACAAAAAGAACAAGTAAATTCACACTCTTAACTTGGTTGAACGTGCTGAAAATTTATGATTTTTATTTTGGAAGTGCGTAACATTTTCGAAAGGAAATTAATAAAACAAAATTCTATCAACTTAATTACATGTTCTCAAAAATGTTTTCATTCCGAAAAAAAAACATATCATTCTAATGTTAGTTGGCTAAAACTAACCACACCTATTTTCATCCTATAAACATATACATAATATGTAAACTAATTTTGCAGGAAAAACCGAAGGGCATGTATGACAAGATGAATGAATGTAGAGAAGCTAGACATTTATGCCAGGAAAGATGTGTGTGGCGGTCCATTCTCTCTGCCTACCCCTACGGAGAAATGGCGTGATGGTAGTAGTAATAATCTTCCAGTTTTATAACTTGTTTAACCCCCTTTCTATTTGAGCTAGAAATGTTATTGAAATACTATTGAAACCATTAAATAACAGTCTTTTATTAAAAATGATTAAATATTATTCAATCTACATCATAAAAATATTACTGAATGTTTCTTCACGTACTCTGGAATAAAAAAATTCTGTTCCTCGGTCTACATAAAACTTATTTTTATATTACAACTTATTCCATGCGCCTCTAACATAAATTATTCGATTTGTAAATGAAAATCAAGATGTCAATTATTTTGATTGTAAATTTAGTTTTTTTACAAATAGACTGAAAAAATATTCACACTAAATTGACTGTATATTTGTAGAATTAACCTGGATTCCATAATGCCTGTCCAATGTTTTAATTGTTTTCCGTTCTATGATTTGTTTAAATTGGATTTTGTCCGTAAATTTGTTAAGTAAATAATAATTCCTCTTCTGCACCAAATGGTGCATAAGGAACTGCATAAGTACACAAATCGAAGCGTTTCTTGATTTGTTTTTGTTACATGAAGGTGAGATTATCAATCTAAACGCTTTCTCAGGCCAAGGGACTGTGAAATATTCCAGTGTAAAAACACCGTTTTAAATATTTCATGTCAACTGTGTCGAAAACAGAACTTTATACCTCTTGCATGATAGGTATGCGCGCTTACCATTACACTGCGAGGCGGATAATTAACATAATACAAAAAAAATATTACTTACTCTATTTTCCTTTTATGAGAAGCCTAGACGTAAACCCTGAACACATGTTAACATACTACTCTAGGTACCTACTTGTAATTTAGAGTAAACTTTAGTGAGATTTTAAAAAAATGGTGTTAGTTTACTTTAAAGGCTTGCCAAAGGAACAGTCATGTTCTGAAACCGGTCAAAAAACAACTCAGCCAGATGAATTTTCCCACGTCAAAAAAGGTTTTTGCTCTTTTGCTTCACAAAAGTCAACAGATAGAAAAGTTGAAGAAATGTAGACTTTGATGAAAGTGTATTTGACTACACATTTTTATCGATTGTTGCGTGGTATTATCGATAATTTTTTTTAATTTAATTTTTTTATTTAATGCACAAAATACACAATTTTACATAGAAACAATTATATGTTTTTTATGTTCCGACTTGTTCAAAAAATCCGTGTTAAGTCGGGACTCTTCGATATATAAATCAAAAATATTTATTTACATATTAAAACAATATATATAGGTAGTCAAAACAATATGCAAAATAATCAAAACAATATACAAAATAATAATAGAAAAATAAAAATAATAAAAATTTATAATACATGTCGAAAATGGAATCAAAAGTTATATAATAATACGTATGACAGTGATGACATACACATATACGATATACGTATATTGATAATAATGAAAACAGCAGCGATGTTATGCATTTATTCCCGAAGCAATCCCATACAGTGGTCTCTACCCCTCGATACAATCCAATTATGGATCTTCATCTTAAATATAGACAACAATATTTTGAGTTTGTCCAAATTTTTGTAGACAAGAACTGGATTCAACTCCCTGGGGAGTTGTTTATATTAACATATTACAACAGAGATGAAGAACATTTAAGAGAAGGTAATACAGAAGTCTAGGCATCTACAGGGCTTATGATCTGTCAGTGGCTGGTTTAAGTGGCCACTTTACTCACGAATTTACTCATGAATCTCACCCGCATAAATAAAGGTTTCAGCTCTTTAACTTCACAAACATCAACACATGAAAGAATTGAAGGAATAAAGATGTTCAAATATAGGCAGAATGGTGAATGTTACACAGTGTGTAAGGTGCCCACTTAAACCAGCCATTGACAGGTCATAAGCCCTGTAGATGCCTAGACTTCTTTATTACCTTCTCTTAAATGTTCTTCATCTCTGTTGTAATATGTAATATGTAGTATTTGGAGAACTTAATATGTTCATCCAAGACATTAAACACTCTCGGAGCCATATATGAAAAGTGTCTCCGAGCAAACATCGTACGCGTTCTCGGTATTAAGAAGTTTAGGTTACGCGAGAACCTCGTACGGGCATTCCGTTGGCAGCAGGACCTCCTTCCGTAGTCGACTGACCATAAAATTGTCAATATATAATATAAAACAATATATAACAATATAATCCTGAGATTATGATGAGCATTGGTTTGTACGTTCTTGATAATAACCTAGGACAGCGTCAGCATAGATTGTTGCATTTTTAGATTTACATGTTATGCAAGTTTATTTTCATTTGTAGATTGGCGGTTCCTCCCAACCACCCGATGTTAACAAGAAAATACGTTTAGATAAAAAATTTACTGATCACAACAAGCACATATTTACGATAACGCTATCATAAAATATTACAATTACTTATACGTAAAAAGTACCTGCGTGGATACAAAGTTTCGAGAACAATAAATCTCGCTTTATCAGATGAGTGAATTTAGAAGTTTTCAAACATTGCGCCTTTCAAATAACAATGCTAGGATTTCAGAAGCCAACCGCAGTTTATCATTAGAAGTATCAAATAAGATTTCTTGTATCGAGAGAATAAGATAAACTTTATCTAAAGTATATGCAAATCCGTGTCCCGGTAGATGAAGAATACAGTTCATCATCATCATGCTCCTATCCCCACTCGATGGTGCATAGAGCGCTGCATTAATACACCAAATGTAAAGCATCTCGGTTATCTGTTACATTCAGGTAAAATTATCAGTCTTCAGGTGCCAGTCCAGGAACAGTGAAATTTACATACACAAAAACCGTTATAACTCTTGTGTGACTATAATGTTACACGAGTCTACATTGAATATTTAGACTGAATTTAACTTTTTCTTTTTTTTTAATAATGAAGTCGTATTTTGGTGTTTTACGCTCAATTTTTTCAAATATGGGAAATATACCATTAAACACTTTATTTCTGGAAATGTTTTGTTTTTAAATGCCTGTATTTTAAAATATGTCGTCTTTTGCCTAAAATAAAAAGCTGTTACAATACCGCACCGTCTCCAAATGATTTTTTAACAAAGTCTTTTAAAAGTTAAAGACCGAGTGTCTTATGGGTTTAACTATTTTTTCTTGAGAAATCGAAACTGGGATATTGAATGCGCTAACCACTAAACTACGAGACCCACTTATCTCTACTCGATTTCATTTCCTAGGTTTTTTATCTGAAAGTAGACATTGAGTCAAAAACACCGGTTCTATTTCACAAAAAAATGATCTTCATCTGCCCAAACATAGAAAAATGACTTTTTAGTAAAGTTGCAATAAATCAATAGAATTAATAATATTTTTATTATTTTCAGCTCACATAAATCACATCAGAGAGGTTGCAGGTGTGGATAACGTGGGCTTAGGGGCAGGATATGACGGAATCAATTAGTAAGTATGAAGGAACCTTATTTATCTCTCCCAACCATAGGGGGTGCAAAATAATATAAATAAGTATTTTATTATTAATTTACATAGCATGAGATGAAAAACGTTCACAGGGAAATTGAAAAAGATATTTATATCAAAAGTCACAGAAACCCATTGAGATATCATAAAAAGAGATAATACTCTATACAAATCCGAACTAAAAAGTCGTCCCCAAAAGGAAAGGAATGACCAGCGGAGGGAGCGAGTATCGTCATGTCATATCACGTCGACTTTGACAAGCAAAATAAGTAGTACGGTAAAAAGCACGGACTGTTTACATCGGTCTACTGTAAGTTCTATTCAGTATGTCGCTCCCTTTTGCATACGCGTCACCTTAATTTATCGTTTCACTATACGCCCGACTAACTGAGCAGGACAGAGACAAGAGAAAGCTAGCGACTAATAAATGTTAGTAACAAGTTAATCAAACTTTTTTAAACATTAAAACAACTATTTTAAACAAGTATCAACTGAGTATGTATAAAAAAGCTCAACATTAAAATAAAAAATGTTTTTTAAAATTTGGATTTTTTAAAAATATTTTTAATATCTATAGTTTTCTTCCAGTAGCCTTTATTTAAATGAAAATTTATATATATATATATATATATTATATTTAAATGAATGTATGTATATTTGTCCTTGATATACTCGATAACTACTGGACCAATTTACATGCGATTTTTGGAAAAATTGTAATTTAATTAGGTTTGTAAATAATAATATTATCAATTTATTTATCAAAAACAAAGTTAGGAGGGAAAATAGGTTTTTTTATATGCATTTGACTAAAATGCAAATATCAAAAAATTTGGATCGTGCTGTTTTTTTGTATATTCAAAAAAGTTTGTATTATATCGTTTATTTATTAAAAATAATTGATGTTTGTACAATTTCTAAAAATAAATTACTAATTTTGAATGGATTTTTAGTAATGCTTCAATAATTTTATCTGAAATTTGATGCATTTTTGAAAAACGGATTTTTACACAAAATGCACCACTGTTGGAAAGTAGAGCAGAGTTTGACATTTGCAAAAAGAGTTCTTTATTTGAAAATGAATTATTTTATGCTTTAGAATTCAACCATAAACAAGTACCTAGGTACCTAATGAAATTCAATATTTGAAAATCAACAATTTTTGGTTTGGAATTTAATCAACAAGTACCTAGGTACCAGTGGCGTGCGGTGACTTTTGAAACTGGGCATGCGGTCATAAGAAGGTAAAAAACAAATTAAATTTTACATTTTTAACTTTTTTTTCTTTTTTTTAAATGAAGAAATATTTGCGTTCTTATGATTTCCCCAAATATTTCATTTTGAGGGCCATTTTCAACAAGTTGTAAATAACTCACTATTAGAAAATGGGAATCGAGTTGGAGTAGAGTGGGATACGAATCACGAACCTTTGATCTGTGAGTCCAAGATACTAGCCATAGGACCACAACTTGATTATTTGATAATAATAATATCGTATGCTTTAGAACAGCAGTTTCCATTTTTTGTCTATGGAACCTTAATTATTATTGGTCACTTTTTTGTGGAACCCCATCTCTATAGTAAAAATGTTAACTGACAAAAATAAAACCCGTTATACAGAATTGCAAATTTCTCAGATAAGTACAAAGTCTTATACTAAGGGGTAGGCAGAGAGGATAGAACGCCATACCCCTATTTCCTGGCGTACTTTCTACGCACGCCGATTTAAAAAAATCTATAAAACTAAATATCCTGTTAATAATAATAATAGTAATAATAACGTTCCTTTTAATTAAATGGAAGACTACTAAAACTTCTCTTCAGTAAAGATTAAATTAGGCAATTTCAATTATTTTCCCGATTAGCATCGCGGTTAAGTCCATATTCATTGCTTCCCTGAGCGGCCATATTAGGGATTATGAGATAAAAAAACAAATAACTAAAAATAAAAATCAAAAATAATATTTCAGACTGCAATTTTGGAGTTAAAAATGTAAAAGTTATCGCGATAAGCTATGTTATACGTGAAAAAAAAAACACTGAACTCAAAAATAAGTTTAAATTACGTTGTTTGGGTAAGGCATAATAAAAACCGGAAGTCAACATTGTTTTAGTGATAAAACGTCAAGAATTCTAACAACGCTGTTTTACACTAAATAAAATATTAAAATTTAAATTAGGTAATTATTGTTTTTTTACAGATTGAAATTCTCATTAGGTTATATAATTATAATGTTTTGAAAATTGTATTCACAATATTCTGTTTCCTGAATATTTTACTCAATTTAGTTAACAGTTTTAATTATAAACATAAAGAAATGTAGAAAACCACACAAAAGGCCTTACCCCGAAAAATGGAAAAGAATTTCAAAAATAATTTTTATTCCTTGGTAGGTAATCTTCATACAAATGCAAAATCCGAGCAGCATGCACAGTTGGTAGTGTAGGTTGATATGACAGTGTACAACACTCCAATATATGGGCGGAATTAGCGTTTTAAGTTCTAATACGCTTGCGCTAACTATTCAAAATCCCAGGAGCATTTTGAGCGTATGCGCATCTAATATTTTATATGCGTATCAGTTCGTTAAACCTCTGCGGTCAGCCGTGATGCGCGGTTGGTTGTTGCCGATTTGAGGGGCGATTACGTTTCATAATTACGTCAATAATCTATGATTAAAATACTTGATGTTTTTTATTTTTATTATTTTAAATCTTGAAATAGGGCACACATAAACATATTCTTGTGTGAGATCTAATAATAAGAGTGTAAATCTATTTCATTTACAAGTTATGTACCTACTACCTTCATAGTTTTCCAGTATTAAAGGCATGCGCCGCATGTATCGCATATATGGATGACACGCCACTGCTAGGTACACCCACTTATTAATGAAAAGTCTTTTTCCTTTTACCCGGACTGTTTTTTCAGGCTTTCACGACACATTTTTCTTTTCTTTTGGTTTCGAATTAAATGTCTAGATCACGTAAAAACCCGGCTGATGGTTAAAGAATGACTGAATTCACGTTAAGCATGAGTTGAGTGACATAATTTTAGAAGGCTCAGGGTAAAACACGGCCTGAATTTTCTTCATTGACACGTATTTTCTATATGGATTATGGCACTGAAGTAGTGATTTTTGCACGATTTTGATTTGAACAGGACGAGGCTTCTAAGCCAAATTTATGAAGAAAAACTAACCCTTATTACGAATAAATAAATAGTTGAAAAAAGGACAAAATAAATAACATGTGTCCATATTTTCGAAGAAACGTTTGTTCAACCAGCTAATAGCAGGCAAGCCAACGTCCGGGCAGGACAACGTCTATTGGGTCCGTTAGTTTAAAATAAAGTGTATCCCCACATACAGGCCATGTCTTTGTTGTTTTTTTTTTGTGTTTATGTCATAGTTTTTTCTGTATTTGTAACTTATCTACCTATCGTAAAAATTGTGTCGTGTCAATCAATTGTACAAACTACAAATAATTGTGTTTGGCTCGCAAGAGCACGAGTGACGTCAACGGTCACGTGGCCCTCAAAGAGAAATTGGATACAAAATATTTTATTATTATTTATGATATGATATTTTCTTGCGCGCGGTAAAAATTAGAGCAATAAATTGTACGTCAAAGTTTCTTGAAATTATACGAAAAAAATATATTTTAAGAAAAACGCACTACTTTGAATGACGTCACTATTTCAGATGAATAAACCAAAGATATGAGAGCTTTGAAGGATATCCGGTTTGCTAACCGTAAATGAACCAATCGGGAGAACTGACAGAGAAGAACCTCTGACGTCACACGTGGAGTTATTGAAAAAATACAAAACTTTAAAAAATCATAGCGCTGATAATACGATAAATATATATTTTTTTTAAATTGGCTTAGTTTATTAGTCTATTAAAAAATTAAAAAATACAAAAAAACACTGAACTTCCTCATTGACATATTCATTCGACCCGCCACCAAACCAAATTGCCGACCGCTACACAATAATATCCACACAAGCAATACGCGCCAGATACTTCCCCAACACAACACTCTACAGCACGCGAGAACAATCTTATCCTTCCTTCACTCTCAGGTAAAAATCCTGAAGAAAGACCTCGTAGCACAGTGCTTGAAGTAATCGACTAGCAAGCTAGATACTTGAAGTAAAATACTGATCATCATACCTTCATGTAACATACGATCGAAATACGCTGTATCTGGTATTCCATTGTAGTACACTATGCACCACTCGGTGTGAAAAATGTATGATAGTGATGGCGCGTTTAAATCCAGGAGTACTTGTTAACAAACATTACATTTTTATAAATATTTCCTTTTTCGTTTTCTTTCTTTTTATTTGTACCGAAATCTTTATGTAAAATATTTGCATTATTTTGGTATCTACTCGTACATACAAAAGAAAATAAATTTGTATAAATACGGATTTTAATAATAAATAATGTTCCGTATATATTTTACATGCGTAAAAGTATCACGCTTCGTTATATTTAACAATATAGGGGCTTATATATTTTGTAAGGATATTATTTGCATTTCTTCGCTTCTTTTTTCCTTTCTTTGTATAATCCTCACAAAAATTGTTTTCAAAAAACATCGTCTGGTTTTATTGGAAAAAAATGCTACCCAAATACTAAGATAGGGCATAGATATATTTTTTATGCGTATAAACACACAAAATAATGATAGCGGAATTAATAAAATCACCTTTTAATGCTCTCATTTTTTATTGTTCAGTCTACCAAATATAAGGCAATTGACATATAAGATCATTCTTTAAAAATCATCTGAAGCATTATTTTTTATCGGAAATTTCAATCAAAAGCAATTAATCTATTGCAGTTGAGATATCCGTTAATTAAGATTAAAGATAATAAAATATATTTGATATTTGGTAACAATGATTCGGATATAAGTAATTAGGAAAATCAATATCATTATCGATCCTTTATCCACGCCTGATGGTGCACAGGGCACCGTATTCGTTACGTAAATTCAGCAAATCCCGGTAGTTCGTTACAGGAAGTGATCAGTCTTAAGCTAGGGTTTCCTAGGACAGCGGTGACCGTATCTTAACGGCCGTAGTGAACGGTGATGCGGTGGACAGCCGTCGTAACGGTGACTAGAGAGTGGTTTCCCAGGAAAACGGTGTTGATAACATTTAACAACGCCGTTTTCCTAAGAAACCACTCTCTAGTCACCGTAACGACGGCTGTCCACTGCATCAGCGTTCACTACGGCCATTAAGATACGGTCACCGCTGTCCTAGGAAACCCTAGCTTTACGCCTCGATTAAGTTTTCAAAAAAAAAATTGAGAAAAAATAATTAACGTTTTTAAAATTATTAATTAATTGGAACAAGTAGAATTGAGAAAGTTTGAAATTGTTTAAACATTGAAAGTCCTTATTGGATTCGACCCCAAAGGAATTTTTAAAATTAACATATTACGACGTAGATTGAGAACATTTTAGAGAGCTTATGATATATCATTGGTTGGCTTAAGTGGTAGCCACTTTACACACTGTGAATAATTCACAATTCTGTCAACGGCTTAACATACAATTTCTTCAATTTAAAAAAAAAAAAAATCAGGTGTCGCCTGGTATGTTGGTGAATAATTGAGTTAGAATTATTTTACCCGTAACGATAAAAGCTTTAGCTGTTAAACTTAACTCTCCCCTCTCGTTGATGTGTAGCTATTACACATTGCATCTTACAACTTAAATATCTCGCTAAATATTATAAATATTGAATTGAGATTTTCGTGATTCCTCCATTATACATTTACATATGGATTTAATTATTAAATAACACATATTTACTGTCACTGAAAAAAACGATTTAGCAGAAATCAGAGATAAACCACCCATATAATCAAAAGTTTACCCATGTGTCGCTATGTGGCGGCGATGAAGTAAAAGTGCCGAACTTCCTCGTTAGCGCTTTCACCCTCTAATGGCTGTGGAATCATCTCCCATCTACCATCAAAGATATTACTACATTATCTCTGTTTAAATCAAGTCTGATGAAACATCTCCTTTCTCTTCCTTAATCTCTCCTCCTTTCCTTTTTCCTCTTTCCTCTTTTTTCCTTTTTCCCAGTGAGTAATAGTTTTGATTTAAGGTGATTTATAAACAAATACGTTTATTTCTATTTTTTTATATTTTTAACTTTTTAATCTTTTTTTTTCTATTGAATATGTTCTGTAACTTGAATTATAAAAATATTTTTTTTATTTTTTTGGTTGGTTGGAAGAAATTGCCATTTGGCAATAAGCCCGCCAATGTACAAATAACATTATGTACAAAAAGTTAAATAAATAAATATTTTACTGTCTCTAACGCCCTTCACGTCTAAATCTTGACGCTAAAGTTACACAAGATTCTGTCATTTTTTTGGCAAGTTCAACCTGAATTATTCTTTTTTTATTTCTTCATGAATGTTTTTATGTTAAATAAAGGTTTATTGATATTTATATTGTTTTTATATGTATTATATTATTCGCGAGCAATAACACCGGTTATATCCCATCGGAGCTTCGTTAATGGTAGTCCAGTCACTGACGTTCTGAGATTTAGCAATGGTTTTTTTTTTTCATGTTTTTAGTGATTATTTCAAATATTATCAGTTTTGAACTCAAATATAGTTTATTGAAGCAGTTGCTTATGAATATTCCATTTTCCAGATTTTTTTTCTTTCATTTTTGAATGTGTAATTATTTCGCAGAACGCGCGAATTTTTTTAGTGCAGTAATGGAAGGGTCAACAAAAATAAACAGGTAGAAGAATTTAAGAAATATGAATGTTCGGGCATAGACAGAATAATAATTGTTATAGTGTGTAAAGTGGCCACTTAAATTGGCTTAAAATAAGATCATACGCCTAGCATGAGTTTTTAGTTCAGATAGTTTCATTTATCAAAAAGTATTTTTCCACAAAATAATGCATAGTCCCTGGACTCCTAAAGCGTGAGACTAATCAAGTTTCCTACATGTTACAAAAATGATCAAGATTAACTTCGGTGGTGTGCCAATGCAGTGCCTTATGAACCGATGGGTGTGGAAACGAAATAATGAGTAATGATGATTGTTTTTTTTTTCAGTATTTGTGTACAAAAATATAATAACGAAATTCAATAAATCATCATAATTCGAAAAGAAAATAACTATTTTTCGGCTTTTACCTAGTTGCGGAAATTAAAATGTATAAATATTTTTATTTTTATCACTAGTTTAGCAAATTTTTAAAATTAAGCAATAATCACGAAAGATAAAATAAAAGTACACGATTTTCACTTTAGATTGATAATAATATATGACACCTACAACTAACCCCAACGTTTGTTTTGACATCGTCTTGAGTCAATCATAACATCAATACTTTTTTCTTGGACAGTTTTTTCATTTTTGTTGATAATATTTGTCAATATTTATGAAACTCCCAGTGGATCAAGTTCACCAATGTCTGTCTTCAAACGTTTAGATTAACTTAAAATATTGTTAAGTAACTTATGTATAAAATTGCATAAAATTTTAAAGCATTGTCAGGCGATTGCTCGTATTTTTTTAAAATAACCCATCTCAGCTCTTTTATTACTCAATCTAATAACAGTTTTAATAAGTTGAAATTAATTATTTAATTTATTTTGACATTCAAATTACCAGTTCGTTTCCAAAAACAAGAAAAACACTTGTGCCTATAAGAGGACATTTTAAATATTTAAACAATAAAAAAAATAAATTGAAAGTACCAGATTTTTTTATCGTCAATATTATTCCTTTCCGCAAATAATCTTGCATTAATACACAAATCACATCTATTATAGTATTTTATTGTTTTTGTTTTATGGTGTTAAGTTAATCGGGTTTATACTTAAGTTACCAGTCCAGGGACAATTTTTTTATTTATTTATTTAATAAACTTATTGCAAATATTTTATCTCAGGGAATTTGTATAAAACTTACTCATTAAAACATTTATACAGAGCGTCCTCTAGTTAAGATAGTCTCCATTTAACATGGCTCAACCTGTCCTGAGAAAGAGGTTTTTTTTTTTTAATGTTAAAATGCCCTTACAAATGAATATTTCTTGTTAACCATGTCGGAAATGAAACCTGAGACCTCTTGCTTGTTAGGAAAACACACTGACCACTATACCATAAGGTGAAAATTTATCATACCCTTTTTACTCTACAAAAGTCATGATGGAAGGTTTGAGTAAATTTGGGCGCTTAAAATAGACAGAATACAAAACACCCCACATTTTGTTTTTTTTTTTTTTAATTTGATAGGTTCCGGATAATCCTTCTATAGAGAACTGTTGGAAAAATATTCGTTTATCTGACTTCAATATCAACTCTACTGTGGTTTTTATTTTTGCAAAATAAATTATTAATTAATTGTTTTATTGAAACTTTTCAGCACTCCAAGAGGCTTGGAGGATGTTTCTTCATATCCCCTTCTTTTTGCCGAGCTGATGGCTAATGGGTGGTCAATTGAGGAGTTGAAAAAACTTGCTGGGCTGAACCTTCTAAGGGTCATGGAAGCTGTTGAGAAAGTCAGCACGGAACAGAAAATAGCTGGGATTCCTCCTTATGAAGATACTATCCAGCCCCGACCGCCCGATCCTTATAACTGCTCTAGTCAAGATCTATTCTAGAAAACAAAATCACAGTATTCCAAAATGATACTTGAAATTTATCATCAATTATTTTTTTAAGAGTTAAATTACGTGCTACTTAATTAATCAAATAATGGAAATATAAATGTTTATACACATATTTATTAATTATGTATTTATACTATCAGATAACCGAATTATAATTAATATTCTAAATTCTTTTAAAAAATCTTTTACCTTATCAAGGACCTGTTGCACTACAAAAAAAAGGAATGAAAATGTGTCAAATTAAGTAAATTAACCAATCGATGCTTTTTCAAAACAATAAACCAATAAACCAAAAATTACCATTGAGCAGTTTTTTGGTGCAACTGGTTCTAAAATTGATTTTTTAAATATTTATTAAAACCAAACTATTTGCGCTACTAGTCTGGTTATATTAAATATTTAAAAAGTCCAATAAAGTTATTGTTAAAAATAAAATAAAATGTTTTTGTTAAAATACCAGAGTCGAAAAAAATTTCATTGATATAAGTCAACTCTATCGATCTTATGTAGTGGTCAAATGTTGAAAACATTTTTTCACAATTATTTAGAAAACCCCCTTATCTTACGAAGACGTTTCATTTCAAATGTATTCATTATTCGCGTTAATGCTTTGTTCAGTATTTTAAAAAGGTTTGATTTGACTTATGGTTGTAGCCAATATTTCTTTAACAAAAGGTTGGTTTAAATATTTTTTGGTTGATATGTATTATAAAAGCTTTAATGAAATTGATTAGATTTAAATAATTAGACTGATTTACAATTAAACACATATCAATTCAATATGTATCATAATCAATTCATTAAATATTGAACTTATTATAACTTTTCAGGAATAACAAACTCTCGTGTCAAGCCAAAATATATCTTGTAATTTATATTGAACTAGGTATCCTTTCATCACGTATAAAATAAAAAAATGAGTAAATCTACTAATGTTTATGTTGTTAGTAATTTTTATTATTCAAATTATATTGGACAATCATTCAGAATTATTTTCACATAATAAATATCTTAAATATGTCGCTTGAAAATTTTATATTATAAGTTATTGTTTGAACCCGTTTGTGCTATTATATTAAGATAAAAACGTTTGTTATTTAATAAAAATGTTATTGTTACAAATATGCTTTATAGAAATACAAAAAAATATGCTGTAATATAAAAAATAAAAAAACATATCGCATTAAAGATCTAATTAGGTAATGAATTAATGCAATCGATTTTACAATATATACGAGCATTTCATACTTGCTTTGATCAATCTACTTTTTTCTTAATGAAAAAACTTATACATTTAGTTTTTGGCCTGTATTGTTTTTATTTTAAATAGATGCAACCTTGAAATTAAAATGTAGCTTTTTTTAAAATTATAAATGATGAGTTAAATTCTGACTGTAGTATATTAATGTAATAATAAATTTACTTAGTTATCTAACTCCTATTTTTTTTTGTTTATCAAATGAACGTGTTCCTCTCATACAAAAACACCCTTTAAAATCGTTTAAAATGACATACTGACTTTAAATGAACTTCAAAATATGGTAGCATTTGAAATGACTTTTTGAAATTAAATTATAACTTTTGACCACCCGAAATCTTAATTAAGTTTAATGTATTTTAATTGATTTAAGTTACCCAATGAGAAAGTTAAGTGATTTTAACTTTTTTTTATTAGTTAATAAAGTATCAAACTTAACAAAAAAATATATTGTTTACTCCATACGTGACATCACAAGTTGTTGTCATTGAGTTTTGCTGCCATTTAGAGGTTTTAAAATATGGCTACCCGGAAACCGGAAATCACAATACATAACAGCGCAATAATTGATTGAATTGATAGAACGTGTGACTTAATTCAAAGTAGTTTGTATTAATAAAAAATATTTTTATTAATTTTGTCAAACATTTTCGAGAACCTTTGCAGTATAATTAAACGCTCTAATTTTTATCGCGTTAACACGCTTAATTACGAAAACATTTTATTAACATAATTTCTTTGTAGCACTGAACTTTCTAATTTAAGATAATGTTTTTTGTAGCTAACGAATTATTGCATCAAATTTTATTTCTGGCCAACAATTTGATTTGTAGTTTGGAGAACGTGATACTCACTAACCATAACCATTTTCTGTTAATAATATATAAAATAGTTAATTTTTATGAAGACTTCCCCCACTCCGGCCCATAGACTTCAATTTTTAAACATTATTAAATAATTGCCAAATTAACAGTATTCACTGTTTGCCAAAATTTAATGCTTTTAACAAACGTTTTCATTGTAATTAAAATTGTATTAAATAATATTATTCAAATCAACGAATCGTGTAGGAAAAATACTAAAAACATAATAACCTACGTAAGTAAATTATACTGTAATATATAATTAGTTTAGTACCTACTCATGTAATTAAAAAAGACCAATTATATGAATAGAAACATCATAAAATTATATTATATTGTTTAATCGTAATTTTTATTTTTTAATGTATATTACTGTGTCAAATTTTACAGTATTGTATGTTAAAATACAAAAAGTACGTTCATTAATAAATTATATATAAACCCCTAAAATTGTATTTTTTACTAATTTTTTCCGTACTTATAAAACTTGTATCATGTGTCCAGGTAAATAAATAACAAAGTTTTGTGTGTGAAATAGAATCAGAACTCCGGATAAGCCAAAATGTAAAAGATTAAATCGTTATTAACTGGTAATATTCTGAAACACCTTTGTAGTGTAGTGATGTAGAAGATAGCGCATTCGCCTACCATGATAAAGGTCTCGGTCAAATCCTAGCAGAGTGGCCGTAAAACGATTGTTTTAAAAGTCTTTACACTCCAATATTTCACTGTTTCTGGGCTGGTACCTGAAGCGTAGAATCAATAACTTTAATGATTTTATTGGATTGCTAATGCAGTACCATATGGATCAGATATTCTGTCACTATTCGGTATTCAACTAAATACTGGGTATTATTTGGCCGAACACCGAATACCGAATCATTGGAAAAAACGCACCTATTACTCAAAAACGCATCCATTTTAATCTTGAATCATTAGTTCAATACTCGAAATTGATCAGAGGTAAGTCGTGATGAATGAAGTCATTTTTTTCAGCTTTTGTTGGTAGAAAATGATTTTGCTTTTCCACATAAATAATAAAACCTCGCGAGATCTTGTTGTTACACAGCAAACACGCAACCACTTCAATAAAAATCTCATTATATTCCCAAATAGGTGATTTTTCATTAAATGTGTCATGATGAACAATGAACCAATAATTCATCATCATCATCATTCCCTTTCCGCGCCTAATGGTACACAGGGTACTGCGTTGGTACACCAATCGCAGCGTATCTTAATCATTTTTGTTACAATAAGGTAAGATGATTAGTCTCACGCTTCAGGTACCAGTCCAGGGACTGTGAAATATTCTAGTATAAAAAAACCCTTTTAAATAAATATTTCAAATCTACCCCGTTGGGAATCGAACCCGAGACATCTTGCATGGTAGGCATTCGTTCTGACCATTACACTACGAGGCCGACAAAACCAATAATTACTAATTTCTTATTATTTTTACTGATTGGGACGGGACTATCAGTAACACAATGTGATGTAATAACGACAGGTCGTAACCTGCCACGCGCAAAATGCACACATCTTTTGCTAAACATTGCGTGGCCGAATATTCGTCATTCGACCAAATTACTATTCGTGGCATCTCTAATATGCATCACTTTGTGTTAAGAAATGCAGTATTATTCACACAACCCAACCGACTGTAATCAGAACAGTATCAATACGTACAATCATTAAAAAGCAACATCATACTCACTGAGGTATGATTAAATAGAAATGACGCTACATATACAGCGAGTTTAAAGTCGTGTTCTAAAACTACAGAAGGACTACCAACTGTTTGTGTTGCTTACTTTAAATTAAAAACTGTACGTTTGCATTGCTTATTGCTTCACGTTTGCTTAGCGTAAACAAGGAAAAACACTATTTACCAAATACCAAATACAAGATAAGCTCCGGAACCTTTGTTGAATTAAACACACGTCGGGTGATTAGTACCGAATATATCTGTCATGTGCAAATCAATGACTTTCTGTAGTAAAAAAAACCCTATTATGTATGATTACACTATAAATGATATATTGTTCGAAAGAGTGAGCGAAATTAGAGGCCTGGGTATAGTGTTTGATGAACATAACGAACAAAAGCATGAAAACATTAGGTTTCCCGCTTCGCACTGTCAAAGACTTTAATTCACTTCAAGTAATAAATATTTTGTATGCAGCACTAGTTCGTTGTCAGTTAGAATATAATTTCATTGTTTGGTCTCCTCAGTTTATGCGTGTAATTTATGTTATCTAAGGTAATATTAAATTAAAAATTTACGAATCTCAAATACTTTTTTTGAATTCTCTCTATGTTCCTAATGTGTAATTTATATTTTATATTACACTTTAGGAACATAGAAAGAATTCAAAGAAAGTATTTGAGATTCTTAAATTTTAAATTAAATATTCCCTTTGATAACATAAATTACACGTATCTATTAGACACTTAAAATTTTATTTTATTAGAAGATCATAGAAAAATAAATGACCTTCTTTTTTTATTTTAAATTTTAAATTCGGAGCTCGATTGTTGTGAACTCCTAAATCTCTTTAACTTCAAAATACCTAATCTAGTCACTAGAAGTACGTAGTTGTTTGCAACTACGAGTACATTCGTAGGTACGAGTACTAACTATGCACGACACTCTCCGATTCCGCGTTTACGTTCATAGCCAAGGCTAACAAATTTACTTGTGAAATAGACATTTTTAATTCGACAATTATCCATTTTAAAACGTTTTTAAATGCACTGTTTGAAACTAATTATTAATTATTATTAATATATTAATGCTCAGCTTTTACCTAATAATAATCTTAAGCACTACATCTGTTTTAAACACGGAAGTTAAGAGTTTTAAATTTCAGATTGTTGCTAAGATTTACATCTTCTTGTGTATAATAAAATATTTTTGCAAAAAGTATTATTTTAATTTATGGAAAGACAGCCGACGTTGACTCTGTTGTTACACTGACAAAACATTTTGAAAGTTTGTAAAAAATTTTGTATTTTTGATTACTACTTGCGAGATACATCAAAAGATGTCAGTAACCAGCTTTCAAGTCAAGCATACAGTCACCTAACGATGAAAATCAAAAGCTCTTCCGCAATTTTCTTGAACCCTTAGAAAAACATACCACAAAATAACACGGATGTCTCTCGTAGGTGGTTTGTTTTAAGTATTCATTTCATTCCTATACTTGTATATGTTGTTTTGAAAAAAAAGTATTTCCATAATCGATATAAAAAAATAATTGTTCCCGCTATAAGTAACTCAATAAAAAATTAATTTTTATTTATATCTCACAGATACACTAATAAATGAGTTATCAATGAGACGAGTAAAACAATTTCTATAAGGACCAAATAATTGTTTATTTTACCAAAATACAATTTTATTTTCTTTTTCAAAAGAAAAAAAGCGAAATCATTCTATAATGTGAAGAAATTGATCTGATCGACGTCTAAAAGTAATTATATTTTGTAAACAAACCTTACAAATAAATTGTGAAATCAACGGTAGTACCTTTAAAAAATAATTATGGTCAGATTGTCCCCGTGGCTAGTGTCGGTGACTCACGGATCAGAAGTAAGACGTTCACACCTCTACCAGAACTCAATTTCCATTTTATATTAGTGAGTTATTTACAACTCATTTTAAAGTGAAAATATTTGTTTTAACGGGACTAGTTTTGCAGATTCACAGATCACGAGTAAGATGTTTTCCATTTTTTAAAAGTAAATTCATTAAAAATTGTCCCCAAAATTGAACTATTTTGGATAAATTGTAAGAACGCAAATATATCCTCTTTTCTTTGAAAAATATCGTTAATACGCAGATATATTTTATTTTAGTCACTCTCTTCACTTAACGTACTTCGGCTGTAACTGCAGATTTGCAAAATTGGAACATTTAAATGTAAATGGAAAAAAATAACAGATTAACCTGTCCATTAAATTTATTAGTTTTTACTTTCAACTTGATAAAATAAAGATTTTGCATTTAAAAAAGAAAATGGTACGGAATTGAATTAATTTGTGTCACTTTTCATTGAATTATGCTTCAGAAAACTCAAGGCACATCTGAATGAACAGCTCATTAAAGTAATTAATAAGGCACGTTTTAAACATTTTTGACAGTCGAAGATGTCAAAAGTTCATTAAACTAAAATAAACTTCGTTTACAAAAACTCACAATAAGTGGTAGTACCAACAAGCTCTTTCGTTTTTAAAATTCATATTATATATTCAAATACATTAATATTAGGCAAACAAAAACATCCGAAAAATATATCACGAAGTTAGATATGGACAATTGTAACGTATTAATGACAGGTAAATGATATTTAATATTAAAAAACTCAAGTCAATAAAATATTAGACTGACATTAAAAAATGAAATAATTTTTTAGTATTCCTGAAACTAATAAAAAAATATATGATGCCAAATTACTGCTTGTAAAAAAGTAAAGTTTTTTCTTTTTTATTTATTTTTATTAGTATTCGTATCTTTTCGTATCAAGGCAAAATAAAGTAGACGATTACGTTTAGGACGAGTGTTTTGAGTGATTGAATACTTAAATTAGTTAAAATCCTGAAAAAGGGAAAAGTGGTACAAAGCGCGTTTATTTACTATTTTAGATAAAATAATTAAAACACGCACCCTTTGTCGATAATTTTTCCAAATAATGTCTTGATTCAGTATTGCATATTCGATTTTTTATAAATTCATATTTAGTGAAAATTTACTATTTCTTTCCAATAAAACTGCAAAAAAATTAAACATTTAATTTTTCCAGTTTGACAATGAAGGAATGTAGTGTTATTTTAAAATTGGGATCATAACTATGTTTTTCTAAATCCTGCTTCAGAAGGGGGGAAAATGAAAAATACTACATAAAAAACTTGGATTGAATTCTTCCTACAACCGTCTTGAAATATTTACTGAAGTATATTTAATAGTCCTTTGACAGATGTCTGAAACGTAATGATTATCTTGCATACATACAGTTGACTTAATAAATATTTTTAATTTAGTATAACCATTATAATTATTGTTTCAAGTGAAAGTTTGAAAGAACTGTTTTAATAAACTCAGTAGAATAGCTTGGTAAAAGCTTTTTTTTACTCTGCGTGACACAAAAAAGATTCATTTGGCATATTAAAGGAGAGACGAATAACATTTTAGAGAAAGATATGTAGAATTTTAGGCACTTACAGGGATTACAACCTGTAACTGGCTGGTCTAAGTGGCCACTTTACACGCTGTGTAACATTCACAATTCTGCCTGAATTAGAACATCTATATTTCTTCAGTTTTTTTCTTCTCAAACAGATGGAAACCACCAAGCTTTTTGATTGAGTTTATTAAAACAGTTTGTTTAAAATTTTCACTTAAAACAATAATTATAATGTGCTTTATACAAAATTCAAAATATTTATGAAGTCAACTGTATTAAAGCGACCGAACAATGTTTTGCCGTCGAGATTTTGTTTCAGAGTCAGGTTTTTATTTAGTTTCTATCCAATAAACCTTAATGTGACTAACTCCTCCATAAATCTTTTTGTGTATACAAACAAAGGTAAGAAAGAAGCAAATATAAATATCTTCTCCGCAATTTCATTTGTTTTATACATTACTGAATCAACATTTATTTTAGCTATCTATAACAGCAAAATTCGATGTAAAATTCGACGAATTAAGCAGTTTTTCTATAATAAGACATAAATAATTTAGTAAAAAGGACAGAAAAATATTGAAACAAGTAAAATGGTGATTTTATGATTTAAATAACGTTTAAAATACTGTTGAGAAATTAGGAATATCATTTTTTACTTTTATGAAAGCTCAAATAATAGCAAAAATTGGACGTACAAAATAATGAGTTTTGAGTTTTTTAAAAGATGTTTTAATATAAATACCATATATTCATTCATTTCGTTTGAATTCATCCTTAAAAAAATTCCGTACTGCGTAAATACTACGTTGGTTAACACACATAAAAAAAACTAGTTAAAACTGCGACCAATAATAATGCTCTGTTTTTTTTAAATTTTGCAGTAGCATCTCTTATAACTAGAAATTACTAAAATGGCTCATATAAACGGTTAGCACTTGCAGAGGTTTACTCGACCGAAACTAAGTGTTACAGTTACAAATGCATTCAAATAATGATGTGGTTATGCCTTGCGAAGTGCAAATAGAAATAGCCAACTAAAGCCTTAACTTTAACAGAAAATTTAGCAGCAAATTTGCATTACTAATTTGCATGTGTGAATAAGTCCAAAGATCAATGTTTTGCGATTTAGGTATACTTCGTAATTTTTCAGTAAATAAACAACTATATCGTATTTTGTTTTACTTTTATTAATGAATTTTCTGTATAAAACAAATTTTAGCCAGCGTCAGTCAGACGAGAAAATAATGCAAGAAATATTTTTACGCAGTTATTATAATTTCTAATAGTATATTATTTTTTTATCATTATTTTTTGACAACTGATATGTTTATGTACTTGTGGGATATATGGTGAGCGGTAATAGCGGGTTGGTCCGCTGTCATTCGGACGAATATAAACATATTTGAGCCAGTGATCATGATCGCCTTAATGTCGCTTCTTGCTAAGTTGTCTGGAGGCGCGATACCCTGCCGATACCACATCATACACGTATGGACACTTGCACCTATCTTGAGATAGAGACAAAACGGCTTTTTGCAAAAAGCAAAAAACATTTGCTTTTATGCGGTGTAGGTTATCCGTGTCCAGGTGAATCAATAATACAGTTATGTGTGTGAAATAGATGCAAAATTCTAGATAAGTGTTTTCGATTCAGTGGCTACTTGCGAGTAAAATTTCTTAAAAAAGGAAGACGGGTGGGGATCGTTGGGGAAAGTGATGGAATAACTGACCACTGTCAAAAGAAAAAAAGCCTCATACTTGGAAAAGTATGCCCTTTTACAACTTATTATGGAAGGAAATATTAAGGGCAGGCGGGGTATAGGACGGTATTATGCTCATGCATCATGGCTCAGAAATCTTAGACTGTGGTTTGGTAGGCCGGATGCAGCAGCGCTGATTAGACTGGCCCAGGATCGTGATGAATTCATAATAATGGTTTCCAACCTCCGGTAAGAGCGACAAAAGTAGAAGAAGAAATTCACCCCGCCTTTAGACACTAATAAATCATATTATTATCTAAACCATCTGTCGTATTTATATTTTTAATTTTACCAAAAATTATATTTTTCACTATAGTACCTAAATCTTCACAGATTGCAGTGACGAGATTGTATATCACTGATACCCATTCCAAAGATTTTAATAGAATAGTACCCGACGGAAAAATAAAAGATAATGAGACTTCACAAATATGTATACTAACGTGATTTGGAATGAAATCATGCATTGCCTTGTGAAAATTAACGAGGTATTTGAATATATTTTAGACCGTAGACCATAGAAAATAATTTAATCTGCGTTGTGCATTTATTTTTTTGGAAGATACCGTATGTTTTCTGCGCATATGGCAGTTTTGTGAAAATAAGCCCTGGTTTCAAGAATAAAATATAAATTAATTAACAAATGTGAATTTTATTATGTTTACTTTAATGTGGCGGTTTTTTTTGAGGGAATATACTTATTGCACTTATTAATTTATAAATTTGTATAAACCACTTTAACTTTAGAATTATACGTCGACCGGTTTTGAGGTAACTTCCTCATCATTAGGACTTGAACATTCGGTTCAAGTCCTGATAATAGGGAAGTAATATTGAAACCGATCGACTTATAAGTTCAAAGTTTAAGTGGTTTATATCAACTTATTAATTATATGTGAACATGTTCATACCACAATGTTTTAAAAATGAAAAATAAATTATTGTATAAAAGCAAAATGAGGAATACAATTATTATATTCTTAAAAAAAGTACCAAAAAGCTGTTAAAATTACAAATATCTTCTGACGAAAAAGGTAATGTAATAATTTGATTTGGAAAAAATCTCCATATTTGAATGGGACAAGCCATGTTAGATGAAGACTTACCTAAGCAGATGATATACCATATTTATGTTAAAATTCTCTTTTGAAAAATGAATTTATGCTACAAACATTATTTTTCTTGTACTTCCTGAAGATTGTTGAAGAACAATTAGTATTCACAATATTTTTCGTGGTATTTAAACTGTAAACATATACATCACAAACACATACGCGAAGTTTATTTAGGCAAAGTTAATTTACTTGGGTTGTTTACCTAAATATTTGAATTCCGGACTTATTAAGAGATAGTCGTAAATTATAAAAACATACAAATGAAGTTATGGTACAATACTGTTCAATCACCACCCATTATCTCTTATAAAGGAAACTATCCAGGAATTGAATTAATTTCTCTCTCAGATTGACTGGACCTATCTTTTTAGTAACATAAATATAAATGAAGCTGTAAGTAAATTTAATGATCTATTGTCTCAAGCCATTGATCTGTTTATCCCGAAAAGAAAAGTTTTTCAAACCTAAATTCCCCTATTGGTTCAGTGTTGAACTGAAACAATTGATTTTCAACAAAAAAAGAATTGGTAAGCTATATAAAGAGACAGCTAATTTATAACACTATCGCCAATTTTCTCACCTAAAAGAATTGTGCAAAATCAAATATGGAAAAATAACAAGACATATATTGAAAATATGGAATGAAAACTAACCCATAATCCCAAAGAATTCTGGCAATTAGTCGCGAAAAACGTTCTGAAAGCTATATTCCTTCTAATATGATATCTACAGCTATTCATATTACTGATAGTCAAGATATTGCAGATCTTTTTGCCGAACATTTTTCTTATGTATATTCTGTTGACAATATTTCCTATGCTCCAAATAACTCTTTCCTGAATTACATAGATACTGTAGATCTTAGCAAGTGTGAAATATCTATTGGTGAAGTATTTTATTGTTTAAACAGATTAGGCAGGAATAAATGTATCCGTCCTTATGGTATTCCTGAACTGTAGTTAAATGAATGCAAATTTATACTATTCACGCCCATTTGTATACTGTATAATATATATTTTTCCTGTGGCACGTTTCCTGATTCTTGGAAAATTATTATATATAAGGCCGATTTTTCAGTCTGGTGACAAGTTTGATGTAAAGAATTATAGACCCATATCAATGTCATCTATTTTTTCAAAAATATTTGAATCTATTTTAACAAAAAAAATTAGCACTTGTTTTCAAAAATGTATTGATTGATCAACAACACGGATTTCGAGCTGCCAAAACCACTACAACCAACATGCTTGCTTATACTACTGCTATTACTTGTGATCTTAAAGACAATCTTCAGTCTGATGCGCTTTATACAAACTTTTCCAAAGCTTTTGATAAAGTCAATCACACAATTCTTCTGGCTAAAATACAAAATTTAGTTTATTAGAAGAACTGAGATGGACCTGACACGCATTTTTAAAATACTTAATGTTAAAAGTGATGTCCCATCTCTGTTGCAATCTATTTCTTTTCATGTTCCCAACCATGTCACCCGAAGCCAAAATTTGCTATTTATTAAATCTTCTAAGAGCAAGTTTTGTTTTTATGTCCCAATGTCCAAAATGTGTAGATTAGTCAATTCGTCACACGATTTGGAATTCATTGGGAGATATTTTCCGACTTTTCGTATATCTCTTTTGTTTTGCCCTTGTTTGTCTTTGCTACATAGTTTTATTTTATTTTTGTTCAGTTTCTTGTGTTTATGTTTCTTCATATACATTTAGATATATATTTGGATAATTTGTATAGCGCCAGTTTTGTGAAAATCACCTCAAGGGCGCAATAACTGTTGTAATTGGTTTAGGCCGTATATATAATAAATAAATAAATACAATAAATTAAACTAAATGTTATTCAAAACTAACTAACTAACCATCACGCCATTTCCCCGGAGAGGTAGGCAGAGAGGATAGAACGCCACACCACTCTGTCCTGGCACACTTCCTTTGCTTCCTTCACATTCATACATCTTCTCATGCACGCACGTCGATTATTCCGACTTTTCACATGAACACTTTCAAGAATTTGTTCTACTTGATCATGCCATGTCTTTCTCGGCCTTCCTCGACTTCTACAACCAGACAGATTCGCATCATAAATCTTTTTAGCCGTTCTTTCATCATTCATTCGCTCCATATGACCGAACCATCGCAAAAGACCTTTCTTAATTTTGTCGATAATGCTTAACTCAGCCTTGCATTCTGCTCTAATTTCGACATTAGGGCATCTATCATACATTATGTTATTCAATATTTGTATATAACCACTTACAGGCTTTTTTGTGTCTACCGGTTTCCATCCCCTATTCTTTTTTCATTAATTCTTAAACAAGATAATATTTTCATAATTTAATCAGTGCACGTTTGTCCTAATCAGTGCATGTGCTTATTAAAATGCATGTCGTGTTGGTTTTATATTTTTGTGCAACAACTATGGTGAAGGTGTATAGTGGGTTTTGCATGTTGGTTTAATTAGTGTCCTGGCAAAGAGACGGGTGCGTCTCGAAACCGGTAGACATATTAAAGTCGGTAAGTGGTTATGTACAAATATTTAATAACATTTAGGAAAATGTTTGACTACAAAGTTAATGCTTTAAATATTAATAGTAAATTAAACTTATTTTCTCATAGGCGGCATATATTTAAATAGTAAAATAACCTCGAGTTTTTTAATTTCCTTAGTGTGATAACACTATCTACCCTTTCTGAATACTTAATGTTAATCTAAGAGAGACATCTAAACGTGTAGTTATTTATACAAAACGCCCTCCACGCTCGAGACTCCATGCTCAAAACACGGTAAAACGATGCGTTATGATGTTTATTTAATAGAAACGTTACTAGCTCAAAGAAAACGACATTTCGATTCGTGGATAAATGCTTTATTTTCTTCATTATTGTTACTTAATGACATGACTTCCAACATTTGTTCCGCAGCGTTGAAGGCACAGGAGACAAAGGAACAGAGCTTTTGTACTAAATTGTATGATAAGTTGGTTATTTTTTCCACTGTTTCTTCGAATTGAACGATGAGTTCATACCATGTGTGGTGCATAACATCGTAATTATGACAAATAACATTTAAATATGAAATAAAACAGTATGTTTATCTCTTAATCACGTTTCCATGTATCTTGACTATCGCAAGAGCAAAGCTATATTTACCAAATATGAGATCCAGATTTCTTTTTAATTATTGAGTTTTTTATAAATATTCGAACAAATTTATTCTTAAATAAAACAAAAAAATTCAAAAACAAACAAAACAAACCATCACGTCGTTTCCCCGTAGGGGTAGGCAGAGAGGATAGAACGCCATAACACTCTATCTTGGCATACAGACCTCGCTTCCTCAACATTCATACATATTCTCATGCACGCACGTCGATTATTCCTACTTTTGACATGTCCGTCTTCAAATATTTGATGGACTTGATCGTGCCATGTCTTTCTCGGTCTTTCTTGTTTTCTGCATCCATCAACATTTGCATCGTAGATCCTTTTAGCCGTTCTTTCGCTGTCCATTCGCTCTACATGTCCAAACCAACGCAGCACCCCTTTCTTGATTCTGTCAATAATGCATGTCTCAGCCTTACACACTTCACGGATCTCGACATCTGTGCACCCATCATGCATCGTTTTACCACACATTCGCCTGAGGGATCGCATTTCGACAGCATCCAACCTACTTTCATCGTCATTTTTCCGATTCCATACTTCGCGCCCTTGAGGCGATTTTCACAAAAATGGCGCTATATAAATTATCCAAACATATATATATTAGAGTTGGAACTAGAACTCCGTTGTGAACTGCTAGTTTAGCCTCCTGCGATAAACATTTGTTTGCCAAAGTAGATTTTAGTGCACCGTTTACCTTGTTCCCGGCACTCACCCTCCTTTCAATATCTTTCTCGGCCTTTCCGTCCCTAGTAAACATACTTCCCAGGTACACAAATTCTTCTACCTGATTCAGAATATCTCCGTTCACGACGACAATTCAACTTCTGAGAAATCCGAATGCTTCCTTTAGGAAAATAAATCAATATTGGATTTCACATAACAAAAGGACCAGACAATAGGAAAAACATCTTACTGCGATATCTGCGTCTGATAACAAGGACCTATTTATTCTTAAACCCTTACATGGAATTAAAAATAAGGGCTTTTAAATTAAAAATGAGATTTTAACACAAAAACCGTATTGATAACATGAATACAGACATTATGTCTTAATGGATCTAATTATTGTGACCTGAATACTTGTTTTCGAGAGGTTTTTATAACGCCTTTTTCCAATACTTTTTAGTCGTCTTTGAGGCTTTTTCTGACAACGAATTTATTTTATTAATTTTTTCTTGATTTGCTCATAAAACAACCCAAGTAGTTTTTAAGTAGTTTTTCAATATTTTTTATGTTTTCTTTTCTCACAAAACATTATATTAAGTTTATCTACATTTTAAAACCATCACATTATATTCTGTTTGTAAATATTGTGCTTCATATATTTTTTATATACCATAAAAATAAGTGGATTCATACTTTTATAGAAGACTATGTATTGTTACGGGTTACATTTGCTAGCCGTCATAGAGAACATTACAACCAATCTTTGTGATTTTTTTTTCTGTGGCGAACGCATCTTTGGATACAGTTCCGGCTTACTTGCGACTTACGCGAGACAGAATATAAACCGAGCAGTGCTAAACTATCGCATGAGCAATCTTTAAAAAAGGGTTTACTTTGAGTACGGCGATCACACGGTCAACACCATGTTTTTTTAGTGGTCAATTGATTTAGTTCGAATAGTTCAAGAATCAAGATTACGATTTGTTAGCATTGAAACTATCGCCATCTTAACAAAAACAGACGGATTTTGTCATCGTGTATGGTATAAATCAAATCCAAATAAATGTAAATCGAATGAATAAAAGCCCATACCGCATCTCTGATTAAATTTAAAAACAGTTATCACAATAATATAGAGTTTACCATCCATTTTAAATGACAACGTTTGTAAATAATTTACTTCAAACGCTTTCTCAATTCCTTGCTTTTTGAGAAAATATTATGCCTCTGTAAAATCTTTTTACATACATATTCTCAGATTTAATAAAGTAGAAACATCTTCGTGTTAAGTGTGTTCCGGGTCGCTTAAATATATTTTCAAAACGTACCTCTACAGTGTGTTTCATTTCCTTTTCGACATTCTCGACGAAATAAAATACCTTTATTTTTGTTAACATTTCATATGGAAAATATACGAACAATACGTACTGAAAATACGTACTGAAAACATGCGTGAAATTCAACGACTCAATTTTATTCATTTGAAAAGTTTTCCTTTTTTATCCTGAGCTTGTTGATAAAATATTACGTTTTACAAACAAAATTTATTTGAATGATTTCATCAAAACGATGCGATCAAACAGAAAAAGTATTACGACGAGAAAAAAAAGTTATTTGGCAAATAACATCAATCAGGGTCAAATAGATAAATTTAAGAATAGTTTATAAATGTATTATGTACATGCAAAATATTTTTTTAATTCAAGAAAAAATGTACTCGTACATATTTGTTACAAATATACCTGTAGAGTAAAATTATTTCTGCAATTATTATATGCGATAGTGGTCAAGTTATGACGTAAAGTAATTTAAACTTGTAAAAAATCACGAGTTATTTTATTTGTCGAATTGTTTGCTTGTATGAATAATATTCATAACATAATCTTCTATGGTAAAAATTAAATGAATGGAACAATTAGAAAATTTAAGAAAACTATAAAAATTGAAAAATTTCAAAATCGTTTTTAATAAAAAATACTCAGAATTATATTTTTTAAGAAAACTACGGTAAATATCACAATTAATCTTAATTAATTGAACCGGGTTGTGGTTCCGTGGTAGTCTTGTGGATATGTGGACTCAAGGACCAAATGTCCAAGGATCAAATCTCACTCTACCACAACTCGGTTTCCATTTGAAAATTGAAATATTTGAGTAAACAAGAACTCACGCATTTTTTTTTAAGAAAAATAAAACGTATCTATTGCTTTGCGAAATTCAAACATTTTAAATGCGAATACTTAATTTATTAAAAAGAGTATTTTTCTGAAAGAAATACGTTTCAGTAAAGTATGAAACGTTTTTTTAAAATATTTTATGGCCGGAAAATTACATATATGACGAGAAATAAGCTTGTAAAAAACGTATCAGTGAAAGCTGTCTCTCGCGAAATGATATTCAAATGACCAAAATTTCGCTTTTAAAAATACAACTGATTTATCAAACAGCACAAAAACAGTCCAAGCCGTATGCGTATGAAGAAAAAAAATCGCCTTACATTTTTTTGAATTACCGTAAGTTGTCTTTTTTTCTCTCGTCATTTTGTGCAAAAGCCTTATTTAAACCATGGCATTAATAATAAATCGTCAGTCACAAATCTATTTTGTTTGTTAGAAAACCTAAAACATCGTTAGGTTAATGCAGGTGTCGTCAATTATAGAAAAATAAATTTGACTCAGCCCGTTGTGAATATTTGTGTTCGTCCAATTTAATGTTTTGACGAGAAAGGACAAGAATAGGACAATAGTTGACAAAATATATTTCACATGATTTTGCCAACTTAAAACGCCGTCCTTTGAAATTCTTGGTATAAAAAAACTAAATATTTGGCAAACGCTCCCATATACCTCCGTGAAACATTTCAACGCTTATCGGTTCATGGTTTACCTCTATGTTTTAATTTTCAAAGCACCCTCTTATACCCACCCACAATTCCTCTATCTTCTTTAACTCATATGGTATCCGTGCGGTTCGACTGTGGAATCATCTCCCATCGACTATTAAAGATGTTACTAGTGTATCTCCATTTAAATCACGTCAGAAAAAACATCTTCCATCTCTTCCTAAATCTCTTGTACTTTTCTTTTTCTCCTTTATTCCTTTTTCATTGTATAAAAATACTGATATAAGGTAATTAATATTTAATTAATATATTTCTCTTTTGGGGGCCATTTCCGAGTTTTTAAATAACTCACTATTAGAAAATGGGAACCAAGTTGCGGTAGAGCGGGGTGCGAACCTCGGACCTCGGATCCATGAGTCCGCAACACTAGCCGCAGGACCGCAACCCGATCCACCTTGAAAACCACCCTGCTAGAAATCGAACTTTCGACTTCAAACATGGTAAGCCAATACGCCAACAACTATACTACGAGGCGGACAATTTTTTTTAGATTTTATTTTTTAGAAAAACAGTAGTAATCAAAAACATTCATCTCGCGTTGTTTCCTTTTCACATACAAAATTGCATTTTTCATCTGTCTAGATTATGAATACAAAATATAATATTATATTTAAAATGTGAATAAAGAAAAATTGAAAAATCTAAATAATTTATAAGACTATCTACTTTATATGATTAGATTGAGGCCAAGTTGATGATTGTATTTATATATGTGTGAGTGTGTTTATGGAAATCGGTAAATGTGATAAAATATAAAATGTAATTTGTTAATACAAATAAGTGTATTAACTAAAATCTGTGGATTTATTTTACGAATATCTAAGACATTCAAAAGCCCGAAAATTGCAATAACATTGTTTAAATCATTTGCTTGTAGCTTGCTTGAGTTTAATTCTTTAATATGGTCTCCTAATTATAATATCCATATAACGAGGATTGAATCGGTGCAACGTAAATTTTTAAAATCGTTAATATTTACAATTGGATCAAATTCTTTCATGATTAACTATTATGATCGTCTAGAGTACTTTTATATCTTCAGTTTAGAATTCAGAAGGATTTTGGCAGGTTTGATATTCTTGCAAAAATTAATATCTAAATGTATAGATGCCCATGATATAGATTGCTCAGATTAACCTTAATGTACCTCACTGTAACTTGCGTACTAATGCTCTCTTTGCTGTAAGGATATTATAAAACCATCATCGGATTATTTTTCCCTCTGCCAGAGATTCTCAAAACAGTGAACAAAATCTCATTGAACGGTACTGTCAATGTGTTCCAACAGCAAAGGCAAGCATTTAAGGAGTAAGCGGTATTGTCACTCCTGACTTGCGATGATGCACTTGCCATGTCCGCCTAGATTATGCCATAATTATACCTTTGTAAATTTAAATAGACTTTTGTTGAGATTAAGTAAATAAGATAGTCAATAATATTAATTTGTTAGGGCTTTCATAAGCCTGTTGATTGACTTAAAAAAAAAACACAATTACATTTTTTGTGGTGTTTTTGATTTCTACACTATTTTAAAATACTGAAAAATTCTAATAAATCTGATAATGTGTTTGTTGTAAATGCATAGGTATTACGAATCGATTTATTTGACTATTGTTGTCTGCATTGCTTTACGAGTTTTTTTTTCATAGAGTTTTTATTCAATAAAATACACACATTATTACAATATTAATACATTATGAAGAAAACAAAGTACTCGTATTAAAATATATTTCGTCCTGATAAACTTTTTATTGATAGTTTGTCATCGGATTATTTGACCCATTACGTAATGCAGTCCATAAATATATTTTTGTATGTAAGCATATTTTTGTGTAAATGTATGTAAATGTTTGTTAATGTCTCCATTTATGGAATTACTCGTATAGTAGAGAATTTTACCGTAAAACAGAATCAAAAAGTAAAAATATTACAAAATTTAGTGAAAATATTGTTTAATTGTGTTTTATAAATTCAAATCAGATTGACTCAGTTATAAACATAGTTAAACTTGTATTCTTACTTTGTTCTTTAAAGCATCGGAGTATTAAGGGGGGGCGAGTAGTTCATCCTCGAAGATACGGGCTTATTTTGTAAAAATATATAACGTTATTTAAAAAAAGCTTGTAGAGACATAAAGATGAAAAGCAAAAAATATTGAAAAAAAAGCAATATAAATAAAATTAACAAATAACAATAGGGGTGGAGAAAACTTGAAAGAATGGAAGAATGGATATGGAAGTCTACGCATTTACAAAGCTTATGACCTGTCAATGGCTGGTCCAATTGGCCAGTTTACACACTGTGTAACATTCACCATTTTGCCTATGTTTGAACATCCATATTTCTTAAATTCTTCCATTTGTTGATTTAGTAAAGTTTAAGAGCTGAAACGTATTTTGTTGTGAAGAGAATAATCTGACTAAATCATTTCAAATACTAGACCACGCCTGAAAACAACTTTCCAATTTTCAAACTTTTTCTTGGACATGTTGGTCATAAGCCCTGTAAATGCTCTGAATTTCATATCCCTTTCTTTAAATTATTCTGCATCTCTTGTAATTTGTTTATCTTAATGACTCCCGAGGGGGTAAAATTCAGTATATTGTCTACAAACATTTAGGTAAATTTAAATATTGTAATATAAATAAAAACAAATAAAAGTTAAAATATATAAAAAGTCTTAACCAGCGTGTGCTTAACTTGGATTAAATAAATAAATATATGAGCCTTACAAATTCGTATAACATTCATCAGCAATGAGAGATGAAATAATAATTTGATAAAAGGTTTTCACGATAAAATTCTGGAAAAAAATACTCACGCACGCTAAAGGAGAAAATTGGTATGTCTTGTACACGTGCTAGGCAGTGAAAAGTAATATTGGAAGTCATACATCATCGTACAAAGCAATTCGTATATTATACATGTTCCTGTTGTGGTCAATATTGGGTTAGTATAACGAGAAACTAATTTTACTTTAGAAGAGTTATGATTTTTCCGGTATTGTATTTTTCTATCATGGTATAAGATTGTTGAGAACTTTTTAAAAGGAGGATATGGTTAGTCACTGGCTGGTGTTTGATCACTCGATGCACTGTGTAATATGATATATTTGGTCTGTGTTTTAATATGAGTATTTTTTCTCTTTTTGTTGAGTTTTGCAATGCCTTCTATATATGCCATGGGTAAGTTAGACCCCATGTTTTTCCCTTTGTTAAAAAATCGTTATTTAAAAAAATAGTCGTTGAAGATAATTTCACCACTAGAACGTTTTTTTAATCGTTATAAAAAATATTTACTAATTATTACTGTATTTGTTTTCGAAATAAATTCTCTGGAACAGATAATTGATATACGAATTTGTTATTTATATAAATAATACTCAGTTTAAACAGAATAAAGATTTTTTTCATGAACGGTACCCAAAAGAAACCAAACTAATGTTTTGGTGGGCGGAGTTTTTGTAGTACCGGGTTCTGCCGGAAAGATAGTTTAAAACTACCTTTTCTCAATCAAAACGATGAATGTGGTTGCTGGAAAAGGTTTCATTTGGCAGGTATGATTTTTTAATGACAGTTGTTTTACATGTTCGTCGTTTTTGCGAAGGATGATCTAGCGCGCGGCCGTGAAGTTTTGCTTACTGCTCTGAAAAACCGTCACAAGTAGTCTTGAAATGTTAACAACTGCCTATTAACATGACGTTTTGTGAAAACACCTATAAATATGATCCTTTTAAAATAGGCGAAATGTCAATTGATGACCTACCCCACTTTGGACGTCCTCCTACGCGACGCCGACGGCCCAAAGAGACGAAAATGTCGTTAAAATTCGCCAAATTATTCTGAAAAACCAACGACAGAGCATCAAAGAAGATGCGAAGCTATCGGAGCTGTTATTCTGAACGCTTCCACAGTGCGGTATAGCAAGTATTCAACTACCAAATAAGCGATAAACAGGGCTATAAAAGCATTCAGAAAAGCACCCTTGAAGTGAGTTGGAGTTCAGTACAGCGAGTTTTAAGTAAAAAATTGGGGAGGAAGAAAGTGGCCGCCAAATTTCCTCTCACAAGCCCTATCTGTTCGATAATTCTTGACCAAAATGGTATGCCCGCAGTTTCCTTTTTTTTTTCTTACCCAACCTTGCCCTCTGTTTACTGTTTTTATTTCTTTAAATGAAACAGACTTGAAAGGATTTGCCGACGTTGCTGAGATGTAAACATGACGGAGGCGCTGGCAAGCATCACGAAAAACGCATTAAAAAACGAATTTCCAACAACGGAATAGAAAATAAAGCTTCAATAAAGAGTACTTCAATAAAGTTTTTAAAAGTTTTTTTTGTAAAATTGATCATTAAATAGTTCATTAAAATCCGGAATCCCTATACCTGATAAAAGCATCATAATGATGACACTTCGGAAACCGACAAATTTTCAATATGCATTTTATTTCACATCGGCAATCAAACTAGCCATCTCTTGCAATAAACTATTTATAATAATTGTGGATATAACATAAACACACGTGCACATACAATACATACAAATGAAAATAAGTATTAAAATTGACCATTTCTTATTAATTGTATTTTTTGCCTCCATAAGAAATATTTTTCGTATACTTTTAAATTTTTTCAGAAGACGTAAAGCTCTTTATTAATTTGCGACAAAAGTAGAATTAAATTTAATATTACAAAAATAAAAACGTGAAATGTAATATATTTAATGTAAAAAAAATGTTATTATGTATCAAATAGGAAAAAAACTCAAAAAATAAATAAGAATATTATGATTTAAACTCTAAATTAAGCAATATTATTAATTAAATGAATAATTTATAAAATAATAACTCTGCGTAGCATTAATATATCAAAATAAACAACGGAATATTATTTTTGCAATGTTTTTCAACAGTTTCATGTCAATAATTGATATAAAATCTAAAATTACCATTTTGCCAGTTTTTTACCTTTGTACTTATATATATATCCACAATAGTCCATAACACTTCGTTATAAAAGGATTAAGCGAAGTACTATATTTCACTTATATCTGTACGAATATATGTACATTGAGTGCTTCACGTTGAGAACCGCTAAAGCTGGGATAGAACGTGTTTGTTCTACTACCTAGTACAGATTGTCGTTCTGGTACTGTTGCCACTTAAATACATTATTCAAGAGTTATGGAGCGGAGCAGACAAAACACAAATTAAATAAAAGCACAGAAACAACCAGTAAAGGTTCAGTATTCGCAGATATCGAGTCTCACTTATAATAAATATGGATATGTAAAGGATGTGGCATAACATTGGGTGTGTACTAAACTTACAAGCTCAGCCTAACGACATTGCTAGGAAACTGGGTATTCTTTTTTTGTCTTATTGATTATATATAGTACTCGTACACTTGTCCACTCGCATATTACGCGATTAATAACAAAAAGTTTGAATTACATTGCTATAAATTTAATTGGATCTCTTTGTAATTAACCGAGATTAAGAAGAAAAAAACCTTTTTTTTTTTTGGTTCGTGTACCTGCACACAAATCTGAATTTTCTCCCAAGACGGGAGTAGGTATATATTTTTATTTATATCCCTACAGAGATGAGGTAGAATTTTTTTTCAAATTCAAGATTCAGGATTATGGATATTCGAGCGTTTACAGGGCTTATGACCTGTCATTGGCTGGGTTAAGTGGCCACTTTATGTAGGTACTACAACATTCTCCATTACGCTTATTTAGCGAATATCCACACCAGGTAACATTTTTGGTGTTTGTATATATGCTACGAATCAGGAACCCATCCACAAGCGAGTTGGAAGCGCCATCTATGCATTGATATTGATAATCCTGAATCTTGAATTTGAAAAAATTCTACCTCATCTCTGTAGGGATATAAATAAAAAAGAAAAAAACCTGTTGGACGAAGTAAAGGCACAACAACTGGCGATGAGTTTAAATAAAAAATGAATGATTAAGAAGATTTGGGAGAAAAAAAAGTTGTAATATTCTGGAATAATCAAATGACAAAAGACTATTAGAAGTTAATTCATTGTGTTGTTAATTCATAGAAGACTTTGTCGGAAACCATTTAGTGAACATTGTCATGAGAATAGAATCCGAAACCTCAAGGATTGCCAGGGGGCCAAATTTGACGTTAATTTTTAGCAGGCAAGTGGCGGCTGATTGAGTTTCATCAAGAGAGAAATGAAGTTTAGGCACAAGAGTAGACAAAAATAAAATGAACATTCTCTAGAAACAAGTATCATTTAGGTGTCTAGTAAAAAAGAAATGGATCTTTATCAGCGTTTCAGAATAATAGGCACTATATCTGTAGGCAAATAAACTGAAACGTAAGACTTCGTAGAATGTATCTTGCCTTTTTTACAAAAAAATGATTGGTGATACATAGCGATTGAAGTAGCAGTTAGCTTTACCACATACTGTAGATGATGACTCTCAAAATCTCTCCCTAAGCTTGCCTACTTTATGAGATATAAACTTTTTGCGGTCTTGCACATTTACGGCAAATAGTTACAATTTCAGTTCTCGTCATATAAAAAATGACTACAAATACCTTCTGCTTATCTATGTCGCAATTATGAACGCTATCTTCATCTGTACATATTGATACGGTACACAACTTCTGTACAATCTCTATCTACCTCGATATGTACTACCTACGTGTCATCTTGAAGTCATATGATCAAATCAAACAAATGAATGAACCTGAAAATTCAGCCCAAACTCCTTACTTTAATACAATTGAAAATAGTTCTCATTTATATTTTAAATGGGCTTCAAGCAGGGGCAAATGCTCCTTATAATCGATTGCATGCAGCTTACCATAATTTTTTGACATCGTAAGTAATGTTTTATAATACTGTAGTATTATAAAGAAAAAACACATCACCAAAAAAATATATTACTTTTCTTGGATAAGTACATTTATATCATATTCCTTTATTTCGTACAGCGACCAGTTGCGCCTCTATTGGCCAAAATTATTACTACTGGATTACACGAGATTACTCTGCTCACTTTAAAATCACCAATTCAAATACGCCTTTAACCTAAAACTTTAGAATCTCGTTCGAAAAATTACACTTGCGATTACAGTAAAATCTTGCAGCTTTCATTAATGCAAATTAGTCTTTCAATACTTTTTCATAAGGGCTAGTATTCTTTAAAAAACATCAATTTGACTTACGACAGTCTAAGGGAGGTGACAATATACGCACCGTTATGTGTGAGAAAGAGATAACGAATATATTTTGTATGTCTTAACAGGGAAGTTACAATAATAAGTAAGTAATTGATCACACTTATGTTTCGGTGGTTTGAAAGTAAATTTGCTTTAAAATAAATTAATAATTTGATATTTTAATCGAAACGAATTGATATTTTAATCCATAATATTATAGTATAAATCCTTTAGTGGGTTTTAAAAAACAAAGATTGGCTAATTGTTTTTGAATTGTAATTCGTTTTTATGCATACGATGACAGTTGAATATTGTAGGTTATTTTTCAGTATATATTTAAACTTTTAAAATTAAGTTAGAGTTATGGTAAAAACGTTACTAGTGTAAAGTGTTAAAAATAAATATATATGAAGAATTATAATATGCATAACTTATGTCGTTTTGTGAATAATAATGTGATATAAAAGTCAGTAAAACAATGATTCTTAAAACGTAATTTATGTTTTGTTTGGTGAACTAGCGTAGTCGGTAAGGAATCCTTTAAATTATTTAATTATTATCATTTATTAAGAAATAGTGTTTTATTTCAAGACAAGTTATAAAAGTCTGACTTAACCAAAGATGCACCGGTACGCTAATGAATTATCTAGTTTATCAATTACTTTTTCGACACCCACGCCAAAACGCGAAATAGCTGCGCGGATGGGTCGTTGCTTTCTAAAGACGCGGGCGGGGGTTCGAGTCCAGAAGGGTTCCATTTTTTTTTTTTTTGTAATTATGTTTTTTTAAATTGTATTTTTTAAATCAAATGTTTGTGCTACATTAGAAAATATTTTTACTGAAACTTTTAGCCGCTGGAGCCATTTGTTAGGAATTATTTATTAAATATAAAATAGACTTGTTTTTTATATGCCATACTATCGCCATGGACATTTTATCAGAATTTTTATAGCTTACCAATTTAAAAACTCACCGCTCGCCACTGGTTCTAAGGCAATTCAAGCAAAAAATGCTAGCTTGAATACGATTTTTATATTACTTTTGACAATTATCAAAACGGTATGCTTAACAATCGTTTGTATTTAAATACCGAGTGATTACAAACCCGGCTCCTTTAACGTCTCGGTACGCACATTCAGGAAGATAGTAGAAAAGATGGAAAAATATGGGGTATAACTAGTTTCAGTTGCCAAAAATTAAATAATAGTGGAACTTTCGAATGTTTTATTTATATTTTCAGAAACAACAACAAATGAAAATATAAAAAATATCTAAGTTATAAAAACTATATTGTCCAAGTGAGTTCTACCAGCTTGTTGAAATTGTTTAAAATTCGCAAATTCTCAAAAATCACGTTAAAAAGTTGCCAGTAGGATGGCGTTAATTTCTCGTACAATGTTTTATTTTTAACTGATTTATTGTAGTTGGATTGTCTTAATAAACTCTTGGTTTTAAGTATCCTCACAAAAAAACCACACGAGGTGAGATCCAGGCTCCGTGGGGGTCACTCAATGTATCCTCCTCGGAAATGAGTTTCCCGGGGAACATCTCCTTCAAACGGTTGAAGATCGGTATCATTCGGCTTCAACTTTGCATCATTTGAATTTTATAAGTTTTTAGATGTAAATCATTGCGTAAAATTCCTTTTATTTGGTCCTCTTGTTGTTAAAGGCTTGGCTTCTCTTGCGAGTTAATTGTTGCGGATTTTCCCTTATTGAATCACTAACATGATAAATAATTTCCGGTATCCTCGCCGACTTCGAGTCGCCTTTATTCATTATTCTTACAGTTGAACAGGTTATCTCAAACATTTTGATCCATTGCTGAATAAACTTTGCGTTTGGTGCTTGTCTAATGTCTCGTCAACCAAAGTGAGCGCCGTACATTTGTCTCGAAATCGTCACGGAATAATTGTTTACGTAATATAATAACACAAGATGCGCGTTGCTTTTCCGTGAATGGTTCCATGGTGACTAAATATTCCACAAAATAGCGCATCTAATGCTACCCTTCGCACCGCGCTAGCCATGCGTATTATTAAAAAAACTGTGCAACCGGCCCACCCTGTATAATAAGTAAATTCATGTTTTATAGTGGTAACATTTACCTAAAGATGCTCTTATATGCTTAAACGTCAGCATCTAGCCACATTATTTATGCATCTAGGCGTTCGTTTTCAAAACTGACATTTATGTCGGAATGCAATTCGACTTAAAATTTAGCTTATTTCTCACTCATATTTTTCATAGACTTTTAAGAAAAAAAGTGCCAACTTCAGTAATCGTAATGAAAAGAAAAATCGCTTGGTGGTATAATATTTTTATCACTTTTAATGCGTATATATGCGTATCGAGAGGTACTAGACCCATCGGTACAAACCGATGTACTTACATCAAAACTTGATGGAGCGGGGATCGGTAGTGTATCTTCAGAATCACTCGGGAGAATTTTTTTCACACTTCGGCGTCATAATGAAGCTATGTCACTTTAGTGCGTACACATGTGTACCGCGACTTACACTTCTTCTTGTGACATATTGATGTACCTACCCAAAACATAAAGGCGAGGGGCGGGGATCGCTAGTGTATCTTCGTAATCGGTCAAGAGAATTTATATTCAACTATACCGTCATGATGAAGGTATGACGTCCCTAGCTTCCCATGAGCGCTAGCTAAATTTAGCAAATACAATATTAAAAAACGACTCCTCATTAGTATTAATATAAAATATTTTTCTAAATATTCTGCTCACACATCCTTTAGATTTCGATAGGAATAATATTTTTAAATTCGTTTATGAACATGATATCGTGAGTAAAACGGTGGCCTGTTATTATTTTCCTTTGAAACCTTGATGAAAGAAAAAACTCGAAATATAATAATCCATCCGATATTTTAAAAATAAACACGCATACTGTTAAAAAATACTCTATTGTAAAAACCCGTGCTGTATTTTTTGTCGTTAATAAGAAAATAAAATACAACGTAATGGAATTTTAAAAATACAGGTGTGCTTTACGAAAAAAAAAACTAAATGTATTTAACGCATTTGCAATTTTATTACGTTTTTTCAAAACAAGGTAGCAAAATATTTATATATATTTTTAATGAAATAAGTACTTAAAGTTACTGCATTTTATATATAAATCAAAAGTCTTAATATAAGTACATGAAATCTATACGAATTTTAAAGTACAACTTATTATTCTACATATTTTTGGACACATCAGTTTAACAACACTCAGATTAAAAAAGGTATTTACTTTTTTATGACTACCCCAAATATTTCAATTTTAGGGGGCCATTTTCACCGAGTTGTAAGATAACTAGCTATTGAAAATTAGAAGTTGTGATAGAGTGGTGTTTGAATCTCGAACCTCTGATCCGTGAGTTCGCGACACTAGCCACGGGATCACAACCCGGTTCAATTCATTATATTCAAATCATTTGAACAATTAAAAAAAAAATATTTTGTCTTTATATGAGTACTAATGTACCAACGTTTAGTCTAAATTTCAAGAGGCATAATCTGCCGGTTGAAATGTAATTATATTTTAGTTATAAAAAAAATAAAAATAATATCAGAAATACCTAAGAAATTCATTATTTTTATAATGACTTGATTTAAAAGAACGGTGTTTTGAAATGCCAATACCTTAGAATTTTCTTACTTTTTATTAAACTCTAGCCTTGAAAAATAAATATTATTTTTTAACAATTACCATTAATATTGACAGGTCTTAAAAAGCGGATCGAAAAAGGAGCCTAAATTTAAATTAAATCTTTTTTTTATTCAAATTATTTTTTGCCAATTCTTGATGGAATTCCATTGTAATGATGTAATAACTTATATTTACAGATATATATATATATTCACCACTCTGAAGATGCCCTATAGAGGGTGGAACCGCTAATTGGTCAAAATAAATAAGTGGAAATGTACCAAGTATTTTTTAAATTAATAACTTGATGTATGGAAAAACACCAAAGCGGTGTTTACCAATAAAACCATTGGCAAAAATAATTAATATTAAAATTGGGTTTTTAACTAAGGATGCCGATAGTGATAAATAATCATACACGTGCGTTTTGGGAAATTTTGAAAGCTAAAGTAAATTCCTTGCAACTAGCCACGGTTAAATACTTGGGTTTTTGCACTTATTAACAGAGGTCAATAAAACACGACTCCGTACAACGAAGTAAATCCCGAAATTCTTCCAAGGACCGGACTTAATCCTACCCCATCATAAAATGTAAAACTTCCCGTCTCTGGAACGTGAGAAACTTTGCTCGGATTATCTGCATGCCGAAAGATGCATAGGGCACTAACACGGTCGACAGATATTCCGGTCACTCATATGTATGGAGGCAAGATGGTCAGTGTTACGCTTCAGGTTCCAATCAAGGAACGATAAAAACATTGCAGCCTAGAATTAAAATTAAAAATCAATATTTCACATCTTCCTTGCCGGAAATCGAACCCGACGTTTATTCGACATGTATATCTGTATTCATCCTCATTTCTCTATCTGCACTTGGTGGTGCATATAGCACCGGATTAGTTCGTTAAGTAATTCCCATTTACAAAGAAGGTAAGGCGATCAGCTTACGCTTCAGGTTCCGGTCCAGGAACCTCTATCAACCATCAACCACGAGGCGAAATCATAAATAAATTATATCTTAATCTCCATGTTTGTATTTAAGTTGATTTAATTAAGTTAGTGTAAGTTAATTATAAATATAATTATTATTATAGTTTTGTTGGATATAAGTTTAGATGTAAGATTTGTGTACTAATAAGGGTTGAAAAAGGACAACATTCTAATTGTGCTATATGTGTGAGGGGGAAAGGAGACAGACACGATCGGGTGGTTCTATAAAATGGGCCACAGCCCTTACATTTTTTTTAGTTGAGTGGCAGGTCTCCGGACCTCCGAAGTTTTTTTGTTGAGGGAAGTTTTTAGTTGAGTATCAGTCGAAGATCAGTCGTGTGTCAACACACAGAGAAGAAAGTCGCGAAACTCGTTGCGGGACAAGTACTCGGACTTGTCCCAGCCCTTCGTTTGATCTCCGAAGTTCTCTGGCCCAGTCTGCCAGCTTTCACCACGTGGCCGCCTGCAGCCATGTACAAGACGTCCGCCTACGCGCTAACCACGCGTCCCCGCCGCAGCTGGATGCTGCCGCCGCAAACAACAACTCCGCCTGCCACACGCAGCCTCATGCGTCGTCGACAAGACGTCCGCCTACGCGCTAACCACGCATCCCCGCCGCAGCTGGACGCTGCCGCCGCAAATAACTCCGCCTGCAACACGCAGCCTCACGCGTCGTCGACAAGACGTCCGCCTACGCGCTAACCACGCATCCTCGCCGCAGCTGGACGCTGCCGCCGCAAACAACTCCGCCTGCAACACGCAGCCTCACGCGTCGTCGACAAGACGTCCGCCTACGCTCTAACCACGCGTCCCCGCCGCAGCTGGATGCTGCCGCCGCAAACAACAACTCCGCCTGCAACACGCAGCCTCACGCGTCATCGACAAGACGTCCGCCTACACGCTAACCACGCGCCCCCGCCGCAGCTGGACGGTGCCGCCCCAAACAACAACTCCGCCTGCAACACGCAGCCTCACGCGTCGTCGACAAGACGTCCGCCTACGCTCTAACCGTGCGCCCTCGCCGCAGCTGGATGCTGCCGCCGCAAACAACTCCGCCTGCAACACGCAGCCTCACGCGTCGTCCACAGACACGACGCCGCCTACGCGCTAACCGCGCGCCCTCGCCGCAGCTAGATGCTGCTGCCTCCAGATCGTTTTTTGGGTAGTATTAAGTTTAGTTATAAGACCGTAATATAAAGAATTAATTTAAGACATAGGTATAATATTTGTTTAATTATAGGGATTGTTATCCTTTATTTGTTAAAAGACTATAAAACCTACATGGGAATTTGATCAAGCACTCTTTCATTATTATATACCCCTTCCTCTTAACATAATATAACAAGGCAATCTAGTTAATTTTAACTTAATTCTTTTAATTATTAGGATAAACTTTAGAATTAAATGAAACAACAGAAATCCTATATTTCTAGTGTGTTAAACTTTTATGTAAAAATAAGTTATTACATCATTAAAATTAAATAAATTAAAAGTTTAAAATACGTAGATATTCGTACCTCCATACATGTATGTCCCATTAAATCAAAACCAAATTGCTTATCCTAATCTTATCCAGTGAACAATAATAATTCATTATGATATTATCTTTGAATTATTCATAAATGAGCATCGATATTTGCGACAACGACAAATTACGACAGAAACAGTAACAATAAATTGAGTGCTAAAAACATAATACACCGGAATATTTATTAACTGAAATAAGGATAAAACGGTTATAATAGAAAAATGTATTTTCTTCAACGAAAACGGTAAAACGAACGTTTATTATTATCATCAGGTTTACCCTATCTGCTCTCGAATCGCGATCTTTTTTGTAACATAAAGTACAGTGATAGTTTCATACTTCAGTTGCCAGTACAGGGACTATAAAATTTTCTAGTAAAAAATACATTTTTCAATTCATATTTTATGTCAACCAGGTCATGGATTAAACCTTGAAGGTCTTGCATGGTAGGCAAACGTGTAGACCATTAGACTAGGAGGCCGCAAAATGCGTTATAAATATATACATATTTATATATACATATTTATTTCAACGTTAGTATATATCAACAATATTTTGAGTTTGTCCTAATTTTTTAGACAAGGACTGGATTCAACTCCCTGGGGAGCTGTTTATATTAACATATTACAACAGAGATGAAGAACATTTAAGAAAAGGTAATATGGAAGTCTGGGCATCTACGGGGCTTATGACCTGTCAATGGCTGGTTTAAGTGGCCACTTTACACACTGTGTTACATTCACCATTCTGCCCATATTTGAACATCTATATTCCTTCAATTCTTTTATCTGTTGATGTTTGTGAAGTAAAAGTGCTGAAAACTTATTTTATGCGGGAGAGATTCATCTAATTGAATTATTCCACATACATAACATACTAGGCAACGCCTGAAAATGTTATTTTTTCAATTTCTATACTTCTTCGTGGACCAGGTGGATTTATTAACAATATTTTGAGTTTGTCCAAATTTTTGTAGACATATTGAATTCTAATAACAGCCATGTTTTTCGTTGTAAAATTTCATAGTCTTTTTTTTTGTTTGCCCAAATTGCCCAAGTATTTAATTGATGTATTAATATATTTTTACATTTAAATTATTAATTTCAAATATTTGTTACACTTCCACTTATTTGTTTGACCAATTAGCGCTTTCATCCTCCAATGGCTTCTTTAGACTGGGGAATATTATACAGTGTAAGGATAATTTATATAAAACTACATAGTATCGTAAGTGTAGGTACATTTAAAAATAAGTTGAAAGATATACAATACGCAATATTTCAATGGAATAGAGTGGGACAAATTATTGCAACATGTGTTGGCGGAGACAGTGAGAATTCTATTTTATAAATTTTTTAAATATTTTTTAAATAAAAACCTTAATTAGCATAAATCAAGAATTAACAATACATTCAGTAAAAATATGGGACACGTTAGGTTGAACTTGCTAAAAAAGAGTCTGGCTCTTGTGTTTGGGAAGTTTACAAAATAACATTAAAAAGAAACAAAAAATGCAAAACAAAATAATAATAAAATAAATAAGAAATTAAACAATTTTTAAAAAATTGAGAAAATATAACACTAAAAAATATTAAATAAAAACACAAAATTTATAAACACAGGCACATATCAAACATACATCTCCATTTTCAAAATACAGTTAATGTTAATTATGTCAAGAAGCTTTTCTTTAATTTATCATTAAATTTTCCGTAATTATAAATACATTTATCGTTTAATTACAATGTACAAGGTTCAACTAGGGGGACTTATAAGGGTGAGTTTTTGAATTCCATTTGCTGATTTATTAAAATTCTGTCGCTCTCTTTTTTTTATCATATTTATTTCTAAAATTTCTAATTTATCTAACTTTGGACCTTAATGTAAAAATTTTATGTCTTTTGATTAGACAAATTTATGTTTCAACTCATTTAAATGTGATGTATAGATTGATACATCGTTATTTAATCTACGTGAAACTAAACGTTCTTTATAATTATTAAAAAATAAAGTAGACTCTTTTAACCTACTCTCCAAAATTAATCTGAATGTCCACTTTTGCGTGACAAAAAATAAGTATTTATTCCATCTGCCAGTTTGTAACACTAACTATGCACAACACTCTTTTTTCTATCGTTTTTGCTCTTACTATTATGTTTTTCTTTCATCTATGGATATATTTTACATGCCTCTAAATTTGATTAAAAATAATTTTAGACATATAATTTCTGGCTGCGTTACGATACCACTCACTATTTGATGATGCACATACCTGAACACTAACTCCCACACTAATACACACAAACACACATATACACTTACTCTCATACAAATACACATAAACACATCCTTTTGATGTAACACAATTTAATAATATGTAAGATTTTTATTTAGAAACGTTGCTGGTCTGTCTCTAAACTGTATTAAAAAAAAAAGTTATTGTATCACTGTCGACTGTTTGTTTCTTTAAAATAAATAAATCAGTTATTACATCCTCACAATGGATTTCCATCAAGAATTGTCATTAAATAATTTTAATACAAAAAGTATTGAATTATTTATTTATATTTACTTAATTAAAAATATCAAAGCCAACATGAACATAATCACAGCACTAGAGAAAATATTGAAATCAGTCTCCCATTTATAAAAAAAAGTCACCAAATTCAATTTTATATACGGCAATAAAAAATAATTATGATGGGGGATAAAAAAATTATGAAAATATATTATGTATATCGAAATTCAAACTAAAGGTTAAGAAATACGTGTAAAACAGCTTGTAAAAGAAATTTGTTTCTGTAAATTGTTATTATTTAATCGCACATGTTTATGTGTGTCTTATATGTGTGTGTTATAAAAAGGCTTACATATTTTGGATAATTTAATTCTTGCACATGGCTATGTTGCAACAAATATCAATGCATTGTTTGTTTAAAAAAATACTATCTACAAAAATCCTGTTTCACATTAGAGTAAACCGTATTATTTTACGTAATATATTTTTCATTTCGTCGTGTCCTGAAGGATGGAATACAATTATGTGTGTGAAAAAAAAAACAGATTCCAAAAGGAGCATTTTCCACTTCATTTTACAAAGGTGAAAATCCCGAAAAGGAAAATTGAGTAAAGATAAGTCCGCCTCGTTATATAATTGTAAACATGTTCGCCTACCACGCATAAGGTCCCGAAATCGATAGAAAAGTTGTTCAAGAGGTAGTTTTACACCGCAATATAACACTCTCACGGACAAGCACTTAAGGCGTAAGACAATCCACCTTACCTTTACCTTTCGATTTTTTGAGTTATGCTTTATTTGGTTTACACACTCAGCTTCTTATGCCCCATTGTGTGTGGATGAGGGTATTTTCGTGATATTTGACATTTTTATCACACCTGCATGTAAAAACCGACAGATGTAAAACATGAAAAACTATTAATACTGTATTAATAAATGTAAATTGATTACAAAAACCAGCCAACAAAACATCAGAAAAAGCTTAGTATAATTTATTATATTCCCATCTAAATGAGGTTTTTTATATCTTGAGAAATCAGTAAAAAATACTACTGTCATCTAAATGCTGAAATGAATACCCGTGAGAGTATTATTCTATCTTTCGTCCTTTAAATTTGATAACTTAACGTTTTTACGCTTTTCTAAAAAATCTTTTGAAGTTCCATTATTTACTGTCAATTATGAATCCCTCAAATTTAAATTCAGGAAGCGTTTTCACGCAAAAACTTTTGAAATTCAACCTTTGAAAATATGAGAATAGGATGAATAAAATTCTAACAAGTGGGAAAACAAATTATTCAATCAAACTAGTAATTGATCAAAATACTTTTAAAGTAGAACTTTTAACCATACCTATGTATCAAATCTGTCACACACTTTTCTAACAATCAAATAAATCCGTCAACTTGAAATCGCAGAATAAAAATGTATCATTTATTAACTTACGAAAATGATTATAAAATGAGTAACGTATCATCACAATAAGAAGGAAATGTTCATGTTTAAACAAAGACAAAATTGTGAGTTTTGGACAGAGTAAATTGGCCACTTAAATTAGCCAACGAGACACCACAATCCTTGATAATGCCTATGCATCCATATTTTTTTCTTTAAATTCTTTTTTTCTCTCTGTGAAATACATTTCAATAATGAACGCATCTGGTGGTGCTAGAGCAGTCTATTGGTGCACGAAATGCGACGTATCAAAATCATCTGTTTGATATTCATAAAAAAATGCCAGTTGTGTAACAAAAAAATATGTATTTAAAATAAAAAAATACGTATTTTTACGCCACACACGAGTATAATATTAGTAAGATAATGATAAGTTTCATGTACTTAGAATAACTCAGCATCATCAGGCGTAAACGTAAAGTTTTGAAAAGTTGTTTCACAAAGTAAATGCTGAATCAGTAAATAATATATAGTATCTCTTTAAAGAGTAAAAACTATTTCGGACAAACGTCACTATACGTAATCGTATACAGAAAGGAAGCTATGCAATAATTTTCCACATAATCTACCTGAAAAAATAAAGTAACAACAATTTAAGAATGGTTTGAAGAAAATCATCCTTCCATAGTTGAATATAATAATATTATTATAATTATGCAATATATGATAATAATGTATTGGATAAGTAAGTGTAGGGTATATGTATAAGGGTGTGTATACCAATTAATTTTGTTTTTTTATTAAATATTATTTCTTCAATAGTCAATAAACCTATTATTTTTTTTATAAACCATGCATTTTTATTTTAAAACGGAAACAAACATATAAAAAAAAGTAAAAACTTTTTTTATGTTGTTCTGTACATTGGCCTAACGCAAGATCCTAACTCTTTTTTGGCATGTTCAACCTGAATTGTTCTTATGTTTTCTTTAATGTATGTTTTGATGTTACATTTAAGTTTATTAATAACAATAAGAATTGAATTGCTCCGTTACCTTTAAAACAAATATTTTATTAAAAATATTGTTAAAGTTATCAATACCATTCCTTTTTTAAGTTTTGCTTTGTTATCGAATATTTTATGTCACCCTTACAAGAAGTATGAAAAGCAAGGGCGCTTATGACTACTCGATATGCTTGTTGAGAATTTTTACCTGAGAGTAGCCATTAAGCCGATAACCCTTCTAAGATTTTAGTTTATTTTACAAACGTACTATTCATCCAACCGATTTTATTTATTGAAGAAATAACCCGCTTAGCTTCAATTTAGAGGTTTGTCAGCAGGTGGGACAGAGGGGATATGAAAAAGGTTGACAGAATTTTTATTAGAATATCCAAATAAAACATTTTCTACTTGTTATATTGAGAAAATATTTGAATAAATGTTCAGATTGAAATAATTTTCCTGAGAGGTTGAATCTTTAATACCTTTTGAGGAATGATTTAATGTCTCAAAGTCAAAGGATCTGTCAAAGCAATAAAGGAAGTACTATTTCTACAAATTCGCAAATAAAGAGGTATAGAGCCTTTTCACAGAACGATAAAATTTGAACAAATATTACCTAAATTTCGGTTGCGTCAAAGATAATTTATTCGTCCTTTAGATTATTTTAAAAATTTCGTTGTATTTATGAAATTCATCGTTTTTTGCACTTTTTTTCTTTATACCAACATTGGTAGTGGTTATGGGTAAAAATTAGTTTGGGCAGATATGTATCAAACGTTGCCATCACTCGCAAACATCACTTACTAGTTTAAATATATTTTTTAGGGAAAATATTTGTTACTATGGCAGTTCATGCAAATAAGCTGTAAGCTGATACAGAGACATGTTTTATTTACGAATCGGTATTTTTTATATGAATAAATTATAATTGTTTTTAATAATAGAAAAAATAATAATTTATTTTTAGCCGATAGAGGGGTAAGAAATAATGTATAATTTTAATATGCAACCATAAAACAGTGACTTAGCGATGTCATGATAGAAAAAAGGGTGATTGCCGAGTGTTGAATACAATTTGACTTCGTCTGTAAAAAAAAATTCCCCAACAAAATTCTTAGAAAATAAGCTGATTGAGACAAAAAACTAATATTCTGGTTAAAAACATGTTTCTTCTTACTCCTTCTTTTACCACATCCGTTCCTATGTGGAGCATATGGACATCGCCAGATGCTTTTAGGAGCCCTATCATCACTCAGCACTCAGCACTCTCGCCTCCTCTCTCGCTAACCCCGCGTTTCTTAGTTTTGCAGAATAAAGCTAAAAGATCTTCATCGTCGGCTTTGAAAAAGAGGCAACTAGGTTGAGAGCACAAGTACTAGCCGGGTCTAAGGCCGTTACCTCAAAACGTTCGTTATGGAAGATTGCTGCATTCGTTCTTGCATTGCAATGTTAACTGTAAAATCCAAACACATTATGCCATATATTTACATAAATAACTAACGTACTCCCAAAACTTAGGAATTCGATGTTTTGCGTGTTTTAATGTTGCCAGAATTCGTACTTATATTAGTGTACTGGCATTATACAAGAATTAAATAACGAGCGTTTTGTTTTGATCGAGTTTCAGACAGCATGAACAGTGTCACAAGTTGCTCCAGCAATACCTAGGTGGGTTGCGATCTCTCTCTGCATGTCACTATCCTCAGTTATATCAACTCCCATGCACATATTTAAAATTGAAATCCTAAGTATTTATAAATGTTTTAAATGACTTATTAAAATTTACAAACATGATACTATATATCTAGCAAAACAGAAAGCGTTTTTCATACTAAAAAAACAATTTTAAGGTGTGTTGTTTTCTCGTAAAATAAATTCCTGTTAAACCTTATAATATCACATGTGAAATATGAATAAACCTGACCTTACTTTAGTAGTCTGAGATGACAGAATTTATATTGAATATCCAGTTTCCATCAGGCTGAGTACCATCGAGGGTAAAAGGACAAAGCCGTGTTCTTAAGTAATGTATAAAACTTATGAATCGGCAATTCCATCGTTCTTTGAAAGTGAAACCTGTTTTACTGTGCATTTATCGGTCTATTTAAACGTAGATCATAAATCATATGAATTTTAACTCTGCAAATTTAATATTAGTTTACACTTGAAAAAATATTAAATTAAGTCCATAATAAAAAAATTATATCATTAAAATAATGTATTTGGGCGGATGAAGAATACAGTTTATGCGTGAAATAGAACTATGAACGAAAGTTTTCAACTTTATAAAATATAAAGATCTTCATAGATAAATCGAGTGGAGATAAGTTTTTCTCATATTGTGGTGGTTAACGTGTTATTCTACCACGTTTTAGGTCTTAGGTTCAATTCCTGGTAGAGTGGGCGCGCATTATTGGTTTTAAAATTTCTATGACACTACAATATTTCATTGTTTCTGGATTGGCATCTGAAGCGTTGAAAAGATCACCTTGCCTTGTATGTAATGTAAATTATCTAGATACGCTTAAATTGAAGTAACAATGCAGTGGTTTACGCATCACATGGTAACATAATGTTTTTTTCCTGTGACATTTTATTTATATAAATTATTCAATGATAAAACAATCTGATTGTAGTGACTCTCCAAAATTAATTCTATTATTCCCTTTTGCGTTATACGTAATAAATATTTAATATTTATTCCATCTGCTATCCGTAGCACTTACTATGCACAACACTCTTTCATAAATCGTTCTTGTTCAATTAAGATTTTTTTTTCATCTTTTATGCAGTATTTAATATCCCCCTTAATTTATTTAAAAATAAATTTTGACTTGTTTTATCTGGCTGCAATGCACTTCCACTTGCTTTTTCATGATGCACATGCTTACACACACCTAAACACTTACTTTCAAATAAATGCACTTAAATATACCATATTAAATAATATATATTTATACGCACGCATACTTTTAAGAATGTACCATAACTTTAATACGTATAATTTTTATTTACACACTTTGCTGGTCTATCTTTCAACCTTTTCTTTTGAATATTATTTAATCATTATCGAAGGTATGTTTTGCTTTTTTAAAATGAATATACAGTTATAACAATGTTTTTGAATTTGCGCGCATGTTTTAAAAGCATATTTTTTGTATTAAATTAAGTAAACAAATACGTTTTGAATATTTAGGCCTCTTAGGTATTTACAGCACGAACCCTTTTTTTATTTTCCTTTTAACTTTTTAATTGCCATTTAAAGTCAGTTAATCTTAATATCCTAAGGGGTGAAATCTTTAGATAGATTTAAAATATTGGAGATCAAAACAACTGATTAAAGAAAAAGTGTTAAAATTGGAAAATAATCCCAACCGTTGGTTAATCTAGAAATAATTCAGTTAGATGAATCTCACCTGCATTAACAAAGGTTTCACCTCTTTAACTTAACAAAAATTAACATTTGGAAGAGTAAAAGAAATGTGTATGTTGTGACAAATATGTTTAAGTGCTTCGTCACATTTTTTTCTTTCTTGCGCTGGCAATACTGTTGGCGGTAGATTTGTCACGCCGCACAGTGTTTCGTTTCATACAAGCTAGAAACTAAAAATTCTGAATGTACTTTTAACTCACGTATGCGATTCATTTAATCCTAAAAAGAGGTTTTTTTTATTAAATATATAATAATAATTCGTTGTATAAAAAATATGTCACATTTTGTTATTTAATAAACGAAATAAATTTTCTGGAAATTGATATCTGCATCCAATAATGTATTTAAGGATCATAAATAATTGAAATTTTTACTTTAATTCTATTGACTGATAAATCGGTCAACCTATAAAATAAATCATTGAAAATTATATTAGATACTTAGGCATAAAATAAAGATTTCACCCGAGAGAACTAATCTGCCTTCACTTGTTTTGTCAGAATAACCATTTTACACCTGATTTTATTATGTTAAACATGACAACTGAAAGGGTTTAAATAAACTTAAAAGTTTGGCATTGTAAGGAACACAGAAGTGAGGCAACGGACACAGCAACCCTTGGTATCTACTGTCATCCAAGGCGTTTTGGCTGGCAAGGCCATGTACTACGTATGCCTTCCGAGAGCCTTAACCATGCTTGCCTATGTTACAAGGCATCAGGTTCTTGGCGTCCTGGTCGTCCACTGTTGACAATTTGTGGGCAGTTTGCGTCAGAGTTGCGGTACGTGGACTTAACTTGGGAGGATGTACGGGAGGTCGATCGCTTGGCCGGAGGCAGATTATGGAATCCATATGCTCCACATAGGGAGCGGATATGGTATGATGATGATAAAACTCAAAGGTTTTTAAATAAAACATTTGTTATAAGTGATTTTCAAATAGATGTATTTTGAGAAATATAAAAAGAGCATGTAATGTAGATAAGCCAAAGGAATAAAATTCTTGTTGAGAAACTCTATTAATACTAATAGAGTTCATTTCACTGGGTTTGGCGCCACAAATATAACAGGACATAGTTGACTTATTTTCAGTCAAAACGTTGCAAATTTTACCATCTACCATTGTTAAAAGCATTTTAAATTTTATGGACAATACTACACCTCCAATATTAACATTAAAATTTTCAAGTTTTTCAATTGCATCTTGAAGTTTTTCGATTTCAGACTTAGTAAGAATATCAGTTTCTTTGGCGAAAATAAATTTAACGTCAAACTCTTCCACATCACGTACAATTGTTGCCTGGAAATCTCGTATCTGGTACCTGTAAAATAACAAAATAAGATAGATGCAACTTCGTGCGGTAAAATATCGAAACTGTAATAAATTAACAATAAATTGGTCTATTGAAAAATAAAAATAATATTTTGCTACTTTGATATACTCTCCGAGATATATTCTCGAGAAGTTAGAAATTGATATTTTTTTAACTACTGAAAAATACATAAGTTAAATTATTGTTTTTTTAAATACCTAAATGAAATACATTAAAATTTTAGAAAAAAAACTATACAACATATCTTCCAAAATAGCTTCCATTTTTTTTTAAATCGAAATAAAAAACTTTAAACTTGCTAAACAACCTTTACACGTCGGACGCCAAAATGCAAATAAATGTAATTAGGCTTTCAAAAACCAATTATCCGACTTTCATATTCTGGTATGAATCACCCTAAGCATCAATCACCCCAATTAGGCTTACAATCGTCACACTAACTATCTGGTAATGCCCCCATGACGTCATCGTTTAAGAATTCAAAAGTGACTTTTTATCTTGTAGCTTGTATGGGTCAAAACACTGTGCGCCGCGTCGTACGATTCATTTCTAGAAAACAGATCAAAATGGCGTACACGTAATACGACGTATATCGGCCGAGACAAGAGATGCATTCGGTTAATCCGGTAAGATCTTTAATAATCTGTAATCTCCATTATTGAAAACTAGTCTTGCGTCTATGATAATAACTTTCTGAATTCAACAGGATCCATTCTCCCGTATCTTAAAATATATTCTTTGGATAGAACTGTTATTTTATATGCCCGTGTGATAAATTAATCTCTAAGCGTGTTGAGTCGCCGCATAGAATATCTGCTCGCATTTTCTTAATATGCGTATTCCTTCAAGTCAAGGATACAATGTTGATTAAGTTTTTAGACTCTTGATTTATTTTTTCCGAAACTACCAACAGAATTTGATGACGCAGAGTAATGCAATTCATTGCCGTATTGGTTCTTGCGTTTGCAAATAATGGCGTGGAAAAAATATAAAGAACACGATGTATTCACTTTCGTCCCTTCAAATCAAGAAGCAGACTTTCTTACTAGATATTTGTGATTTGTTAATTAATCTAAGAATCCGTAGTATAGTAATTTTCCACTTGTATTTTTAAAATATATTTTTAAATTAGAATTGAATTGAATTGAAATATTTCCAATGATTTTTAAATATTAAATTGAGAAAGTGCTGTATAAAATTTTAACATACGAGTACATTATGAAAATTTAGAAATGTCACCAATAATCTTAGAAATTAAATAAATTAATGTTTTTGTTAAAATCATCACACTAATATTCTACGCAAATTATTTGAATCATAAGTTTGTATTATATTAAAATATCTGACTTGATATCAAGGAAGATTTTTTTTCTAGACATATGTATTAAAGACGATAGATTATAATAGTTATTAGAATATAAATTTGAGTACTTTTGTAATTAATAAAGTGATGAGCTTTATCTACTGTATCTATATTGAGATGCTTCATTAAGAGGCAATCAGGGTAATTTAATGTTTATATAAGTATTATTCAAATAAGTTATGTATTAGGGCTTTTCAAATTCGAATATAGCATTACGTTATCTTTGTCTCTATTGAGATCTTTATCTTGTGAATAATATAATAAAATAAGTTTGTATTTAAAAATGAGTTTCAATTCGAGGATTCGGGTGGTGCATAGGTCACTTGGGATGGAAAAGATTTGCCTGGGTATTATTTCATGTTTTAGTCGGGTCTGCTGGTCAGTGGAAGAAAAGGTTCAGGTGGGTGCTTCGCCCCCCGGAACTTCTTCATCACAATGTTTATTAGCAGTTTAATGAATTAATATAATGAAACGAGACTACCCTACCTTTTGTATACACGTCGACATCTCTTGGAAGCGACAGTTCTTTTGGTTATCCTGGAATGCGGGATACTAAAGAAACTTTTAGATATAGACTATAAAAAATTCTATATCCATCCCTCTCTCTGCATTTATCTGAAAAGTTATAATCAAGTAGAATCTTTTAGTCCCAGTTTGGTACGTAGTATCACTAATGCTGATGACTTCGTCAAATTGGGTTAAAAAATATAAACGTAAAGTGAAAATTGCAAGACTTTCTCTGAAGTTGTTACACAGGTATATTTGAAAAAGCTGTTAAGATCAAATTAATAAGTAAATTTTGAATACTAAGAAGCAACATGGTAGAGTTGTCATTTATTGGCAAAACCTATCATAAAAGTTTTATTCATAATTGATATTATCTTAAATGAGTAAGTATTGTTATTTGCAGTGAACCTTATTAATATAATCTTTATTTTAGTTATAAGAAACTTGATAATCAATATTAGTAGAATGACCCATGGAATAATTATAAATCCATGTAAAATGAAACTGTTTGAGATTCCAAAATTCTAAACCCAACTTCAATTGATGTGGATAAACTGTGCCAATAGGCATTGAGTAAGTAAGACTTTATTATACGACTCACATGCAGAATCGTAGGGCAAACGGGAGTGAAGTTACACCAGAATCGTAGGGCAAACAGGCGTAAAGATACATCGAGCTTAATCTAGTGTGTTTAAGGTAGGGGGAAGTAAATAAATGATGCTCGTGACAGACAATCTTCGACAGGAGAGTAATTTAAGCACAACGAAGTGTTAAATTAGCCATAAAACTGTATTTAAAGGTCTTCTGAGATAGCATGGCAACCAGTGTATGTAATGTTTCATTACGAACTCACCTCTTAAAAATAAAACCATCTTAAAAATAATCAGGCGACATTGTTTTAGCCAATCACTGCCCTTCGCGTATCCGGTCGGAACAATACGCCAACGGCACGCGGTGTTCCCAAACGGTCACCCATCCAAGTACTGACCGCGCCCAATGTTGCTTAACTTCGGTGATCGGACGAGAACCGGTGTGTTCAACATGGTATGGTCGTTGGCGAAACACGAGATTCAGCGAAGGACGGAGAAGTGTTTAAAAGGAACACATTTTCGGAGATATTTTGGCGCGGTTCGGGATACTCGAGCGTCCATATGGTCAGTTTAGAGGAGTGCTAATGGGGCGAGGGGTGGTCCGGGATAGCTTAAATAGAATATGGCGGGGGAGCGGGGAAACCGTTGGCGTATTGTTCCGACCGGATACGCGAAGGGCTGTGATTGGCGAAAACAATGTCGCCTGATTATTTTTAAGATGTGAGTTATTTTTAAGAGGTGAGTTCGTAATGAAACATTACATGTACTTATACGAAAGTTACTTATGCTTATATTTTACTTCGAGGGTAGATGCGCAAGGGACCTGTACATTTAGATGTAAATCTTTAGATGGTCGAAAATGTAAATATTCAATCAACGGTTAACCAAATAGAAGGTTCGAAAATCCCAGCGCTTCGTAACGGAAGTTCGTGGGATAACTTTATGGAACTGCTGGTAAGACGCATACAATTAACTTGAAGTTATGTTATTTTGTATTTATTGCCAACTTTTACACTGCGACGGATTTAATAGATGTTATTTTTACTATACTATCAAAGAGAAATTAGTCGACACGTGGTGGATAACATTTTAAGTTGATATAATGTTCAGAAGTAAACTGCGTAGTAACAGTTGTATTTGACTCTTGTCTGAGGAAATGGCGCAATAACACACATAACTAATTCAAATGAAATAGTCTCTTTTATACTACAATGAGGAATTCCACTGTTTCTAATTTTTTTTCTATTATTATACTATTTGACTAAGCAAAAATATTTTTTTTTTGTGCATTGTTTACAAAGATATGATTTTTTAAAGTTACATTTATCAAATACCGCGCCAAATGACTTAAATCAGTATGTCACTTTTCAATAGTGCCGTCATGAAACGGTTGGCGTTTTTACTTTCACTGACCGCGGTAAGCTGTATTTCTCCAGCCAATAACAAAACTGACAAGAATCAATGGAATATTACTTTGATTACTTCATTTAGTTGATCGTAATTTGCTCATTCCTATGTTATGGTTGTTTTTACGAACGTTTCGATTTAGAAAAACCTAGAAAATTGACATAATCTCTGGTTGAAATGTCAACAAAGTATTATTTGCCGGGTTTCAGGTCGTAGATCGTAACCGAATTATTCGCTCTTCATACAATACTCTTTTTTTTCTATGGTCAAAACGTTCCTTACAAGGTGCGGGGGCTTTAAAGCAGAAACCGGAAATACTACACGTAGATATAAGGAGTGACGTCGTTATTTACGATTTTAAAATGAATACTTTTTTTAACACTCTTTATTTATTTTTGCGTGCGTTTTTGAAATATTTCATCCTATTGCAAAATGTTTAAATATTCACGTGTACAAGAAAACATTTTAAAAATGTTATATCGGGTTGGGCTGGAATTCCTCATTGGTATAGTACGAATTACTTACACTATTGTTTAAGCTATGGTCATACTCGGCACTGAAACACAGTTTGAAATCTTCGAAAAATATGAAGCGGTGTGAACGGTTTTTTGTTTGTGACGCAGTTGTAAATACGGAAACCAATGTGCGCGCGGCAACTTCTATAAAGAAGTCTCTGATAATTTCAATTGTTTAACCAAATTATTGGGTATAGAGTTTATCAGACGGAAAATTTTTCCACGTCAATGAATTCTGGATCGACGCGGTACAGACGAGTTACTAACGGAAGACACTTTGTCGCGAAATAAACGTATCACAGGTTTGGGTGGACAGATGCATCTAGAACTGCCGGAGAAAAAAAGCGGCGGACGTCCTCATGAAGGGTGTCTGCGGGAGGACCGGAGAGAGGGCACGGAGCGAAAAATTCACCTACAAAAATGATAATGCAAGAAAATAGATAATGCAAGTGAATGATGGACATTCAGAGAATTGGTTTTCAAATTGATTCGATTTGATTTTTCACCTTACCGCCTTCTCATTTTCAAATAATGCTGCACATTGTTGACATATGTATTTTTTCATTGTATTTTTTTTTAAATTTGGGATGAAAATAAGTATTATATTTTACTTCTTACTTTTCCGGCTATTTTTATGCAAAATACATGTCAATCTGCTGCTCCGTTGAGATGCAAAGGAAACACACAAACAATCAAACACACTTTCGCATTTATAATATTAGTATGGATTGTATTTCCACACATCGAATTATAAAATTTTATGCTTTCATGAAAAGTTGTATATTTTTATTTTGTTAAAGTTATTGTTCTTTTAAATAAAAAATAAAAAAATAAACCACAACACACGAACCGAGAAAGAAACGAAACGAGTTGAACCCGCGACGTCACGCCGCGCTAGTTTCACATTTGGCCGTTTAACCGTCCCGCCTGTCATTTAAAACTTCAGTTTACTAAAAACATTTAAGGCGCAACTGACGTTTAACGTTTTTATCGGAATAATACGCTATTTTTTTAACACTTTTTTGAAGTTACTCGTTTGAGATAACAGGTGTGACGTATTTCAACTATTTGAAAATGGTTACGAACGGATGGACAAAAGTCGCTCTTCTCTAAAAACCATATTTATTTGTTTTACTATTAGAAAAGCGTGTTTCAGCTATTGAAGTGATTTTATTGTCAAACTTAGAATCACATACAAAGTATTGTAGCGAAACATGTTTCAAAGAAAGCGCCAACGTGTTTAATCTTTAACGCCATATTTTGACCTGAGACGTTGTTTATTTTCCTTGGCTCTGTAAAAATAAAACTATTTTTATAAAATGAAATAGTATTAATGTGGCTAGATATTAATATTTCAAACTTGTTTGGATTCAGCAATCTCATGGGTCCAGCAAGGATATAAAATATTTTTTCAACCCTTTTAGCTTTATGGCTTGACAACCCACTCAAAACCTTTCCCAAAATAACAATATTGTTTGAGAAATACAAGATAAAAAATATTCATCCTTTTAACCTACCTCATTAATCATAATCTGCCACTAAACAAGTGGGTAGATATTCTTATTTATTTAAATGATAATTATTATTAATGACCACTGAATGGCTTTATAATCTACGCAATGAAGAACATTGAAACAATTATCCTGCATTTATATACGCGCTTTGATCAACTTAACTAAGAATTCTGCGTGTCATATTTGGTCATACTTGGATCGTCACTCGCATCTCACCGCAATATATGTTTACCTTTTTGTTTTGAAGTTTATTTCTTTAAAAACGATATTGGTTACTAAGATTGTTTTTGTTTTTTTTTCTAAAGCACGAGTAAATGAGTATTCTGTGATTTGATTCATCACTACTAGTGAATTTCTTGACTTTCTGTACTGCAAAGTAAAGTTGTGATTTTGTGATTTATTAAAATTTAATATCCAATTTCAAGAGGTCATGAATGTGAAAAAATAATGATTTACATAGTTGGACAATTTATATGGCGCCTTTTTTGTGAAAATCACCTCAAGGGCGCTGTACAATAAATGAATATCCCAGCACGTCTTGCAGCTACAGAGCGCATGGAAGACTGAAGTTCTAGTTTCTAATTTTCAATTAAGACCAATTTAAAGTATAACACATAAGAACTTGATTGCAGCGCGGTTTGTAGTTATAAAGCGCATGGAGCATTATGACAAAGCAATCGAGATGCCCAATCAACTATTGTCGAGTAGGTGACAAAATGTCACATATTTCCAGCATAAGGCTCCTGTGATCAAGTTTAGAATAATGAAAACTCTTCCTACTTTTCAAAAAATATTTGAACCCATATTAATTAATTTGCACCACAAAACGCTAAGCTAAAAAAAGTTTAAAAGAATTGTTGCCGTTTTTTTTATTTATTTAAACATTATAAAAATAAAAAGTATTTTAACGGACATAATGCTCAAAAAATATCATCCAGCTAATCAAAAAACAGATTGGTCAGAAGAAGAGTTTAAAATTTTTTACAAAAAAATAAAATATACCTCAAAAGATACATCACGATAATAAACATTTAATCAAAAATAGCAGCTCTTTTTTAGTGGGGAGATAAGGCTTAGACATATTTACTTAAATAAAAGTACTCTGTGTTATTCATATTAAAGGTTTAGGAATGTCAAATCGGGTAATAAGTTTGGAAGGAGAGATAAAGAGAAACTAAGGAAAGAAAAAGGAATAAAAATATATTAAAAAAAAAAAAAAAAACATAAAATGAAACAAGGTCAGGGTTCTAAGGAATAAAGTAATGTTTCGAGCGTTTCTTGAATGTGGCTAGAATTTTTGTCCAAATGAGGCGTTTAATTTGTCTTTGTCATACAACGCATTATGTTGTTTTGCCAAAAAGCCGACATTTTCCCCCTATTCAATTTTTTTTGATGTGTTTATAATTCCTAAAAGCTGAAGTCTTGATATTTGTTACATGTTGAATCGAGTTGGCAAACGTATTGAAATTGAACATTTTATTTCATTATCTCAAATTAAAAAAAATGTACAGTACAAATTTGTATTTCCATGAGTTAGCAAATTCATTCTGAGCTTCATATAATTTCGCTGTACCTTTTATAATGGTTTCTCTTAGTTCCTTTCATCTTTTAAACATCTAATCTCCATTAATAGTTCATATGAGGGCAAAAAAGTATATTATAACAATACAACCACAATGAAAATATCAGAGGAAAGGAGATTTCGGTACGCTTCTTTCCATAATTTCATATAAATATTTAAAAGGTAGGTAAAATCAAGTTAAAATCGGATAAAACACGGTGAAAAAATCTTTGTAACTCGATTTTATTTTACAAATGAAATAATTCTGTTTTTCTCACATAAAAAAATATTTCTTCCGTGTTGTGTAGATTATATAATTTTTAATAATATCATTTGCTTTGATTTATATAATTACTTTTGTAATGTCAAAATGTCTGGGCAAAAACAGAGTTAAAAAACAGTTTTTCAAGTAAAAAAAAACAGAATACCGGACTAGTTTTTTTGACTTGAAGGCTACTTAAAGGCAAAATACTAAAATGGAAATTGTTTAGTCCGTTTTATAATGTTGAAGTTGGTGCGTTTGCCTATCCTGCTTGAAGTCCTGAGTTCAATTACAGAAAAATGGACATAATATGTTTCCTTGGACTGGTACTTAAAACATTTAAGTGATCACCTTACTAACATGTAACAGATGAAAAGGATACTTTGCATTTAGTGAATACACCCACACTACTAAAGTTCACTGAAATAACAAAAAAAACGACCTGAAATCCCACGTTTTGTTCTTAATACACCTATCTACTATCTACATAAAATATTTTTATAAATTAACACCCTTTTCTTCTTCTTTATTTAGATGTGTTACTCTGTTATTGGCTAGAGGGTGATTCCTGAGACGCTGAGATCCAGCTGTCTATCCATCTCTTTTCGTGCGGGAAGACGGCAACCAGCTGGGATTTTATGGGCCACGGTAAAGGAGATTCTAGAATTGTCCATTCTATCGACGTGATCTCTCCATAATCTTCTCCTTGTTCCGCTCCACCGTACTATATCGTAATTCCGTCTAATTTCTTGATTCCAGATTCTGTCCCTTAGAATTTTTCTTGCTATTGCTCTTAGTACTTTTATCTCTGACATTCTGAGCAGATTTTAGTTCTCACCGTATTTGCGCTCGTCTTTTTTTTGCACCATGAAAGTCCAAGAGGTCCAATTACAGTGGTGAATATCATCACATAACACCCAGGTTTGAGAAAAATCACAATTTTCAATTTTTGTGTTCTCACCGGGAATCGAACCCGGAACTTCCGTGTGAGTCAAGCGTCTTGACTACGTCACCACGGAAGCCGCATAGGTCATGATTGGTCTGACACACGTTTTGTTTATACGGACCTTGCTTTCAAACTGCATCCGTATATTGTGCCATATGATATATCTCAAGCATTCAGATATTGCCGAGGCGCTTTTAGTTTGTTCCCTCACTTCTGAGTATAGGGCGCTGTGGCTCAAAATTTCAGCACTTAAATATTTAAAAGACGTGTTCCACTGTCTTATCATCTTTCATCAGTTTTTATCTCTTAGGGTACTAAGACATTGTTAAGTTTTTTGTTTTTCTGAATGAGATGCTCATGTCAAATTTCTGAGATGCTAGATGAAACTTGTGTGACATGCGTTGTCAATCATTAATAAACAGCATTCAAACTTAATTTAACTTTGCGTTTTCTTATATTTTTCTACCAGAAAAGTACCTATAGCATTTACATAAGTAAATTATCTCATTACGAATCTTTTCAAAAAGCAAAAACTTCTTTTCGGTTTGGTAGTAGTTCAATTTGCGTTTTAAATCAAAATAGCTAATTTATTCAATCAAAAGTTAAATTGGATTGAAAAAAAACAAAAATAACTCAACTTAATCATTAGTTAGTTTTATACATACGTAAATATATTCTTGCATTTTACTCCCCCCGTTTTGTGTGAGATAAAACTGAATTTTATTGTGCATTAGGTACCTACTAAACATCAGCATCACTCAAATCAGAACAAAATGACTCGCCTACAATCTGTATTGAATGCCGCAGCGAGACTTATTTTCGGAATCTCTAAGTTCAGTCATATCACTCCACTACTTCGGGAACTACACTGGCTACGTTTTCCACAGAGGGTCGAATACAAACTCTGTTGGCTTATGTATAAGTCACTGCACAACTCGGCTCCGGAATATCTAAGGGAACTATGCATTCCAGATGAACTAGCTGACAAGCGTCTCACGCTTAGATCAGCTACGTCTACGGCGAGAGGAAAAGTTATTATACCTCTACGCAAACAGCGCACTAAATTTGGTGAACGCGCATTTGCGGTCGCAGGCCCTATGGCATGGAATGCTCTCCCAGCAGAGGTGCGAGGCTGTAAAAGCGAAGTGATGTTTCGGAAAAAACTTAAAACCCACTTGTTCTCTAAATCATTTGAATAAATCCGTAGCACGTGACAACAAAATAAATTATTTTGATTAAATATCAAATTTAAAAGCTTCAATTAAATTAACTTAACAATAGAATCACCATGTAAAGCGCCCTTGAGGTATTTTATTACGGAAATGGCGCTATATAAGTTATCCATAATTCATTAATTAATTATTGCTTAAATAACATTCTGTAGTGCATTAGTATTTCTACTGCATCGAAACTTGACAGTTTAATACTTCTAGATCCAGTCAGGAAGCAATAAAATAATTTTTTTTTCCTTTCACGCTAAAGAAAAAAATCTTGCAAGAAAGATAACGTATTTTTAATTATCATTATTATAAAGTAATACAACTATTTTTATTGTCTTTACTCCGTATATTTCTAACTGTATTCTTTCTCCGCGCGGATAAAGAATACAGTTAGAAATATAACCAGATTACTAATTTGTTTTCGACTCGATAGCAACTATTAGGTAAAACCCATAAAAAATTCAATGGAGTGATAAGAGATTCGCATCGTAGAGTAGTAGTTGGCACGTTTGCCCACCATGCAGAAGGTTTCTGGTTCGATTCGTGGTAAGGTCGACTTTAAAGATTTAATTTATATGTGGTTTTGCGTTGAAATATTTCATTGCTTCCACTCTGATACCTGAATCGTAAGACTGTTCAACTTACTTTCATATCAAATATGACCAAAACACTGTAGTTGATAAACCGATGCAGTGTCTTATGTACCATCAGGTGCGGAAAGGGTAAAAACGAATATAATTATCTTTAACATTACTCATGTGCTGAATAATCTTTGAGTTAAATGACTTTTTTACTTACGTAACTAATAAATGTCCGCAAATAGTATCCACAAAAATCTCTCTAAGACTGTCAGCGGTCAATTCTTGTGCGTTCTCTTAGACTCATAAACTGAACCTTGTGCCTTGTATAATATGAAAGGATCGTTAATGCTCTCGGGAAACATCAGTAAAATACGGCCCAGCCAGCCGTCTGACCTTCGCTTGAGGAGGTTGCTGTGTTCGTTAATATTTCACTTGATTTTAATTTGCCTGAGTATCGTTGATTCACATCCTGATAAATTATTTAAGACGTAATTATGTCATTTTATCTTACGTGTATAGTTCATTTATTTGAATTGGAAATCAATACTTGTAAAAAAGCGGCGCTTTCATACTCTCACATTGACTAACAATAAATAGTTGCTCAAGTTTTGGGATTTGGGAAATTCAGATCTAGACTATTTTTACAAAACGAGGTTGCGGAAAGATTACGTTACACCTCCTGACTAGAAAAAGTTCTGTAGATTAAGTCCGGGTTGATAGTGGTTGACGCGCTTAGAATTCACAACTATTTTTTTCACATTTTCGGCGCTGTGTGATCAGAATTTATAATCTTCTAAGACATCTTTATTCGATTCGCTTACTTTTTTTTACAAAATCCGTTAGTTTTTTCGATTGATGATAAAAACTGAATTCTAGATTATTTTATTTTTTATAAAGTCCCTCCATATTTAAATATTTGCTGTTTGTAAATCATGGGTTTATATTATTTTCATTCATGAAATTTTAAATCAATTGAATTTTTATCAATTGAGTTATTTATTTTAGGTGACTGTTTTTTTTGGTTAATCCTTAATTTTACCGGCAAAAAATAGCATTAGATTTAATTAAATGCCGATTAAGTACTAAGCTTATAAATGCTTTTTAAGTTATTTTTTCTTCTTCTCTTACCAAACGAAAAACAGTATCTGACATGTGCTTCTTATTCAAGATCTTGAATAATATAATTGAAAGTACTTGTCTCTTGGAAAACATCAATCTAAACTGACTACCAGATTTACCAGACAAGTCAAACTTTTTACAATCCTGTACCATTCAATAACTTCGCTCAAAATTCTTTCATAACCTGTAGCTGCACAGAATATAACAAACTTTTTTCCTCCCTTGATATATTTGATTCAAAACATTTTTATTTTTATTTTTAAAAGACCTGCTGTTTTTTAAATTAATATGTATCACTATCACGTTATTCTCCAGTCTCTGTTTTTTATTGGCATTTTAAGGGTAATCTCTTGAACAGAATTCCTTCATTTTCCTTTTTTATCCTAATCTTTTATCTTAATCTTTTCTTATCCCTTTTATTCCTACTAATGCTTTGGAAACAAAATAATTATTATTAAATTTAACTCTTGATTGATATTCTAAAAAATATTTTTAAATACTCGTACAAATTTTTAATCTGTATTAGTATATCAACAAAAAGTATTTTATAGTCGTGAAAAACTTTAATTCGACTCATTCATTATAGAATTTGAAGAATGGTTTATACATTTTCTGTTGTTTTTCCAAATAAATAAATTTAAAAAAATCCTTTCCAGCATCAGTGATTTAAAGGCATTTTTTACATTATATTAAAACTTATATAACACGTTTTTAAATATTTTTATGATTAATTTTAATCCCTGGAACGAAAAAAATAGTTACATTTCAAATTTGTAAAATCAATACAATTTAATTCAAACACCCTGCTTAAATTAATTCAAGCGCGAGCTTATTTTCCAGAAGTGATGTACACGTACAAAGTACGACTAACCATAACAGCTTAGAGAAAGTGGTATGATTTGCTGCTCACTTTAACCGCTTAGATATTAGAGCAAATATGTGGTAAATTATTTTAAGTTGAGGCCACGCATACATACTTGATTTGCTTGTATTAGTTAAACGTTTCCGAAAGCTACATTCATTAAAAATGAAGGCCCAATTTACACGTTTCATCCAAGTCCACACGGCACGGTGAAATTAGGGTGGTTAGACACTTATTATATTATTTTGTATTTATCCAATTTATTCAGGGGATACTCTTAGGGGAAAATCCAGGAAAAGCAAATTTTATAAAGATATTTCAACTTATTTTGTTTGGCTGGCATTAAATAAATACATTTAATATAAAAAAAATAATTAGAATAATATAAATAGAATAATAAGAAAACGTATCTCAATTATAATTTCAATCATGTTTATATATATATATACTCTTTTTCTGTTGATTTCAATGATACTCTTATTTTTTTTTTTATACTACTATATTTTACTATTATTTTGTTGATTTTAATGATTCCATTATTTTGTAAATTTAATTATGTGTTATTCTTAATTTGTACAATTTATATTTCAAAAATTATTTCTTATTATCTTTTATGCATTGAATTCTTTGGACCTTTATTATTTATTTCATTAACCTTTTTTTCTAGATTGTTATTCTATGTCATTATAATTTGATCTAATTAATTTTACTATGTATTTTTATTGTTATTTATTGTGGCTTGACACGGGCATAGCCTAAAAAGCCTTAAATAAGTTCATAAATATTTAAACTAGTGTAATTTTGAATGAATGAATAAATAAATAAATTAATATCAACCCACATTTGATTATACTATTGTGCCGTGTGGATTTTTACCGCTGTGTGAAATGGGCCATATTTTCAGGTATGATTTATGAATGGAATTAAGTATTCCTCACGGAGGTAAAGGATGATATTTTTATTTATTGTTGAATTCACTTTTTATGTTTTTATCGTTTAATTTATTGAGAGTTACAGTGACATGTTAAACAATTCATCGTTTTTTTATATCGAACGGATACCGTGCGCCTGCAATTCCAGTGGATTTGGGTAAATCTAGGTAAAGCCCGGTGCCGAACCGTGGTAAATAATATATGAAGTATTTTGGCGTAATCATAAAAAATATAATATTATAAATATTAAACTTGGATTTAAAAGAAATACTTATGATCAAAACTAAATCATATTGCCATTATGATTGTTATATTCATATATATGTATTTATTTATATATCGGACGTTTCGCAATCGTCGCGTATGTGTCAGAAAATTTAAGTGCTTTTGTTCACCATGTTTAGGACTCAATATAAAACTATGATAGTAAAAATGCTATTTTTAGTTTCATTAAACTTTCGTACATATTTTTAATGAGTCAATCATTTATTGAACTTAAAGATATTCTACAAATACTCAATCATTATTCTACCTTCAAATGTAAAGTTATGGGTTATTCTGTTTCTAATCGTTTACCCGGTTAAAATCAATCAAATGATCAAGATTCTCCACATATGGTGTACCAATGCAGTGCCTTATGCACCATTTGGTGCGGAAAGGGAATGATAATGATGTTATTTTCTTCGACGCCGCACTGGTATAAATGCACTATAAACCGTCTTGGTATTAATAATCACTGTTGCTTTTATAATATAATTCGCATTTATAAAAAACACAATATTGTTCTAAAGAATACATAAAAAATACTTCCATTAACACGAAACATTGCTAACAAAAATACTAAAAGGCACTTTCAATAAATATTTCATTTTAACTTCATGCACGGGAGTCAAACGCGCAAATCACCATACCACTAGTGGGACATAAAAACAGTTTTAAAAAAAAATATTAATAGGTAGTATTTGAATCAGCGCATTTTTTCTTGAACCACAAAAATTTTGATTGTTCATTATTAAAAAGCTCTTGAATTTAAAAAAAAAAAAGAATGGGTTTAAACAAAGTTGTTTTATATTATTATATTTATTTAAGAATATAATATTATGAAGACAGAAAAGTAACACTCTGTACATAAGCTATACATCTGTTTGTTCACTGAAATGACATCAACTTAGGCTGAGTTACCTTCATATTGCTTTAGCTATGAGCACAATGATAATAACTCACTGTGGTACAGTTTGTGAGATGCGGGTGATAGAAAAGTTGGATACCGGCGTTTTATTTTAATAATTATAACAATACATTTAAATCAAACCAAGAGCTTTAAAAAATCCATTTGTATATAAAAGGTAAAAAAAAATACTTGTAAATACGTGTTTATTTGAGAAAAAACAAATCTTTTCAAAAATATACAAATACACAAATATACGTAAATATCCAAAAATATATAATATATAAATATACTCAACTACTATGGGGAGCAGGATATAAAAATGACATAAACAGACTACAAAGACAACAAAATAAAATATTAAAGTTAGTATATGACCTAACTGCAACTAGAAAACTTTTGAAACAAACCAAGCAATTAAATATAACTAATCTTTTTCAACTTGAATCATTAAAATTTATTCATAAATTAGCCACTAATTTAATTTAAGAAAAAGAAACAAAAACTTGTAAAAAATTGTAGTTTACATGGACATAATACGAGAATATCAAAAAAATATTATAAACAACTTTCTAAAATAAGACAAGGACAATCAAGGCTAATAAACCAGGGACTAAAATTATACAATAAACTTCCAGAAAAAACTAAACAAAAGGCTCTGACAAACTTTTCAAAAGATGTAAAAAATATTATTTTGAACAACAGAGTGTGAATAAAAAATATTCATATTATTTTTGTAAAATGAATGTAATAATCCGTAAGGGTAATAAATAATAAATTTTCAAATATAATTTCAGATTTTTAGAATATCAAATCGAAAAATAATATATTACATTTACCCACATAATTAACTAGTGATATAAGGTAGAACATGAAAGGATGAAAAATATATATTTACAATGGATCTGTCCACATTTACTGCGTGTTGTCCAGATGTTTATTTGAATATATGTTCATGTTATACTTTTTATTTGTCGTATTCTTTAATAATATCTTTGCTTCTAATTTATTTTTTGTTGTTTCCCAACTCAACAAAGTGATCTTTGCCTCATAAAGTTAGGGATAAGTTATTATATCAATATTATGTATCTTTTTTGGGTGATACCGTGTATGTTGGATTTGATCCGACGTTTCGGCTACCATTGCAGGAGCCATCTTCAGGGAAAACTGTGTGTTTTATAGAGTAATGTATGTGTTTATGTACTAGTAATTTGTACCGTATCACAGTCAGCAGTAGGCACATTTCTAGTTTTGTACGAAAGAATAATTACTAGTACATAAACACATACATTTTTCTATAAAACACACAGTTTTCTCTGAAGATGGCTCCTGCAATGGTAGCCGAAACGTCGGATCAAATCCAACATACACGGTATCACCCAAAAAAAATACATAATATTGATAACAGTGACCGTGAAAACCTTCGCACCTATTTAAGTTATTATATTTTTGTAATATGTGTCTTATTATGAATTGTAAAAAAATAAACTTTACTGCATGTACACTGTACCCCATTTTTCAAAAAAATACGTTATTTTCCCAATTGAAGTTAAGTTATAAGGTTTATGTTTTTACATTTAGAAATAATAATACTAATTTTTCAAAAAATTTACGCTTTCTACGCTGCACCCTCTATAAGTAACATGAATTCGATGTTATGTTTATTTCAAAATTAGTTAATGAGAATATTGCAAAAAAAAACGATTTTTTTAACAAAGTTATAAGATCCCATATTGATTGATACAACCATTTACTATATGAATAATATATTTGTAAAAATAAAAATAATTTTTATTCATCATCAAACGCGATACAAAATCCGACGCAACACTAAGATCTGCTTACGTTTCAAAAATACCCTACTGTGTCACAAAAGTTATTTATGGTACTTCATGCAACAGTTTATTTGTTTTTTATTTAACTTAAGTACTTGGTAGTTGGCGTAAAAGCTTACGATAAAATTATTCCAAACTTAGTATTTTCCGGTGGATTTGAACAAACTATAAAACATAAAAGTTGTCAGGTAACTCGCTTCAGATTCACGAACACCTAGACTGAGTCAGTAAGTAGCGTTAAAAGGATTACAGATGTGTTAAAAGTCGGTTGGGAAAATTGTCTGCCATAAGGACAAGTGGACGTAAAAGTACGAGATTCACTCCAGAAGTATGTTTTTAAATTTTCACAAGGTTTTTAAAAATAAAATCATAAAATCAATAATAAAAATGTAAAAATACTTTTACGATGCGAAGAGTTTTTTACTGTACTGTTTTTAATTCAATTTTGTATTTGAAATTTTTATTCTTAATTAAAAAAAAATTTTTTTTTTTTTTAATGTTTACTTTTCATGAGAGAATTTTCACATAGGCATGTAAATGTTCTTTCCTTAAACTGAATAATACCTACTTTAAAGTCACAACGGAAAATTAAAAAATATGCTCTTCTTCTAATAATTAATAAACAAACTTAATAAAAAATATAAATTTCCATGTTTCCATTTCCAGATAACATTCTTCTTAACTTTCGTACTTTTTCTTATTTAATTATCAATTTTAAATAAATAATTTTTCCTTATTTTCCACTTATTTTAATGCATCTGCACCATAAATTTCATAATGTATACTAGATTAAGTATATCTACGCACAGGCCATGCTTATTCAGGATTTTTTTGACGCTAATGGCGTTGTACGTATCTTGTATAAATATTATGTAGGCTTCTGGTACATTATGTGCTTGCAGAGTTTTCCATACGAGGTTTCTGGGGACTCGATAAAAGGCCTTTTTAAGGTTAATAAAGACCATGTTGAGATTTTCCTTGTTAGCACGTTATTTTTCATATTTCGTCATATTTTGAAGAGTAAATATTGGATCCATACATCCTCTCCTACTCATAAAGCTACTTAGCATATCCTTCATTCTATTTTTATTAACTTTTTTTACCCTCTTAATCAGTATTTTACCATACATTATGCCTGCGGTGCTTAAGTAGCTGAGAGCTCTATAATTTCTGAATTACAATTTAGAGCCTTTTCCCTTGTTCAGAGGCAAAAAATTAGCTCTCCTTCAATCTGGAAAATGTATTAGAGTCAAGGGGCCTGCAGGCACAAGTGATCCATTTTTTATCAAGGTGGGTGTTTATCAAGGATTAGCATTGAGTCCTTTAATATTTAACTTCACCGTCAACTACATTACAAGGATATTACAATAATCTTTATCATTTTGCGGAATGTTATGCTGATGATATTGGACTTGAAGATAAAAAAAATCTGTATATATAACATACCTTCAACACGTGGGTGAAAGAGCTGGAAAATTACGGACCAACAGTAAGTCATACAAAAATTTAATACATAGATTGTGACTTTGGAGAGACGGAAAACTAAGGCTGTGATGTACTTATTGATAACAATACAAAACTAAGTAAGGTGTCACTTTTTAAATACTTTAGATCTGTGTTGACGACTATTGCCAATGTAGATAAAAATGTTCAGCATCGTACCACCAAAACCGCGTGGTTGAAGTGGAAATCTCTTTTTGGCATACTCTGAAATAAACTGATGCCTATCATTACATTATTCATTTGCAAATACAGTTATTTATATTTTGATAAATCTTGAGCTTTTGTATTTTTATTTTCTATTGAATAAGTTTTCTAACTTGAATTTTAAAAATTAATCTTTTATTTTATTGGTTGGTTGGAAGAAATTGCCATTTAGCAATAAACTCACCAATCTACCATTAACATTATGAACAAAAAAATAAATTAATAAAAAAATAAAATAAAATCATAATTATTCATGTCTGGACTACGTGACGCGGGCCTGGTTTAGACCTTCAGGAGTGAGCAGCTGACAAAGAGACCTAGAGGTTATTATTTTTGCCTCCGTCTCTAGGTAAAATTGGTGCTTTTTAGTAAGACCAAAAGGCATAGATAAAAATATTTCCTTTAAAATTACGAAGATGGCGTTCTCTCTACCTCTGTCAACCTTTTCAAAAAACCAACGCCAACGTAACAAAATAACTGTTTTTGAAAAATGAATTATTTTTCTAATAATTTCAAAATATGTCATTCTATCCTTTTTTTACTTTTCTAAGAAATCAGGATTAATGTTTTTTGAAAACAAAATTCAACATGAAATATTTTCGAGAAAAAATCACAATTCCTATCATCCGAAAAACCGACGTGGATGAGTGGAAATCAACATGTATTTTTAGTTATAAACTACATGTAAACTGTTGAAGTATGGCGTTTTAATTTTTTTGCCTAACCCTTAGAGTAATTTGCATGATGGTGTACAGATAAGTGAAGGCTGGGTGGTGAGAACAGTGGCATAAAAAATAAAAACGAATTTTACAGGAGATTGTAAATAATTAAAAAAATCATATTTATTGGACTCTTGGTTTATGAATTTTATAAACTAAGTTTTCTTTTAATGTTATGTGTATTGTTTTAACAAAGAGTAACAGAAAAAAATCAAACAAATACGTCTTCTACATACATATATTTTTTCTTTTTTGAACTGATAAAAACGAGCTTATTGCAACAATTTTCGCATTTTAACCGTCTGTTTTTGACAGCCGTTTTTAAGACAGGGAGTCAAATTTTGTTCCCGTTTTAGCCGTCGTTTTATCTTGCCAGCCAAAGTTTTTTACTCACCCTTATTTATGATTTGTACAATTTTACTTGAATACGTTTTGTTCGAAATATTTAAGCAGTACTTAAATCCTCCGCTTTTGCTTAAAACAATGTGTAAGTTTACCTTTTGGCATATCAGCGTATTGACGATCAAATGTTAAACGTATAAATGTCATGGCGAATAAATTTTTGGCAAAGAAGTGCTGTGGCGAACAACTCGAAGGTTAAACGGGTTTTAGCCACTGACAGAGAGGTCAGAAGGGACTTCGAGAGAATATATTTACTTATTATTTAAACAACCTTATACACATACAGTTTATACACATATAAGGGTTGGTATACTGCCTTAAGGCAATTTTTTTCTATTTACTCAAACCGTTTGATATGAGAAAATAAGTGGTAAATTTTAACATTTTATAAGTTTACTCGTAGAATCAGTTTAATTTTTATTAAAAAAGAAAATAAACAATTGATTGAAAAAGCATAACTATATCTAAATCAATTAGTTTTACTTAAAAATCTTCATGATACCGTTTAGAGAGGATAGGATAAAGGTGTGAAGGAAAGAAAGAAAATTCAATAATCAGATAGTGACATTCCAATCGTGATTTAAATTTGAACAAAAACACTATATCTCTGACGTAAGTGGGTAGATAACTCCTTAAGCAAGCAGCTACTACTGTGAAAGAAAAAACAAAAAAATAGAATGGTGCATGGGTATTGAAAAAGTTCTCTCGTTATTAGAACCAAAAGAGAGAAATGTTTTGTAATACATGTTGGAAAATCTCTCTCAGATAATCAGGCAAAGTTGGATTATTTTTAATATTGTGAACAAGTGATAGAAGGTAAATGTTTATTCTATGCCGTGTAGTTGCACACGGTATTGGGTTATACAGTCGAATTTGTTAAGATTTAGGATATAACGTAAACAGACATTTTGCAGTCGTTTCAACTTATCAAGCAGTTAAAAATTAGAATTTAGGTCAGATACATCTGCATAATCAAGGGACAGAAAAAACAATCTTTAATTATCAAGGATATCACATGCTTTATCTAGAGAATAATAATGGATTAAGGATATGTGTGTAAGCATACTCGTTTAAGTAAAATTACATTGAATTCTCATTATTCTCTCCTGATATTTTAATTTTAATCTTAAATAAATGTTCTAAAAAATATACATAGCCTTGTGGTAATGTGTTTAAAGAACTTAAGACCTCTTATTCGTAAGTCCGCAACGCTGCACTACCGCAAAATACTATATTTTTTTATTTTTTTTATTTATTTATTTTATTTAGTTCTATGATTAACATAGTCTAATTTATATTTACAACACAATATTTACATCTATACTTATTCTAACATTATTTATCACTATTATACACTTAATATCCTAATTTATAATATTAACTGTTTCATATGTACATTTTCACTAATTAAATTCAATATTTACACTATATATTACTTAATATTTTTCACATATATACTTTTTACATTTAATTTTAAATATGTTTACATTTTACACTTATTTGTTTATAAATTTGTAAAAACCACTAAATTTTTATTTTTTTTAATTACACTTCGACCGGTTTCGAAGTTACTACCTCATCGCCAGGAATTTAACTGACGATGAGGTGGTAACCTCGAAACCGGTCAAAGTGTAATTAAAAAAAAAATAAAAAAATTAAGTGATTTATACACAAATAAATGTAAAATGTCATACCACAAAGTGAAAAATGTTTTTGACAACAATAATCTATTTACATTTATTTATTTATTTATTTGCGAAAAATCCTAATTAGGTACCTATATTACCTTCGTATTTTGCGTAGATTTTTTTCACGAATGTATATTATATTTATTTTAACAGTTATATGCGCATTGTTTTGTATTTACAATGTCAGATATAAAATATTTTTTCCTTAACATACGTACAAATAACAAAAAATGCTGATAAAAAGTAATTTGCAACGTTATGTATAAGGCTCAGATTGGGCATACGAATTAATTAACTCTAATAACAATGAACGCTATGTTTGATAACCATAGCTTGACTTCTAATGTTTAAAAACATTATCAAACCTACTTACCATTGATTTTTTTTACTTTAAGAAAAATAGCATTTAAATTCCGTACGAGACCAATTTATAAACTCATTTAATCACCTGATGCGTTTTATTTGTTTTTTTACACTTTGAATCTAGGATTTTTAAAGGTTACACGGTTATTGTGAAAAAAAAACCGAAACTTAATACTTATTTTTAAAAAATATCAAAAGTTTCATTCCATAATTATTTTCCTTATGCTAAGAATCCCTTAAGTGCAAATTGAGAAAATACGAATCTTTGTCTCCATTTTAGAATATGCTGAGCCATGTTAGATGGAGACTTTTATAACCAGAGGACGGTATGTATTTATTTCTTAATTCAAGAGTTTTGTATAGATTCTCTGGTTTCAAATTTGTTTATTTATTTATGCAATACATTTGTAAAGTAAAATAAATTAAATTTCTTATTAAAAATATTATTTCAAAACCTTTAGAAACCTTCAATTCAATATCGAAATCCAAAGTCAACTTGATGTAATTAAGTGTGTAAGTTTCACGGCCAACATTACGCGATGGGTTATTTAACCCGTAAAGTAAAGCTGACTACATTTGTTACATAAATGAACAAAAAATTTAAAAAAATGATATTTCAAAACAAATTACCATAGATAAATCGTTAAGTTATAGTTAAAATAATGTATTAAGATCATGTGAATCCAGAACAGATTAAATTTTGTTAGAAAGTATCTCTTCAACGGATTCCTAAGTAACAATATAATACTTGAAAACTTGTACACATTCGTTTGAAGGTGAACATGTTAGCCAAAGTATTTTAAACATTGTTGTTCTACAAGTTTATAAAATATATCTAATTACATTCGAAGTTTCCGGCTTAAAAGTAATTGTTCAGGTGTAACGAAGATCAAGCTTGATTCTACCGATACGCAGGTATGTTTATAGATTTTTCTGTCATATGTTTTATGTGTACTCAAACGTTTATTTAATTTTAAATCAAAAATAATTAGATACCATAAAATACATTAGTTTTTGAATCTATACCCAAGAATTTGTAATAAACAGTTCAAATTTGAATGTGAATGAAGAGATCTACTCATTTTCTATAGTGTTTGTCAAGCCTAGATTTGAAACATCTTGTGTAGTTTTTACTTATTTATGCCCATGCATAACCAGTTTTGACGCCAGTTAAAAGAAATAATCATTTCTCTTATCATTATCCTCACTTATGGTGTACTTAGAGTACTTAATTGATATGTTTCGAAAAAGCAAATCAATCTTTCGCTTCACATCCTAATTCGGTTACAGTAACATATTGCAGTAAAAAGACGTTTAAAGTACAAAATATATTTCAATCTCGTCAGGAATCAAACACAACATCTCATGATACCAATTTAAACAGCTACATTAATTTCTTTGTTGTGTTATCAAGGCGTTCTTGCCTAAGCTTAAAATTATGTTTCATATTATTCTGACCATTTTCTTTTTAAAAAACCGGAGTCTAGTAAAAAACACCCTTTGTTGTAAAAAACATTAAAAAGTGTGAGTTAATTTTGCTTAAAAATCTACTTTCACTGTTATTGAAATACGCGTATTGAAAGGCTTCGCGCTTTCTGGGGGATGGAGTTAAAGGGTCGCGTCTCCGCTACGCGCGATTCAGTCGGTTGCTTGCCTTGTACAAGATTACACGCGAGCCTACTCAGTGGAAATTACTATAAATAACGCGAAAAAAGTTAACAAACGCCGACACACGTTTTTAAATTCATACAACGTAAACGAAACACAAAAATTAAGTTATAAATGTAAAAAAATAATACAAAAAACACACAGGTATGTCAGCTTTAAATACTTGAGTATTAATTCAATTTACAATATTTATTATTGAACAAAAAGCTTAACACGATAGTTGAAATTGTTCAAGTTATTTTATGTAAGTTAAAAAACCGTTTTAGTTCACGAGTAAACAAATTATTACAATGTCTGAATTAGTGCGCAGAAGAGGATGCGCATGGTTCATTAATATTCAACGTTAATAAGTATGCCGAAATTTCTGGGAATATGTTCAATAAGTTTGCATCACTTATGTATTAACCTGTGTTAATTGTGCAAAAATAAGCATTGTACTTTTAAAACACGCTTTTTCAAAAGAAAAAAATATTTTCAATAGATTAAGTTCTTAAAAGCGTAATTTAAATGAGGGTTTTGTTTTAATTAGGAAAACTTTAAGAGCCAGAAAAAAATACTACTATGTAATACATTAATAAAAGAATATAAGACCCCTTGATCGTATTAAACCCTTGATTGGCTATGTGGTCATATGAGTCAACATGGAACAAGATTTGATATATCTTCTCTTTTTTTTAAATAATGAAGTCGTATCTTGATGCCAGGCCTAAATTATATTATTATTTTCACAAATCTCCGAAAACAGATTACTACACAGTATATATAGTCTTTTTTTTTTTTTTGAATGCCTGTTTTTTTTATATATCATATTTTTCTTAATTAAACTCGTTACGGCATCGTTTTCAAAATGATTTTTTAGCACAGTTTTTTAAGGGCTAATGGAGAAAAATTGTTTGTAAATTTAATATCTATTCTAATATAATTTCTTTTTGTGTACAATAAATGATATTTATTTCCAATTTTTTTTTCTTTAAAGCACAAGAAATACAGAGATTTATTTATTTCTTAATAAATAGGCTTCAAATCACCTCGTCTGACGCATTGTTCAATTTAATTACATTCGTACAAAGCACATATATAACGCAAAATAGTTTTTTGACAGCTGTAATTGCAATTTAAAACAATACGTTCACATATCTACTTTTTTATCTTCCTTGTCTCTTCCCGGTTCACCTAGGGTCGGCTCTTATAGTTAGCAGTTTTTAACTTCAAAGTATGCTTGAGTGGGAATATCTAGCGTAAGTCTGTCGATGTGATCGTCATTTCGTCTGTTCTCGTGTCCGTACTATCGGAGTCTTGTTTTTTTTTGTTTCTCCAGAATTCTCCTAAGAATATTTTTAATGAACGCATTCTTATTTAAAATCGACAAGTATTTATTTACCAGTTCATCGTGTTTTTATGCAAAAATGTTTATTTAGATTATTGGGTACCAATTAGATAGTTCAATAACGTAATAAATCCAACTGGTCAAAGAGGAATTTTAAAAATTGGAAAATTGTTTTCAAGCGTTGCTAAGTAGGTGAAAATCAGATATATCTCTTCACAAAAAAAAGTTTCAGCTCTTTAACTTTACTAAAATCAACAGATGGAAAAATTGACAAAATATTACACAGTGTACGAAATGGTGTCTTAAACCAGCCAGTGGCAGATCATAAGCCCTCTCTTGCTTAGACAAATGTAAATGCTCAGACTTCCATAATTCTTTTCTAAAATGTTCTCCATCTCTGTTGTAATTAGTTCGATAGTAAAATTTAATTCATAAAATTAAAAAATAAATAAAATTAATAATTTTAAAAAATAACTCGTACGACAATATTATTATAAAGCTGCATAATTACTGCTTTAAAAATGAGTTGATTTATAATTAACATTTTACTCACATTATTACATTCACGCTTGCAGCCCTTGCGGTTATTAAAGTAAACACGAAATTTCAAATGCATTTCATCATCGTTATTCCCTTTCCGTACCTAATGGTGCATAGGGCACTGAATTGGTACCCCAATTGCAGCGTATCTTGATCATTGTTTTAACATGAAGGTAAGAAGATCAGTCTTACTCTGTAGTGGTAACTAATTACTAGTGCAAGTAAGTAAGTTTCTATTTTTTCTGCTTCTTGTCGTTGCGTTCTTAATATCTTGACACCTCCTACGTGTAATATCGTAACCCACAAATTACGATATTACACGTAGGAGGTGTCAAGATCATCGATTTTGAGATATTATTGCAGGAGAAGGATTCAAAGATATTTTTGTTCAGCATGAATCTAAATATAGACCGATTTTCGATTTTTGAAAAAATAGTTTACGCATTTATTTTATTGTATTTTTCATATGAACCTAAAGAATCTTTAACTTTTTTTGTAAAAATGCATGTACAATATTATGCTTTGAAAATGACGAACGACAATTTACATAGGGATTATTTTAATAAATATATTACATGTAAAACAAACGATAGTTATTTGATGCCTTCAAATGATGTATATATTCAAAAGAAGTACTAACGATAATATGCGTTATAATATTCTTTATATATATAATTCTTCTGTACGTGTGGATGTCACGTGGTCGTGTAGACTCCTCTTAAACGGCTGGACCGATTTCGATTAAATATTTTGTGTGTATTTGAGTGGGTTCTTGAATGGTTAAGATTCTTAATTGGACCCGGTAGATGGATAATTCGAATGTCAAAAAAACGTTTTCTGAACCAACTAATACCAGGCAAGCCAACGGACAGGACAACGTCTGTCGGTTTCACTAGCTTTATATAATATATTAGTATTGAAAGCAAACAAACGTAATACTCGTAAATTATAATAAAGATGAAAAACATTTTCAAGACTGGAACATAACAATCTAGGCATTTACAGGGCTTACGACCTGTCGATGGCTGTTTTTCATATAATCAATAGGCATGGGTTGGCTAGAACTCTTGTTTTTATTATTTTTATTTTATAAATTCATTTCCCCGACCCTGATGTATGGGAGCGAAGTATAGACTTGGAAAAACAGGGATGAAAGTAGGCTGAAAGCTGTCGAAATGCGATCTCTCAGGCGAATGTGTGGTAAAACTATGTACGACAGATGCATAAATGTTGAGATCCGTATTATCGACAAAATCAAGACAGGAGCTCTGCGCTGTTTTGGACATGTAGAACGAATAGACAGCGAAACAACGGCTAAGAATATTTAAAGTGTGAATGTTGATGGATTCATAAATAGAGGTAGACCGAGAAAGACATGACATGACTAAATCCAACAAATACTTGAAGATGGACTTGTCAAAAGTCGGAGTAATCGGCGCGCGTGCATGAGAAGATGTATGAATGTAGAAGGAGCGAGATCTGTATGCAAAGATAGAGTGATGTGGCGTTCTCTCTGCCTACCCTTACGGGGAAACGGCGTGATGGTTTGTTGTTGTTGGAAATTCATTTCATAAATAAGTATGCATATTTTAAACCAGGAAATCTATATAAAATCTATGTTATATTATTTAAAATTTCTACTGAATATGCTGTATAATTTTCAAGTTATTTTTTTTTTTATAAATCTTGTATAATTTTAGGTGTGATTTTTTTATATTTTTTATAAATCTTGTTTTTAATATTCATGTTTTTGAAAAAAATAAAAAATAATATTAAACCAAATATGTTAATATTATAAATATTTGTAAAAGGCAGATTTGCCGTTTATATTAATAAAAAATAAAAATAATAATAATAAAACCAGTGGATTAGAATATAAATACGGAGCGTCCTCTGGTTAGGATAGTCTCCATTTAACATGGCTCAGCCTGTTCTAAGATAAATATTTTTTTATGTTTTCAAGTACAGAGTCTTTCATTAAGCGCTTCCCATCTTTAAATTTAAATACAACAAAGTGTTTGTGAGATATCATCGAATATTTTCATTCGTTTGAAAGGTCTATTGATGCCATTATGTATGAAATATAACATCGTTCAAATGTCCGCTGCGGCTTGCGGATTCTGGCGCATAAATCAGGCTGAATTTGACCGATAGCATGGGTTATGTTGGCTTTTAGGATCTCTGTGATTTGTGGCTTATTTCCATAGGCCTGCAATTGCAGGTAACCCCACAAAAAAGTCTAACGGGGTCAAATCGCACGATTTCCGATGCCAGTTAACAATAGCTCCACGTGAGATAACTATGCCTTCAAATCACTCTTGTAGAATGTCCAATGAGGCATGAGCTGTATGGCACGTAGCGCCATCTTGTTGAAACCACATGTTGTTGGTGTCTATACCATCCAATTTAAGCCAAAAGAAGTTGGTAATCATCACCCTATGGCGCTTGCCGTTGACGGTGATGGCCTGACCAACGTCGTTCTTAAATAAATATGAACCGGTGAGGCTTCCAGCCACAATTCCATACTAAACAAACAGTGATCTTTTCGGGATGCATTGGACCTTTTTGAATCTTATGTGGATTGGTATTATCCCTTCGTCAATTCTGTTTGTTGACGTACCCATTCATCCAGAAATGGACCTCATTGCTGAAGATGATTTTTCGATGAAACTTAGGGTCAGCTTTCAACGGCTACAGAGCCCATTCAACAAACAGACGTCGTTGTCTATGATAGTTTACCTTCGGTTTCTAGGTCAGTTAATTTTTGTATAGATGCAGGCCAAAGTCATGACGCAAAATTCACCAAGTTGTGGTCTGCGAATGGCCGAGTTCTTGTGAGTGACGCGAAATCAACAACTTCGGTTTCTCTTGTACACTCTCACGGACAGAGGCGATGTTTTCGGCAGATCTTGGAAAAATATAACTGCCCCTTGGAGATAATTATTTGGATTATGGAACCAATACACGGAAAACAATAAATAAGAAAGTACAGGAGTTTCTTAAATTTGTTAATAGACTATTAAGCTAAACCAATTTTTATTTTTTAATTGTTATTTTTAATATTATCAGCACTCTTTTTTTAAAATTTTTTGCATTTCTGAAATTTCTCCACGTGTGACGTCTCAAGTTCTCTCGGTCAGTTTGCCCATTGGTTTGTTGGCTTACCATAAACCGTTGGCAGATCAATGTGAACTAGTGACGTCGTTCAAAGTAGTTCGTTTTAAAAACAATATTTTTTGTCCACATTTTCAAAAACTATGCAGTACAATTTAATGCTCTAATACAACTATTGTAATAATTTATAATACAACCATACTGCTTTCAAACCATCACGCCATTTCCCCGTAAGGGTAGGCAGAGAGAATAGAATGCCACAACACTCTATCTTTGCATACATATCTCGCTTCCTCTACATTCATACATCTTCTCATGCACGCCCGTCGATTATTCCGACTTTTGACATGTCCATCTTTAAGTATTTGTTGGATTTGGTCATGCCATGTCTTTTTCGGTCTTCCTCTATTTCTGCATCCATCAACATTCGCATTGTAAATATTCTTAGCCGTTCTTTCGCTGTCCATTCGTTCTACCAGCGCATGTCCAAACCAGCGCTCTTTTCTTGATTTTGTCGATAATGCTAATCTCAGCCTTACATAAGGTACGGATCTCAACATTTGTGCATCTATCGTACATAGTTTTACCACACATTCGCCTGAGTGATCGCATTTTGATAGCATTCAACCTACTTTCATCCCTGTTTTTCTAAGTCCATACTTCGCTCTCATACATCAGGGTGCTTTTATACTAATATTATCATAAAAAGTAATTAGTAAGTAAGGATAAGAATACATTTTTCATATCCAATTTCCCGAAGAGGTGAATTTTATCGTTATTGGTTTTTAAAATAATGAAGTATTTATTCCTCATAAATTTGTTTTCTCGTATAAGAGAAAAATACTACGAACGGTATCAGAATATGTCGGCTTGAAAATTCTATTTTTTTTACAAAAGACTCTTGGTGCGATTTCGACTTTGAAGAACCTTTTGTCATTGTCCTGTCCATGTTGTATCCGGACGGATTAAAAATACAGATCTGTGATTGAAATAAGACCAGAATTTTAGACGAGTGTTTTGACTCAATGGCTTCTATAGGGTAAAAATCCTGAATGAGGAAATATAGTGAAGATAAGTCCGCCTCATATTATAGTTTGCCTTAATCAACTGAAAAAAAGGTAACATTTACAATACTATCATCACTTGTACATTTATAATGTAAATTTAAAGTATTTTAAAAATAAATAAATTATAATCGTAAATTTTTTAATATTAAGGTGCCGTTTCACCCTCTCTGCTTTCCCCTTAGGGAAAATATGGTGAAGGTATTATGATTAAACCTAATATTTTTAGCATAAATAAAATTCTATAAAAACGCAGATTTTGCATCAAAAAGAAAAAATATATTTCAAAGTCAATTTTTTTTTCAGATTTTTCTCAAAAACACAAATAAAACTGCTTAAATATGTTTTCGGAAAGTTTGGTTTACGAAATTGAAGAAATGAAAATGAATAATACACAAAACAATTCTTTAACCACAGCAAATGAAAATGAATATATTTTCGATCGATTGGATGTTCGAATAATATTTATATCGCTTTACTCCATAGTATTTGCTTGCTGTTTTTTAGGTAAGTTTATCATTATGTATCTTGTTTTAAAAAACATGCATGGTAATACATGCCCATCATGCATGTTTATAAACATGCACATCCATCAAATTGCCATAAACGTAAACTTGTAAAGTATTAATATAATATTTGAAATTTCGATACAAACTTAAACTATAGTTCGATGTGTAATAACATGATACGTCTATTTGATTACACTTTATTAAAAAAGGGTGTTTAAGTTTAAATAATATAAATGATTATTTTTACAAAAACTAAAATAAAGACTTGGTATTCCTCTGTGCTGTTTAAGTGTACGTACACGCATTAAACATTAGGTTCATTGCACATGTAGTTTAAATAATTATAAAATATTTCATTTTTACTTTCAATCAGATATCAATTTGTATATTAATAATCGTATGAAACATGTTTTTAAAATTGCGAAAATTAGAAAGAATTTTAAATAATTTACTAGTATATATGTTTGTATTTCATTAATATTATTATACATGACATATAATGACCCATTTGTCTCATTTTAATATCTCAACTTATAAACATTGATTTGAATTTCGCTTAAAATTTAAGTCAAGTATTTGAGGCTCAAAGACCAGATTTTTTTCGCCTCAAACAATCAGCGTCAGATGTTTTCTGTTAGGGCGAACAATTTAACTAAAACAATGTTTTTTGTACGAAAATGGGAATGCTTTTTTAAAACTTTAAACTATTTCTAAAGACACTACCAATAAAATAACCCGACCTTACCTTATGATTTTTTTAACAAAAAAAAATATCAGACCTTAACTCGCATTTTTCTAAGATATGTGCAAAAATCAAAAAGTTAAGATGATTTTCAGGTAATCTTCTAGTAGTGCTGGTTGTGACACTATCTAGACGACTTCGCTCGGTGACAAATTTCTTTCTCGCAAACTTGGCTCTTGCAGACTTGTGTGTGGGCGTATTTTGCGTATTTCAAAATTTGTCGATCTACCTGATTACAAGGTACAAAACCAAACTTAATTTATTGGATTCACTCCATATTGATTCAATGCCGTATCAATAAAAAAAAAAAGTTAATTTTCTATTTAAAAAAAAAATTGTTTCATCTGATAACAAGTCGAGCCATAATCGGCAAAACAATGTAAGCGACAAAAGGGGAATTGTGGAGGGGAAGGTTTTTACAAAATTATCTTCTAAGTTTTGAATTCGATAAATGGGATTTATAATAGTCAATACTGAAATGAGAGCCAACTTTTGGCAATACTTTCCGCTTTTAAGATGGTGGCGGTAACGCTGTTTTGCCTATAACTCAGTGGTGCGAGCTAGCTTAATCACCTACATTGTCATCAGTTACGTTGCTTTGCTTAGCTTAAAAATAATATGTCAAGATTTATGTATATTTATATTTATTAAAGCGTGAAATGATGCGGATTCATACATATAGAATTATAATTGGCCTATAATTTTGGTTTATTTGTTTATATCTTTTTATTTTTTTGTTATAATGGCTGTTGTTTTCTTTTAATAAATAAAATTAATCAAAATAAATATTCTTAAATGTGGCAGATGAGTTTTATAGAGCTATGATGTTTTTAACACTTGTGCAGGGGGCGATAAGGAACACTTTTCCTTAAAAAAACGCAATTTGCCAAAAATTTGCGCTTACGTTGTTCCGCCAATTATGGCTCGAAGTGTTCGCTTATTAGAATTGTGAAATAAACATTGATACGGCTTTGAGAAAAAGTGACACCATCATAGATTTTTTTGAAGTGATTTTATTCAATTAAATTTAAGAAAAATTAATGTAATATTATTTTCATATTTGATAATGATTGATTGATTCGGCATTTGATATATCCCGCTCCAATTATGGCAACTTTATAATGGGTGTTAATATTTTAGTTGGGTGTTTGGTGACTTCATGTGCAAAATGTACCAATTCATTCATTCTCTCAGCTACACGGCTTCAATTTTTATCTTGGTCGTGATAAGCATTGAGAGATATTTCGCAATAATTCATCCAATCACGTGCAAGCAAATAATGACAACTTCTAGATTAAAGGTATGTTTCGTGTTTTACTGTTTTTGTTGCTTGCTAATAATTTGCACCTTTATAAGGATTTAATATAATTCTTTACTGTACTACTTATATTAATTGACCCTACTCAACGGGAGATTTGAGTTCAATGTAAACGAGTAAGTGATATGTAAATGTATAATGTACTCGTATATGTACATAAATAAATAATTTCACTAGACAATATCTTTTTTTTTCAACGAGGAAGTTCAGCGCTGTGAGAAATTGGATATGAAAAATATTTCCTTACAAGCGATAAAAATAAGAGCATTTAATGGTGCAGCGAATTTTTTTTCCTAAACGTATGAAAAAAAAACTACTTGGAACTACGTCACAAGTTCATCTGAATCAACCGATGACAGAGTGTTGTGATAAATTTTCGGTCAATTCACCAATCAGTAGATCTCTCCGACTTGAATTTGTGACGTCACTGGCAGAGCAATTTGAAAATTACAAAAATTCATTTATTTTGGCGTAAGTTGACAGTCTTTTAAAAAATAAAGAAATTTTTTTAAAAACACTAAACTTCCTCATTGACCAAATTATACTGCTTTTTTGTTCACTGTTGGTAAGAGTTTTGTAATTTACCTTTAAATTTTAAAATACTAACGTTTTTATATTTATTCTTATAAAGGTGCTACATGTGTATTATCAGACTATTTCTGACGGTATATTAAAATCTCCTTTTTATAAAACTCACAGATAATTGATTTACATAATGTTGGCATATTGTTTTACAAATTTAATCCTAAAATTAATTCATTTGTAAAACAATCGCTAGTGGCATAAAAACAAAAACAACCCACGTCTAGCGTATCTTCTTCATATGTCATATGATATAATTGCTTTTGAACTTTTGATTGTGTCTGTTATCTAAATATTTTTCAAATATTTAATATCATGCAATCAATTGACAAAATATTTTACATTTAACACCTCAACAAGAGAAGTATTATTTAAAATAATTTGACCTAATGAAACTTAGCCAACACCAAGAAAGGGGTTATCACTAAAACTCTTAGAGGGCACTGAATGTTTAATTAATAGCTTGCTAGAATAAACCATTCTGAAACTTCTAGATTTAGGTTCTGCAGAACAGATGATGAAACATCTATACACCTTCTATGCGAAAATAATGCCATATATTGCAAAATAAGCCGCTTCCTCGGTGGACCATTGGTTAAACCTGGAGATGTCAGAGCGCCAACCCCATACATAATAACCCGGGGTTGAAGAGGGAGATTTTACAATATGAGAACATTTGCCTTTTTCTCAGAAGTCAAACTCTTTATAAAACTACGATTGGACCCGCCACAATAGATCTACACCGATAGCAGTGATGTCAAAAGCATATATAGAACTGATCCCATTTTTTCCGAAATATAAATAAGCAGTACCTAATAATATTGTGCGTATTGTTTGTGTAACTGATTGTTTTTTTTAAAAAAATGTTTTCAATGTGAATTTAAAGTTTTTTTTTACTAAAATGTACTTCAAAGGTGTCAGGATTAATGGTTACATACGCTCATTTGGTAGATTTAAGCCCTTAATTCAATGTGCAGTCTCGCGAATATAATGCTGATAGATTGTCGATCAGTTTCACTGTGAATATTAAACAAAGGAGGAATTAAAATAATGCATATCATCTTTGAAAATGAACTTTCTTAGGCAATATTTTTTTATTATTATTTTTTTAGTTGATTATTTATGTATTTTACGTATCGCTAGCCCAAAGCAACAGTCAGATATCTCTGAAGGATGTATTCTGAGATTATCGGACTTAGATGTGTAAAAAGGGACTGACTGAATTAAAATATTTAAAGTAGATTATGAATGTTAAATTTCCACATAGTTTAACTATCTAACTAGAATATTTTTTTATTTAAAAACATTCATTTAATAACACATCTACTTACTATCAACACAGTAACTCAAGTTAACTGCTTTTAAATAAACTAAAAAGCAGTTTTATGCCATAATTTCAGCAAAAAAGGGTAAAAATTTTTATTTTACTATTACGTCAGCCAATTTCCGTGCTAAATTTGTAAAACCTACCCAGTATATTAAAAATTGACTAGGATTAGTTTGTTATAACTGCTTACATAGAGATACTAAAGATCTTAATTTGCGTTTGCGCGGAGTTGTGAATTCAAAACTGGGCGACCGCCTTAAAGAAACCAAAAGACTTACACAGTTTCATATTCCAGAATAAGAATGAGAGCAGTGTATTTTACTTCAGTCTGCGCATAACTGCGCGGTCGAAAGGTTACGTCTAGGCTTCCAGCAATTTTTTAGAAGTTGTTTTGAATAAACATCGAACACATCTCAGATCGCAACAATCAACAAAAAACTTATCAAACAATATTTGTACCAGTTAACTTATAAGATTTTATTGAATAAATAAAAAATACATACCGATTGTTTAAGGGTCGAATTTTTACGAAAAGCGTTGATTTCACCCAATCTATAGACGGACCGCGCATGTTGCATGTGTATTCCAAAATCAGGAATATCGGATTTATCTCACTATTGCTTTAGTGTAGCGACTGCGTTTTTATTTTGTATTATCAAATAAATATTTTCTTAAATTTTGTTTAAGCATGAGTTATGTAGATAAATCTCTAGGTACATTACAGTGGTAAATTTATTTTCATTTAACTGCGTAAAAATAAATTGATTTATTTTTTAATTAAATTAATAAACATTTTATACCATCATCATTCACGTTTAATGTAAATTTGCTAAATTTTATGAACATTTAATTCATTTTTGTTCTCCAGTGGGTCATGGCCGGTGTGTGGTTAACAAGCGCCATATATAGTGCTCCCAAATTTATCTGGGTACAGACTATAACGAACAATTTGGGTAATAATGAAACGGAGACGATCTGTATTCAACACAGGAAGAAATACGATTCTGAACTTTTCGACATTATCAACTTTTGCTTCCTCTACCTGGCACCACTCTGCATTATGTCGGTAAGTGATTTTAAATGTATATATTTTCTGTTTGTTGATGTTAACCAACTTAAACAGGATCACCTTAAAACGATACATATTGATGAAAGTGACGTGAAAACCTACGTACCTATTTAATCAGTCTTGAGTTTCGGGTGCCAGTCCAGGGTCATAAAACATATTGCATTGAGTGGATCTAAAAGCCTACCATCCACCCGCAGCAGTCTTAAGACTCTGTCAGGTGCATTGTTCTACTAAGGCTATAAGTCGTATCCGCAAAATTGCAAATTTTACTTAAGTTTACTTTTTTATGCTTTACCAAACTGATGCCTTTATTTTTTTACAAGAAAATTTCTTATATTTGTGAAACAGAAATGACTTGTTGGTTAAGTAAATATATGAGGCCATCAAGTGTATATTAGAAAAAAAAACAAAACGATCTTTTTTCGGTTATGATTTTTAGGCTAACCAGGGCAGTGCACATATAAGAAAGTTAACAAAACGATTCTTTAAAAATACAAATTCTGTTCAGATAAATTAGGAAGGAGAAGGATGTATGGACAGAGATCTACACGTCGTCCCCTCTTTGGATGCCCACAATGCCTCTGTTTTATTTTTATTCAATATTAAAACATCTACAAAATTTACAAATAACTGACCCAACAAAAATAGAAATTAAACATGTGCAGACAAGTAACGGCAAAAGATTATAGTTACACATAATAATACACGATAAAAAAAATATTTTATAAGTTTTAAAAAAAAACAATGTTAGCGTAACATATACATACATAGGTATTGGAAGAAAAATAAGATAACCTGAGTATGTAAGCACATTTCGTATTCATATGCAACAAACATAATTAGAAACACGGTAATATAAAATAGGGGAATGGCTCCCTGGATGAACAAAGACCATCCCAGTAAGAGGACGACAAACTAAGAGAACGTGTGCCATTTCGAAATATAAAATCAGTTTTTAGGCAAATACTTCGAGTCTATCTTTCTAGGAATCGAATGCGGTACCTTGAGCATGGTAGGTGAATGCGCCAACTACCACTACGAGGCTGATTTATCTTCACACGATTTCCTTTTTCAGAATTTTCACATGAGTAGCCATCGAGTAAAAACACTTGTATGAAGTTCTGGTTCCACATCAAATACATATCATTATCTTCTCGAACACGTAAAAAAATCTAGGAGTACAAATGGATGAACATCTCTGCTGGCGAGCTTATAGTAATTAATTAAGCCGCAAAATATTTTTCAGTCTACACTCACTTAGAAGGTTGCAAAAATTCTTACCCATTAATACTAAATGCACCCTTGTACAAGCATTACTACTACCCATTCTAGATTACGCTGATGTTTCCATGACTGATTTAAGCTGTGAGCAACTAGATAAACTTGAACGACTTCAGAATACATGCATATAGTACATTTTTGGTCTTAGGAAATATGACCACATTTTTTATTATCGCAGGCAACTCGAATGGCTCAAAGTTAGACAGCGGAGAGACTATCACTTCCTCTCACTTCTGTTCAATGTACTTCATAGTCTTAACGCTCCTATATTCCTTCGTGAAAAATTTCAACGCTTATCAGTTCATGGTTTATCTCTTCATTCTAATTCTCAAGACACTCTCTTAATACCCATCCACAATTCCTCTTTCTTCTCTAACTCATAAAGTGTCCATGCGGCTCGACTTTGGAATCATCTCCCATCCACCATTAAAGATGTTACTACATTATCTCTGTTTAAATCACGTCTGAAAAAACATCTCCTTTCTCTTCCTTAATCTCTCCTCCTTTCCTTTTTCCTCTTTTTTCCTTTTTCCCATTGAGTAATAGTTTTGATTTTAGGTAATTTATAACGTTTATTTTTATTTTTATATATCTTTAGCTTTTTAATATTTTTTTCCATTGAATATGTTCTGTGACTTGTGTGAATTATAAAAATAAAACTTTTATTTTATTTGTTAGTTGAACGAAATTGCCATTTGGCAATAAGCTCGCCAATGTACAAATAACATTATGTACAAAAAATAAACTAAATAAATATGATTTATTTTGATAAGAATATGCGCGATTTTATCTCTAACAAAAAACTTTATACTTATTATAACGGGTGTCTCGAAATTCACGTAATATAATGTCATTTTGTTGGAAAATACAGGTTTAAAATTTCGACTTGTAACTTTTTTATTGATTCATAAAGAGCACAGAATAGGGTTGGGTATGAAATACCACATCGGACCACGCACAGCGAAAAGAGTTCACTGGATTATGGAACAACAACAAATGGACGCTGGTTATTAAAACATTATCATTTTTAGCGAAGAGATTTATTTTCAAATTGGTGGTTTTGTTATTCATCAAAGTTGTTGCATCTGGGGTTAAGAAAATCTACCAAAAACCAAAGACTTTTCTTCTAAAGACTTTCTAGAAAATCTAGTAATTGTTGAGAAACAAACGCATTCACAACGCGTCAATGTTTCGTGCGGATTTTGGGCTGGAGACATCGTCGGTCCATTATTCTTCAAAAATGCGGTTGGTCAGGCAATAACACTTGTGCTCACTATCACAACATGACAATCCAATTTTTCGTGCGTGAATTACAAGATATGGAAGATGTGGAAGACAAACGGTTTTAACAAGATAAGAAAAAAATGTGGAGTAGAATGCGTATGTGCCCGAAAGCCGTGGGGACCATTTTTATCCGATGTATTTTTCCGCACAAAACCGTGTGTACTTCATGAATCAATAAAAAACATATATTTTTTTTTTAAAAACCTGTGTTTTCTATCAAAATTTCTTCTTGCGTAAATTTTTGAACAACCGTTATATTACTGCCTGTTTTCACCGTTCACATAATTGACTAACTTTTAAGTATTTCCATTACTAACTTTTAAGGATGTTTAAGTACCAAAAAAGTTTCCCACTATGCGAGCTCTATTTTCCGAAAAAAATATATCGGTTATAAAATATTTAGCAAACGAGTATTTTATTTATTTATTTGTGTTTATTTATGTTAATAATTGTTGTGCACACAGTGCTATGTTGGCATAATACAATGATGTTTAAAAAAAAAAACGTTGACTTAACATCATCATCATCATCATTCCCTTTTTGCACCTACTGGTGCATAGGGAACTTTATTGTTACACCAATCGCAGCGTATCTTGACCATTTTTGTTACATACAGGTAAGGTGATCAGTCTTTTGCTTCAGGTACCAGTCTAGAGATTATAAAATATTCTAGTGTAAAAACACTCTTTTAAATGATATTTTACATCAACTATGTCGAGAATCAAACCCGAGACCTCTTGCATGGTAGGCAGATGCACTGAAAGTAATAATCACGTACATAACACAATATAAATATAATACAATTTCTGAACAGGACAGCAAAATGAGACAAAAATATGTAACACGTGACTCTATTTATGTTGGTATGGTTGTGAATAAGGAGCCTGGCTTATGGAGTGATGTGTGTAAAATATGGTGTTTGTTAATTATTTTTTGTTTTGAATGCATTGAAGTTTTTATTTTACATACATAATAAAAGAGTTCCGCTTTTAAATCGATCTGTTGCACTTACCAATTTGATTTTGTTCCATAAAAAAGAACACAAAGTTAAGAAATTGGTGATGGAAATGTATCTGAAAAGTTTTCCAAAGGAAAAATGAGTTTGATAACACAGTTTAAATATTTCTATTTAGAAATCCAATTGCTTATTTTCATTTCATTCGATTTCAATAATTTCTTTCGCAATTGAATGTACACTTTAGATAAATATTTTTGAGCATTTGTCGATCTACAAAAAGCATTTGATAGATCTGAGAGAGAAAAATTATTAAAGTTTTTTATCGGAATATGGAGTAAGCGGCAACCTTATACAACTGCGTCACTGTATAAGAACAACACAGCATGTGTACCGGTATTATCATTATTCACACTGTGTGTCACACATTCCCAAAGAAGCCGAACAGGGATATCTGAAATGTTTAAGAATGGGAGCAAAAATCGGTGATTTGACTGTCAGTAATTGCTCATGAAGAGTAAGACCAGCAATTTGTGGTTACAAAAGTTTTCTGCATATTTTTGTTTCTTTTTTCTATTGAATAAGTTTTGAAACATTGATAAAACTTTTATTTTCTTGGTTGGTTGGTAGAAATTGCTATTTGGCAATAAACCCGCTAATGTCAAATTTACAATATGTCCAAAAAGTTTTTTAAAAAAAATATATATTTTAAAAGTCTATGTTGTATGCAAGGAGAGCAATTTGCTGATAAATTGAAAAAAAAAAAAAAAAAAAAAAAAATTGAATATGTTTTTTGAAAGAAGTGAAAGAAAAAAATAAAATAAATATAGGTATGGTAAAAAAAAGAACATTAACCCTTTACCGTTTGTGTGTTCGAACGACCAATAACTTTGGGATTTTATTTTTTCCATAAGAAATCAAATAACGAAGTCTGATTTTAGTTTTCTAATTGCTAGCTGTCTTTTCTATGGCGTGTATTGCCCGTTAGCTTACAATCCGTAATCCCACCCATGATGACATTTCCATTTTGACAGTTCGAGTCTAGTAACGATAAAAAACACATATTTGCTTCTCACTTTTTTTCTCAAGATTTTGTCAAGCAAAGGCAATTTGAAAGATCTACTATAGAGTCAAAACATATTTGCGGGACAATACAGCTTGACATTAGATTCGTATTTATTGAATTTAGTTTGTAGATTTCAATTTATTCGTTTGTTGGGTTTAATTAATCAATTGTTGAATTGTTAAATTTCCAAGTTGCGCTCGCGGCGCGTTAAATCAAACTGCTTAATATATGTTATGTCATTGTCCTTTTCTGAATAAGGAAAGAAAAGTAATGTTGGACGGTCTGATGGATGTAATCAGACCAGTCTGGAATCCTGACTAAGTTAGTTAAAGTAGGAGTTTCTGATTATTTACCCATTTTGTTAGCTCTTGGGTTGAAAAATGGAAGATTCTCAAGGGTATCCCGTAACAAAGTGACTGATACTTGCAAAATTTTGTTTTTGGGAGAATATGCAGAATTGTTAGTAAATTAAATTTTACGAATTGTCCAGGGAGTCCAATGTTTCTGGATATGAACAGAACATATATTTTGTGTCGTTTTTTCTTACCAAAGGGAAGTGTGGATTACTTTTCGTGATGAAATTTTCAAACGTAGTACATACCTACTAACAATCCTTTAACTGTGACATGATTAAATTGATATAGTTGTTAACCTTTAAATAAACAATGCTACATGCATCATAGTAGTATTAATCTTTTGGTGACTTATATGAAGGGTGTTGTAGTTTAAAAAACTTAAAATAAAGATAATAATAATTCAGTTTAATGTTAATCAATTTATAAAATTACTATATTAGACATAGGCTATTATGATATAAGAAAATACAGACTTTGCTACCATTTGTGTTTGAAATATGGTTATAAGGATGAATAACAATATCCGACAAAGGCTCTCCATATTATTTGAAAAACTCATAGTGTCAGAGGCAGTAAAAATAGAAGAGTTAAATTTAATTAAAATCCTGATATTCAAAATTGAAAATTTTCAAAGAGTTACTCGTTCATTGACAAACAAAAACTTTGCTTTTTTACCATTTATACTTTGTCAAAAAATTCTATCCTTAAATTTGAATTCTTAATATAACAGGAAAAACATTTAATAAATTTAATTTACTTATTTGCCTCAGAAGACGTAAAGCTGTTTTATTTGAATTCATAATTAAATTGTAGCTGAGTAAAGTTATATGTTAATTACTGGATTTAAAGTAAAAATCACTACTACAAAGTTTCAGCACAAATAAAATATTGTCTTGTTCTTTTTTTTATTGAATTATAAATTTAAAACCATTTATTCAATAGCATTGTTCTTGATTGAAAACTAGTGTTAATTATAAATCGATTATAATAACGCTTCATTAACCAATTTTAGGGCAGATAATCATACAGAAACTGCTCGTAGCTTAAACCTTGGATTTCATTCATGATGGTTAACTTTGAATACAGCATACTTCATAGGGCAGCCTCATAAACATATTGATTTGTCGCACAGACATATATTATTATTCACATACTATCACATTATCCATCACAATACTGTTTCCTTAACAAAGGCGAATGGTTCGACAATTTAACTCAATATCCATAAACAATTATAGAACATGAATGATCGTAAGTATACGAGTACTCAAATATTTTGTACGAAATTTAGCACTGTGCAGAATTTTATTTCTTTGTACCAAAATAGTTAAATGTTTTAATTCGTACATTTGACAATAATTTCTTAACGTCAATTTGATTAAAAAATATACTGACTAGATTTAAAAAGCTTAGTTTTAGTACAAGCTATTGTTATAAAACAAAATACATGACATCAAATTGCAAACAGATATAAAAAAGGTTTTTGAAATTTATTAACTAAAACAATGCTGATGAACCTTTTTGTTTTCAGACGAAGGTTCATACTGAAATCTGCTTTATTGTGGTACCTAGTACCTAAGTAATTTATTAACTATTCAAGAGTTTTTTCAAAACCAAACACAAATTTTATTTTCATATCGCAAACTTTATTGTTTAACTTTTGTTTTATTCAACAATATTTTATGTTTGTCCAAATTTGGCCTCTTAAACCAGCCATTGGTGGGTCAAAAGCCCTGTAGGTGTCTAGACTATATTCTTTTCTTTAAAATGTACATCTTCTCTGTTGTAATATGTTTATGTTTTTATATTGTTTTCTGTGATAAATGTTTTCAATAATCGGGTTGTGGTCCTGTGTCTAGTGTCTCGGACTCATGGACCAAAAGTCCATGGTTCGAATCTCACTCTTCCCCAACTTGATTTCCATTTTCTAATAGTGAGTTATTAACATCTCGTTGAAAATGGCCCTCAAAACTAAATATTTGGGTAAATTATAAGAACGCAAAAAAATTTTAAAAAAAAAAACCTTTTTTATTGATCACCGAACGTTTTTGCCTATTTACCGATTTTCAAAGATGCATCAGCAAAAACTGTCAAACCAAACCGAAGGGTTTGTAAATTGTGCTTCATTACTTTTTATTAATGTAATTTCTTCTTCTTTCTCGCGTATCATACCAAGTCCCACTGACGTTGACGATCACTTGGGAAAAACTCTCCAAAGTGATATCCTGGGGAAATGTTCACCAAATTAGTTTCCTGTTTCCTTCTTTGGTGGAATTTTCCGTCAGGTTTAACTCACCTCAGCTGAAGGAGTTCCGTTATATGACGCCGGATACACGCCATTCATCCTCTCCCAATCTGATATGGTGCTGATGTTAATGCCAGTGGCCACATTGCCCTTGTATCGTGTTGCTTAAGAGAGCACGGGCTCTACACGGAGGACTATGGCACTATTGCTTATGGATAGCGATTGCGGCATTATATGTTTTTTTTTCTTCAGTCAAAATAAGCACCGCCGTGAGTGACCCTACAAATATTTGCGTCTCAAATATATTACAAAAATGGTGTATTTTTTGTTACAGTTTAGGTTTTACTATTTAATAATCATCTTCAAGGATTTTTTTAAAACTTTTTTAATATCATCATAGATTCTTTCAATACTACTCGTAAAAAATATGACAAAGTATCGTTTTTCTTTAGTTTACGATCTTTATTCATAAAAAAATATACTCCAAGTTATTACGTTTAAGACGTCATTTATAACGGACATTATATTTCATCCTCGTGAATTGAGCTTTCAGTAGGCTAATCCATTGTGAGTGTTTTTTATAACCATAAACTGATAGTGGAAACGCTGTTAGAAAAATTATGTGATTATGGAACTTACAACTTGAAGCTTTTCAAGCGCTAACTCGCGAGGACCAAAAAACCTAAAATGGATGGCTTGATTATTCAAATAAAAAGGATCAAAATATTAACTTTTTCTAACTTAATGTAGTTCATCTTCAGGGAGCAATATAAATTGTTTAGGTAAATATTTTACGTGATTTCGATTATTTGGAAGTGCGTAATCAAAATCTGTGTTTTTAGTGTAATTAACAAAATTTGCTCATTTATTTACGGACCTATTTAGTACATTTAACAAAAGGTTAACATATTTCTTGATGACATAAGCTACATTTAAAATAAAACACAACTATAGAGGATTAAAGCTGGGACAAAAAATTAAATAATAATCTCTAGATAAGATCTGGTCTATCTTAGTGATTGTTTAAATCTAGAAAGACAACAAAAATTACCAGATCTTGTCTCGAGTTAATGCGTCACAATCGGGACATTGGTGCATGCAAGCCATAGTTTGTGCTGTGCTGATCAAGCAACAGCATATTATTCTTTCGCAACCGGGGAATCGAAACATTTTTATCGATTTATTTTATTTTATTTATTCGTTCAAAATTACACTAGTTAACTTATTCATGAGATTATTAACGTTTTTCAGGCTGTGCCCGTGTTACGTCATAATAATCAATAATAAAAAACACATCTTAATATTAATTAAACAACAATAACATGTGATGCAAAGAAAAATAATTCAAAAAATTAAAGTGTAAATAAAAAAGTTCCAAAGAAGAAAACGTAAAAGAATAATTAAAAATACATATTAAAAATAAATAATACAAATTTAGTCAAATACATAATCAAATATACAAAATATAAGTGTCATTGAAATCGATAGAAAATAATACAAGAAATATAATTGAAATGATGATATGATATGGTTTTTATAAACTTACTCTATACAATATAATGAAATTAGAGTAAAAAATAATGTGATAAATAAAAGTGAGAACTTATATAAATAATACAAAATAAATTAAATGCCATTCGTTTCAGTTACGATGGTACATCGCTTAAGCAATTTAGAAAATGAAATATAAATATAGTCAATGTTATTTCTACATTTTAGTAGAATCGAGATTTTTAACGTCGACTCCATTGTAAGTGTAGTCTCTCCTCTCAAGGCCAATCATCCATGCTACTTTTCTTGGCAAACGATGTTGCATTAATTTGATATGATTTACCCAGCCAACATAGAAGGGAGACCATATCATGGAGGCATAATATAACATAAAATAAACAAGTGAGTAATATAATGATTTAACTGTGAACATGTTGATAAAGTCACTAGTCACTGCTTACAAAAAAATAAATATTTAGGGACTTAATCATAGTATCAATATGTTCATTAAATGTAAGTTTACAGTTTATGGTAACTCTGAGGGTCTTAATAGACTTGACTACATTTAAATTAATATATTCGATTTTGTAATCAAAGCAGTTTTCTAACTCTATAAAAACATATTATTTTACATTTTTGAACATTTAGTTTTTGGTTGCTGGATTTGCACCCAATAAAAAAGACAAATGATGACATAAATTCAAATAACACTCGTCTTTCATTTCAGTTACAAATTATTGCTCATATTCAAGCGTGTCAGTAAAAGTTCGATTTATACTTTCTTAGAAAATCAATAAGTCGATTCAAATATCACTTGTTTTCTATTTTTATAATAAATTACTGCCATTACAGTGATTTAAAAGCTCACATCGTTACGTACACACGTTTCATAAAAAAATATTTCAAGGTAATTAAAATATATTCATGAAATAATAACGTTTATTTTAAACAACACATGTTAACTTTTTATCTGTATCAAGACAGATGAAGATTATAGTGTTTGAAATATAACCAGAACCCTAAACAAGTATTTTCGACTCGATGACTGCTCTCAGATGAAAACCCTGTATAAGAAAATCAAGTGGAGATTAGTTCGCCTCGTTGCGTAGTGGTTGACTATTTCTCCTACTTTTCTTGAAGTTTTCGATTTGATTTCTAGCAAAGTGGATGTAAATTATCAATTTTAAAGGATTTAAATTGCAAAATTTCATTGTTCCTGAACTGGCACCTGAAGCGTAAGACCACTCTTACTGTCATGTAATAGATGATCAAAGTATTGTGCATTTGGTTTATCAATGTAATGCGCTATGCGGCACTGGGTGCGGAAAACGGAAAGATCATGAAAAAGCTTTCTATAAATACTTATTAAAAGATCATTTTTGTCCTTAATAGTTAAATTTTAAAAAAAATATTATCCATGATTTTTCAAGCGTAAAAGAAAATGACAATGAAAATAATTCGAAGATACCAATTTTTAATAGAATGAAAGTTAACGCCTCTAGACTATTATTTTTTCTCCTTTTCATATTTATGTTCACCTTCAATTCATTTTTGAAGTAAAGCAAAGTAATATAAATTTATTTAAATGGTTAAAACATATTTTATTAATATCCGAAACAAAGCAGTCTAGGACTGAACTATATTATTATTAATATTATTTTGTTCAGAATTATGAAAAGGTGCAAATGCCGTAAATAATGCTAAATACACCTAAAACTTTTTGATATTGATAAAGTACTAAACTGTTAAGCTTTTTCAAAGAGTTATGGTTCATTAACCTTTATATTCTTGAAGCACAATTAAGTTATTAAAAAACACCCATAAAATTAACGGGTAGATAATTTTATTAATTTAAGCTGCGTATACGAAATACTTTTTTGCTTCTTAATATGATTATTTTGCGTCTGGGTAGACGAAAAATTACAGTTCTGTGTGTGAAATAGAACCGGAATCTTGGACGTCTAAGAAATCCGCCTCGTACTGTATGCCACTGTCTCCTGCCATGGGGGTCTTGGATTCGTTTTTTGACAGGAAAAGCGTTAATGATTAGTTTTAGAATGGTACATATTTTTTTATTGATCAACATTGTTTTACAAAATAAGAATAAAATTACATGGGGTTTGTAGCTATAAAATAAATTATGTACTTTTTCAATGGAGTAAATACTTGTGTTCAGAGAGGGAGTTTTACATTAATTTTTATTTTCAAAACAAATTCCTTACAAGTAAATATTATGTTCTAAAAGAAACTTATTTGTAACTGTATGTAGTTTAGGATAGGGTGGGTTTTATGTGTTTTAAATAACAGTTTAAATAATTTTTTTTATTTGGTATTAATTTTAGAATTTCTAGAAGATAATAAAAGTTTTTATAACCCACATACGTAAAATGATTTAAAAATGCGGTTGTATTGCATCTTTGCAAAATTCAAGTATTTAAAAATCAAATATATTAAAAATTTTGGATATTAGTTTTTTTTTTCAAAGTAAGTTTGTATAATATATGCTTTTGCAAAAATTTTATCAATTAAGAGTCCATCTAGTTCTTTTAAAACTAATTTTGAAGGGTTAGTTCTAGGCGTTTTTTACGTTATTTTGACTTGTTTGTTTCTACCCAGCCTATAACTTTTTATTGTAGAATAGGCTATGATTACGTAGTAAACAGTTTATATATTTTTTATAGAGAGAATCTTTCTTAGTCTATCAAATATGCAAAATTAATTTTCTAACTTTTTTCCTATACCATTGATTTGTGACCTCCATTTTATATTACTATCTAGAAAAATGCCAAAATACTTTATATAATTAAGACATTTTTTTTTCGAACATGTTTCGGGACACGAAGTGGGTGATTAATATTGTTAAAATTACGGTTTACAATGAAAATATTCTAAAATTTGTAAGAAAATTACAATGATTTATTGAAAATGGGTTGAAACAAAGTTTTTTCACTATTTGTGAAAAGAGAACCATTTTTTTCAATAAATTGATGTCTTGGTTGGCACTAATGTTAACATCCTCCTAAATCAATGCATTACTCTGAGATGTTTCATTATTCCTGAACTGGAACCTGAAGCATTAAATAGATCACCTTTCCTTTTAAGTAACAAAAATGATCTACTTAATACACTACAATAAGAGAATCAATACAGTGGCCCATGCATCACCGGGTACGGAAAGGGGAAATGAAAATTAATTATTTGTCAAAAAACAAAATTTTTGTTTAAATGTGATGGCAGATTTTAAATTTTTTTTTACCATAAATTCACCTTACTAGTAAATTTTAAAAATTCTGGAAAGAAATATATAAATTTTATTCAAGAAAATAAAACGTTTTTCAATGAAAATGTTTTTGAGAGGGAAATAAACATATTTTGAAAAAACTTTAATAAACTTTAATCAGCCAATGATTACAATGTTTGAGTATGTCCAAATGCTTGCAGACTGGCTGGATTTCCTCCCTAGGGAAATATTTATATTTAAATTTATTTCAACGGATAGGTTTTCAGTCAATGATAGGTCATAAGACTTGTAAATTCCTAGGCTTTCATAAATTTTGATCTCCGATTTTTTTATTTCTCTGTTTATCAAATTTTATAGTTACTTATTCTAGGATATACAAAAGTCTTTATAATTCTGCATATTATTATATAAAACCATCAATGCAGTGATTTCAATTATAAATTTTCGTACAAGGCTCACTTGGATTGTAAACCACTCATATGCACGTTGTATTAAATGTATTTAATAAGATATTTGATGAAATAATAAATACCTTTAAACAAAATGCTTCCGGGAAACGATACAAAATACATAAATTACAGTGTGATAAATTAAAACCATACCAATCAAACAAATACTTTTAGTTCTACTTCTGTAATATTCTTGATTGATCAAATTACTGCTTTCTGGGGTGTTAGATCAATTGGATTGTATTTCGCAAAAGTTGAAAAGCTCAAAGTTGAACTAAAACTGGTAAACAGTAAGTATTGTTTTACCAAAGTTCCACCTGTAAAATCTATCATCAATCTATCGTATTTAATTAAACTGTTTATAGTCATTAAAACAAAACATTTATGTAACAACTGCCATTTTATTTTCGATTTAATTGCCGCCAAAATCGGTGATTAGTAAAATTATTCAGTAAATTGTTTTTGAAATAGGTAAACAAGTAATAGGGTTAATACAGTATATTTTATAAATTGTTTATATTGTTTCTCGCTTTCTCACTATTTAGAAATGTGCATTTAGCTTTTTTTATAATTAAGTTTATATTATCATTAAAAAAAACTCTTTAAACATTGTACTGAGTACTATAAAAAAAGAAAATTCTTAAAAAAGTCTGTTCCTTAAAAGCAACATACGTTTTTTATTTATCAAACAATTTTTACATCAAAATTTCCATGCTCTTACACTTAAATTTTCGCCAAAGTGAAAAATTATTTTTTTTGCGGCGAATTTGCTCTTTAAATATTTTAGAAATAAAAATGTAAAGTATTATTATAAATAATAAAATAAAAGTTTGAATAAAATGAACACTTATTAGAATTTACATTTTAAATATAAATATAATAAGGTTTCCCAGTTATTTTCTTATTTGAATCATCAACCAATGGGTAAATTAACGAATAACCAAATACTTAACACAATATTTTTTGTAACCGATAAATATTTTAAATAAGTTCAAATTATTCCAAATTTATAAAAATAAAAAAAAACTTTACATTTTCACTCTCTCCGATGGCGCTACAGCCCATATCAAGCGATGTTGGACTGATTCAATGTGATTTATGCGATTGACATAGAATGGAGACCAGACCACGGAGGCATATTCTAGAAGAGGGCAAACAGTTGAGCAATAAAGAGTTTTGATTGTACGGACATGAGTAAAATCAGAGGATATTCTGTTAATGAAGCCAAGTAATTTCAGTGATTTATTTACTGTATTATCTATATGTTTTTAGGTAGACATAGGTATAAATATGTTAAACAAATAAAACATGTTTTCAATACAAAATTAAATAAGTATTTGTGATATTTCCTACCATTTAAGCACAATACTCAAGTGAAAGTCACTAAACCATATTTTTATCACCTCGCCACATTAAAAACCTTAAGATATTTAAAAATAATATCTGACAGAAAAAGCTACGAATGGAATTCGTAAAAAAGACATGGATAAATTGTGCTGTGTACATTTCACAAAACACACAAATACGATTTTTCGTTGGCCTCCAAACTTTCGAATTGCGATTCCTTTAAATGGTGTGTTATGGGTTTGGGACATTTGACTGAACGGCGACGATATGATATACACTTTATAAACAAAACAGAACATAATGCGCGTCATTCCGAAGCTTTCTTTAAACGCGGAAATTTATTATTATCAAGAAACCTCAAGTCGTCCAGTTGTTGAAAAAAAAACAGATTTATCCAACTTATTTGTTATTTAATTAATTAAAATGTATGGTTAAAGCAATATTTTTAAAACGGGTAGAAGAATTAGAAATTATAAAAATTAAATATGAGAGGCAAGATACGACAATTTCGCAAAATTACATAAAAACAAACTGTGAAAGACAAATGCTGAGAGCATATTCAAATTCAACATACAAAATGACGTACGAACCATTTTAATTTAGACTCAAATCATTGTCGATACGTAGTCATGTTTTTTTTGTGTACCTGGTGTATTTTAGTTGCACAATAAAACATAATCGAACAAAAGAGAGATTATTCAGTTAAGTGTCCCAAAGAAAAAAACAAATTACGGACAAAGGCATTTTACTTTTCTAGCCCCTAAGCTATACAACCTTTTAAGCAAAGACATTTTTGTGAACAAAATAAAAAACAATTTTTTCAAAGCTAGAGTCCATAAAAGGATTGCTAAAAAGATTAAACAGGAAGCTGAGGAATATGTTTCATATATAAGAATACAATTTTAGTTTCTTGAAAATACGTTTTAATTTTTTTTATTGATTTCTTTTGAATTTTAACAGAATTGATGTGAAAGTATGTATAAAATAAATAATACACTGACATTCCGAAACGTACCTGTGGGCCAGTGGAGTGGCTACATCCACAAACAAAAATAAAATTATATTGGATGTAGCTATTGTATGAACATTTTTGTAAACTATGTATTTGTATTTTACATTGGATTAAATAAAATAAATAAAAGTGTTTGATGTATATATTTATTGTAATTTAGGTTCTCTACTCTCGCATAGCTATTGGCTTGTGGAGAAGTTCTCAAGGATTGGAGATGACCGCGAGGGAAGGAGAACCATGTGGAGCAACTCACTGTACCAAACATCGCGGGCAACGGGAGCAAACCTACAACCAGGTAGGACTGCTTTTATCATATTCATTCCTTTAAAGTGTTTGTATTTTGGTTTTTTATTTATCATATTTTTACTATCTAAATGCATTTTCTTCTGTAACGACATGCATAATTCTCAATTTTTAAACGTTTTATTCATAATCATATGACAAAAAAAGATTTCTATTCAGATGATTTCTGTTTACAAGAAGTTGAAAAAAGTATAAAAAATATAATATATATTAAAATATTATGACAACAGAGATAAATAACGTTTTAGAGGAGGAATATGAAGCTTTGGGCATTTATAGGGTTAATGACATATCATTGGCTGATTTAAATGACTACTTTACACATCAACATCAATTCCACATTCTGTTAATTTTCTCTATCTCTGTTGTAATATGTCTCTCTTAAGTACTACCTGCTAAATCTAGTCTTTGTCTACAAACGTCTAAACGAATGCAAAATACGATTAAGATTATATATTTCGAATTATCTCTATTACTCTAGAAAGATCGGTGTGGAAATGAATTTAGACAAAACCAAGATTTTGAGTCCAATACCTAGCAACATTTGTACTGGAAGTAAAACTATTGGTGCTGTTGACGAGTACATTTACCTTGGGCACTAAATCAAATTGGGAAAATTTAATCAAACCGCGGAACTACAATGAAAGCATCCACCCCTTTCCCGAAACTGTTCATAAAGACTTGAGTCTTTCTTCAGTTTCGCATATCAATATCATTTTTTTTATTTTTTTTTAAAACTAATTAAGCGAAAATTCAATATTTCTTTACAATCAAACCGCGAAAATAACAAAACAAATAAACTTTAAAAACTTTCATTGTACCCCTCACTGCAGTTTTGTCAGTTTGTGATCAATCAAATACACATGGTCAGCACAATCACCCTTTTCTAATTTCCCAGTATTACAGTGGAGGAATACAGTGTTAGTTCTAAATTGAGACCGCGGCCGTACGCTCCAGATCCCGCATCGGAAAGGAAGAAGAACGTAGTAATACAAACAAATCAATCAAACGACACGAAACCCAAATACATATAGGAAACATTAGAATAATTTGCCCTATACAACATGCACTCAATCAACAGATCTATAACAAATCACAGTGGAACATCAAATCATCAAGACACTACCGGCAAAATCCTAACACAGATCCCGCGAAACCGCGGAACCGTGAAACCGCGGAACTGCCTAGACGAATCGGGTTAAGTTGGGCTGCGTTTGGAAAACTAAAACACCTTTTCAGAAATAAGGTAATCCCAAATAATCTGTAGGCCAAAGTCTACAACTCTTGTGTTTTGCCGGTGGCAACATACGGTCTTGAAATCATGTCAATCACTGTGAGAAGTGTTAACAAAATTAAGTACACTCAGCGGTCTACGGAATGACAAATGTTGGGCGTCTCATCGAGAGACCAAATAAGGAATGAGGAGATAAGATGCCGTACGAAGGTGACCGATATTGCAAAAAGAGTGGAAAGACAAAAATGGCAAAAGGCGACTCATGTGGCGAGACAAGAAGTCGATATTTGGACCCCCAGGATACTTAACTGGAGACCCTATGGAAGTAAAAGGAAAGTAAAGAGACCACAAAAGAGATGGACTGACGACGTCGTCGAACTCGTGAGCCATGGATGGGAAACAGAGTGTCCAAGACAGAAAAATATGGAAAAGTTTAGAAGAGACCTATATCCAGCAGTGGAGAGAAACGGGCTGATAAGAAGAAAAAAAAGAAGAAGATTTCGAATTAAAATTTCCAGAGCTATTTTTATTGCTCTCGTAAACGAGAAGTCTACCCACAATATCAATAAAACTGAAGAAAATATCCAGCTCCGTTATCAATTATTTAAGTATTCAATATCCCCGTTAACGGAAAACGGTTAGTTTTCACTTGATAATGGCCACGGCTTTATTGCTATAGCACGTGGTTGATAGCAAATAAAAGCACAGGGATATCTAAATGAAAAGAACAGAGGTTTTTAAAATACATTTCGTACTTATTTTAAAAAGTAACCGTATCAAAATATTTAGTAAAAACAATATCGTTAAAATATAATTCCAGATAATGCGTACTGTTTTAGTAAAAAAAGCAGTGTATTTATACAGAGGAAGAAAACAATATGCCTCGTTTTTGAATTTTGAGATTTGAATAGACCTGTTTTCGATTATCTCTGCCCTAAAATACAAAAGACAAACAAAATAATTCCGTTATAGATTTTAAAGGTATGTTGGGGTATTGATAGAAACATTAGATATTTTATTATATAAATAAAACACGAGTGATACTTTAATCCACAAATTTGGAATATCCAGTGACCGGTTTCATCGCTTTCGCGACATCTTCGAGACTGGACTGGAGACTGGACTGACCAGTCTCGAAGATGTCGCGAAAGCGATGAAACCGGTCACTGGATATTCCAAATTTGTGGATTAAAGTATCACTCGTGTTTTATTTATATAATAAATTACAATGAACTTCCATCAAGAATTTTCACTTACAAACTTAAATGTTTTACATTAGATATTCATGCATATAATTTGCCATGATGAAACAATTTATTTTTTTGATATACTCGTAAATACTTAATATCAGAGGTTATTCATCGTTTAAACAATTTAATTACTAGTTAATTCAATAAGATTTTTAATGCATTATTATTATTTATTTTCTATTTCAAGCAAATGAAAATATTTTGTTTTACGATGGTCGGGTACAAAATAATTGGTTATGAATATTACAAAAATTTCGGTTACGAAAAATATTGTATCGGAAATTTGTTGACAGCTAAAAATCTTCTCAATAGTCTAAAAATGGTCTGAAATGTTCTAAAAATGAACACTAAAATTAAAATAATAAAAAAAAGTTAGCATCGCGGATTAATGACTTGATTTGATGTTTTTGTTTTACGTTTTATTATAAATAAAACACATCATACATGAACAAGATATTATACTCCCAGCAGTTATAAAAAAAACTTATTTGAGGTGGCGCACAAAAAAAATAATTTTTGTAAGAATACAAAATATTTAGTTAAAACAATCTAAAATAGAATAAAAACGTGATATTTAATTATAATTGCTCCTGTCATTTCCTCAAAACTTAAAATAAATAGGTATTTTGCATATTTATTTATAAACAATCATACAAATAAGTGTTTAAATCGATAAGTTTTGCAACAGGTTATTAATTATTATATTATTTGTATGAACCAATTGTGCACATCACTAACTAAAATGCTTTTTTCCAGATTAATTTGAAAAATACCACAAAACCTGTAGTTGCAACATGGAGAGCCAGAGATGGCCAGCCTCCTTTTCAGCAGTTTAGCCATCAATCTCAAAACGTCATCAGGGCCAGACGGGGAGTCATCAGAATGCTTATCGTAATAGTGATGACTTTTGCTCTTTGCAACCTTCCATTTCACGCTCGTAAGATGTGGCAGTACTGGTCTCCAAGCTACCAGGGAGGAAGTAACTTCAGTTCCCTCTTTACGCCTCTGACTTTTCTCGTCACCTATTTTAACTCAGGAATAAACCCGATTCTGTACGCTTTCCTGTCCAGAAACTTTAGAAGAGGAATGAGGGAATTTCTGTTCTGCAATTGCCGTGGCTCGCAGAAGAAGAAACGAAATTTGCTGGTTAAGGAAAATTCGCTAAATCGACTGCCTACAATTCTACGCCGAAGTTCGACTAGGTCTACCAGAGTTCCTCTGAGCTCTATTTCCCACGCGACTAGTTCAGAAAATGGATGATATTCAAACTCTAAACTGTAAAACATACAAGTAAATACGTCTTTTATTCAACTTCATCCATGTACATTGTACACATTAACACAAGTGAGTGTTTGTATTGTTGTTTATAATTAACAGAAAGTTACCGCTTTGTGGTTGGTTCTCAACAAAGAAAATTTTGCAAAGCGAAGTATACAAATAAAATTTTATTTATCTGAATTTAAACAACGTACAAAATATATGAGAAGAAATGAGTTAACTTTTCCAAATAAACATCACATATATTTAATTTATTATTTGACTTTTGTATGAGTGTATTTTTTATTAAAAAAAACTAAATACTTGTATTTTCAACATTTTTTTTCAAATTAATATATTTGTTAAAGCCACTCCAGCGCTTTTAATAAAGCTATTTTTTTAATGAAATTTTAATGAGTTCAATGTAAACAATATAAAATCAAATAAGAAAATATTGTTTTAGGTTTTTTTTATTTCTATTGATAATAGCTGCAGAGTATCTTTTGGGCAAAGCATTCCGAGGCCGAACAGATTTCTCCTGTAGTTTTCAACCTTGGAAAAAAATGTATACGAAAAGCTTTGTAAATAAGTACAGATATTTCAAAATACCGCTTCAAAATAACATATCGCAGATTTGAATGAAAATCTTAATTTAAATGCAAAAAATCTATAGTTTTTGTTGCTAATAAAAAAAACTTAATAACCAATCGCAAATTCCGTAAAAAAATCGATGGAGAATGTGTATTAAAAGATACCGTTCAATTTACAAATTAATCGCACCGCCCTAGTTCTTGTATGTTTAATAGACTTTTTGAAAAAAAGAGTTATAAATGCCAATATGTTCATAATCTTATAACGCGTTCATGCAGTCAAATAGTTATTATTTTTTAAGTTGTGAAATATTTTTTTCAGCATTTTTTGAGTGATTATATCCACTTACTGATTTTACTTTTTGACTTTAAAAGCAAATAAAATGTCTTTTGTATAATTTGCAAAATGGTCTATTGAACATACAAGAACTAGGGTAGCGATCGATGCTTTTTTATTTATTTATGCTTTATTATGTTAGTTTATAACAGTAAATTTCAGTTAGTTTTTGGTTTAGTTACATGTCCGGCCAGTTTAAAAAAAACAGATTGTTTGAAATGAAAAAATGTTTCTATTTATCTTTATAAACGCGTTTAAAGTTTGAATTAACATTTAACAAAATAAATACTCAATTTACCTTTAATTTGCAATGCCAGCACTGTACATTTGGCTTTTCAAATTAACATTGTCCTCGAGCGACTTAAAATTCTGGAGTGGCTTTACCTCTTAACTGTATTTTTTGTACTTGAAGAAAACCGTGATATTTGAAGTATGATTTAAATGGTCTTAAACCACAGGAGGGTAACAAAAACAAAAAGGCGGTGCTAAACATAAATAATAATGAATTTCAAAAATACATCATATGAATTTAACCAAAATAGCTTTCATTTTAAAATGTGAATAAACTGTCATTCAGATAAACAAATCCAATTAAAAAAAATAAATAATAATAATGCTAGAAAAAAATATAACAAATTACAATATCTTAGGTTTTTATGGCTATTGTATAAGAAAAACTTTGATTATGTTTTTGAAATGTGTAATAATAAAAATATTTAAGTATAAAATAGATAGAAAACTTTATAGTTCTAAACGTGACACTTTAAAAAAATAATGAATTGTCAACCGGTTGTGGTTTTTAACTGTAATTTAATGGCTGAATTCAATGTTTAATTATTGATTTAACATTATATAGAGCTTTTTCAGAATGTGTGCTTAGAAAAATATTGTGATTATAAAAACAATTCTTATAAGTAGTTCCATATTTAAAATATGTGTTCTTAAAAAATTGGTGTTAAAATAAGTTTTGTCCGTTTTTTTTTTATTTAAAAATGAGCACAAAATGGTAAAAATTACCCGTCATTCAAAATATTTTTTTCTGTTCTTCAAGGCATTGTATTTGTTTTTACCTAAAACACGTTATTTTCTTTGATTATAAGCCTTTAAATTAGAATGTCAAGTAGACAAACGTAAGTATTTTCGACACCTTCTGTTGGCGTTTAATCAAGGAAATAAAGCTGCCAAAGCTGCTAGCGATATTTCCTCATTGTACGGTGAAGGTGCTATGATTAATTGACTAATTTGTGGTAAAATGATGAAGGAGAATAAAGTTTAGATTCATCAGTTGTATTTGTTTATTGTTGTGTTTTCTTATTCTCTTCATTTAGAAAAAAACGGTCACAACTTATGTCATCACTCAATAGTAACTAAATATGTATAAAACATGTTTTTATACTAGGTTGTTGTTGTTCATTAAATACAATAAACAAAATTTCGACTAATTATATGTGTAATATTAAATGACATTTTTCATAAGTATATTTGTACATTTATTTTATAAACAGTTTTTAAGATAATTTTGTAAAATAAACTTTTGAAATACATAGATACTGTTTTTATTTTATGAATCACTCTTTTATATTAAATTTCAGCGGCAAACATATTGACACAGGAGTTTTGAACTTGATTGCTAATATAATTTATATTACGTTATGTGAAAGGCGTTATATTATCTTATATCATGTAAATTCATACATGAATTCGACTTAATATGTAAATTAATTAATGTCGAGGTCCTACTGTCGTATGGCAAAATAATTTCGATAGGGACTTGTTTTCGTGGCATTGTCTCGCATACTTCTAAATTTCGATGTAGTCACAAATTTAGTTTTATAAAATAACATGGTCAAAAGATGGTTGTGTACAGACGATCGATGTTGTCCTGTTTCTAAGCTCTAATCATTGATAAACGCCCATTACTAAATAAAAAATTCGCCCTCCGGCTTCGATTTATAGAATGCGTCGCGCGGCTGTCTCCTGGCAAAATGGGATGAATTGAGAATAGAGATGATTCAGTCAAATAAAAATGATCAAATCATTTCAATAACTGAATTAGTTCAAACGAATGAGTAATTACACCACGAGTGAAGTAAGTCACTTTGATCGATTACAAATCGACTAATTGTATTCAGTAAGTTTACCAAAGTGTATCAGAACAACCACCAAAGAGTACTTTAGATTGTTTTAATTATCGTATGACTTTTTTTTCTTCTTTCGACATTTCTACCATATATTGGCGACCATTATTCTAAATTTTTCATAATTCTGGGCCAGTTTAATCAGCGCTGCTGCATCCGGCACACCGAACCACTGTCTGAGATTTCTGAACCATGATGCTCTTTTTCGTTCCATACCCTGCCTGCCCTCTCTATTTTCTTCCAAAATAAGTTGAAGAAGGGCATACCTCTCATTTCAGAATGTGTGACCAAAATATGAGGCTTTTTTTCTTTTGACAGTGGTCAGTAATACTTTCTCTTTGTTCATAATTCTTAAAACCACAGCATTGGAAACACGACCAGTCCATGAGATTCGAAACATTTTTCTGCATTACCAACGTTTGTATGACTAAATTTTGTTCATCGTTGAAACTTCCACCGAGTCCAACCCTTCACTTCATTCAGCAACACTGGCAATACATAAGCTTTTATTGCTCTCTGTCTTGTACTTAGTTTCTGCACTCGGTTGCACAAGAGTTTCTGTATTTTATAGAAAGTTGATCTCGCAATTCTAATTCTGGTCTTTATTTCAGAATTTGTATTTCACTCATCAATTAGCCAACATCCTAAAAATGTCGAATGGGTAATTCATTATATTTTATTACCATCCATAGTGAGATGGATGTAAATGCCTCTCCATTGCCACCATAGTTTTGGTTTTTAGAGCGTTCATTTTGAGTCCGAATTCCTTACCTGAATTATTTACCTTGTCAACAAGTTGTTGTAAATGATCAGCAGTATCATTTAAAAAAGCAATTGTATCAGCGTATTGTATATTATTGATTACTTTACTATTTATTTGAATTTCCATGTCAGCATCTTGCAAGGCCTTTCTAAATACAAATTCCGAGTATAAGTTAAAATTCATTGGCAAAAGTCTGTAACCCTGCTATACACCTTTCAGAATATGTATGTTATCAGTTTTAATGTCATTTATAGGGACGCATGCAGTTTAATTACAATAGAGGTTATAGATAATCCTTTATCTGTTCCATCTAACCCAATTTTAATTAAAAGGTCCAGCAATTTATCGTGTTTTACATTATCAAATCCCTGCTCTTAGTAAATCAAACACATAAAGACATTTCTTTGTTGGTCAAGACATTTTCGGGTCAGTATTTGAATCGTAAAAAAGCCTCTATTGTGACAAATTCATTGCAAAAACCAACTTGCTTCTTGCTTATATGCACATCAATCTTTTTTCAAAGCCCGTTGTGCAAGTTTCGTAAAAATATATTTAGAGAGTGACTCATTAAACTAATCAATCTGCAATCGTTACATGTCTTAACATTTGGTTCTTTAAAGCAGTGTGATGAATTTTGATGTTAACCATTCTATTGGTTTCATCCTGTATCATATATTTAGGTAAAAAACTAAGCAGAATATCAACGACGCTTAAATCTAAGTGTTCCCTCGATTAGGTCTAAACCTGTTTCTTTGCTATGTTTTATTTAATCATATCACTATAATACCAAAAAAATCTACAGACCTCCATATTTACAATGGGTAATTTTCTCGTCTTTGGTCATTGCTCATCTAGGTGAGATTACTACACGGGACCGTTTAATTAATTTTAAGGTAAGGATGTTAATCCACACCCATCCTTACATCCGTACAGTACTTCAAAGTCATGAGTAAGGGCTCTTTGGTTCCAGTTGGTTGGGTGGGCTGCTAACGACAATAACTGCGCCAAGATACTAAGTTATTTTTTTAAGGTTATATCAGACCTCTAGACACTTTTCTTTAGCAAATGAAAAGACTGAATACAAGTTAGTCCATTTAATCATGATAAACATATTCAAAACAGAAATTTTGATGAAATGGATCAGGCAACCATCATAATCGATAAGCATATAAAACACATACAATTATGACAGAAGGTATACAATAATGGTCTACTAAGGATTCAAACAAAGATAATAACAAAAATTAAAATCAGGTAGGTAAAACCGTAAATTTTAATATAGACAGAGCGGGTGATAAGTTTTAGGCGAGGCTTTATATTCGTATGCTTCGTATGAAATAGTTCAATTACAAGTATCTTTAATATCGGAATTTGGGAATAATAATATGAGTTTTTAATTATAATTTGATTTCATTAGAACTCACAACACTGGTCAAATATTTTAATCATTAATAATAACTTCCCATTAATATTCTAAAATAGGTTTATTGCTTATTGAAATATAAATGTAATATTATTAGTGAATAAGGGTAAATTAATTTCATTTAAATTCTCAAGGCAGACCCAATATATTTATATATATTAGAAAATTAAGGTTAATACCCAGGTTTAACTTCTGATTTGAAAAAAAAAAATATTTAAGAGAAAACACGATTAATGCTGCAAGTAAGCTAGTTATATATCTCTAAATACCAACGCTACAATAGTTCATTTTTACGGCATAGAGAAATCACTTTAGCTTAGAGATAGGAATATACTTTGAGAAATCCACTTTATTGTTTTTATTATTATGACTTTGCCAATGGGAAAAGTAAAAAATGTGTAGTGTAGATACACGTAAAACAGAATCAGAGTAAAATACAGCTATTGAATGTGTCAGTGACGAAGACTAAGAAGTTGGATACAAGGCGTGTGAATCAAGCGCGAAAAGCATATGATTTGCCACCCGCAGACGCTGTTACTAAGCAAATTGGCGGGAGAAGTTAATGGTTTAAAGATACCCACAAGTTTATAACAACGCCTTTCACATATATATCGAAAGAGGTTTGCATGGAAGTCCAAGTTAAATATAGATAAGAACGTACTATCCCGGTAAATTAGTCAGGTGAATGTCTTTTGGTTTTATACCATAATCGGACTAGACTATCGTTATAAAAATAGGTTATCACACGAGCGTCTATTCTCTACTCACTTAATTCTGCAATTTTTTTCTCAGCACATAGTTCGAAGAATGGCATCAGTAACCTCGGAGATATGGTCAATTCCATCAAGTCACAAGGTACCACACGCAGGTCACGAGGGGAGTAACATCAAGTGACGCAATATCCCTTCTTCGTGCGTAATATTGAAATTTACTTTCTTTTTAAAGGATATTGAAGGATCAAAGTAATTATACTGCGTTGCCGTATATAATCATAATCTATCTGTATGTTATTATATATGTGAATCATACGTTTTACAGTACCACAGGTTTGTAGGATAATTATTATGTAAGAAAATGTATTAAAAAAGTATGTTTGTGAAAAAAACTTATTATATATTCAAATAAAAGCGTTCATATTTGTCGAGACCAATGATAATACTCTTTCTATTTTAACAAATCTATAAAACCCCGTTGACCAGAAAGTACTTGTTAAATAACCTGACGCTAGTCAAATGTCACAACCAAGGCGGGGAGGCCATCAGTAATAAGAACTGCCAGCCAGGGCCCGACCTTTTGTTGTTCTAGAAAAATACCAACAAAAAAACATGACAATTTTTTTCTTTGATAGATAATCGGCTTAACAAAATGTAGAAATTTAGGACACATTGGCAAATCAAAATGCAACGGACGAGATTGTCTTTTTTTTTGTATATTTGCATTGTTTTCGTGTTTTGTTGTTCATAGTTTGCTCATTGTAATTATTTAAAATTATACATGAATGTAACTTGTTTTTGGCCGATATTATCATGGTTTGGTAAATGACCTAAATATGAGTAAAGGTAAAAAACATGATTGTTTTTAGAGATGCGTTGTTGTTCTAAAATTGAAGCAATGATGATACCATTGTGTTTAAATTTTTAGAAAAAAAGAAACAGTTATTGACACTGCGCTTCTTTGACACCTTGCCCTGAATTAAAACAAAAGCCTTTTTTCTTGCTCATTTGAACGATTGAAGGTACAAATTTTACTAGCGGTTACTCTAGTTATTTTTATTGCAAGACATAATATCTATACTTATTATGACTATATTAGGAGATCATCTTCTCTGATTCTTACTCCGGGCCGGATAACAGGACAACGGAAACAGTCGTGCAAATTTTAAGTTTATTAATAATATAACTATGTTCTTGGTGCAAAGCGCAGTTTTATATAAAATAATAATAAATGTTTTTTTATTTTCTGGTAATTAAAAAAAAAGAACATATTTTGGACACAAGACAGCGTTAAATTTGAAAAAACAAAAACGTATGACACTCTTACCCCATCCGACCTTACAAGAGAAGGAGCGAAATTGGACTAGGTGGGAATAGAAGCGGGGAAAATATGGTTATACTCGTAGTTGAATTTAATTCAGCGATTAAAGAAATCAAACCAGGGATATTTGTTGGTAAATCTAAGAATCTTGGGCATGGCAAAGTGAAATCCATTATTATATACGTTATTCACACTTGCCATTTACTCGTATGTATATTATGTATATACATTATTCATACAGTTTTATGCTTTTAATACATCAAAATATCACATTCATTTCCAATATGTATAAATCAGGTAAGTTACCGTTCAATTTATCCAAATTTTATTTATATTAATATAAATTTTAACCGTCTATTCACTTTGTAGCTGCAAGGCGTGTTGTTAACTTGTCTCGTATAAAATTTCACTATTTTACAATTAGAAACTGAAATTTCAACCGCCTATGCGATCTTTGGCTGAAAGACGTGTTGGGATATTTATGGTACCTTTAGGGTGGTTATCATGAAAATAAAAATGTTTTAAATATTCATTATAATAAGTGCAAGGACAAAGCAGTTTTTTCTGGAACTTTTGATGTTTTGTCATTTTTTTTTGTTATTTTTTGTGATAATTTATTGTTCAATATATTGATCAATGAAAAAAAGTCTATCAAAACAACAAAAAAATATTTTTCAGCAATTGTCTCTTTTCTTTTTTAAAAACACCTTAACGTAATAAACTTTTTTGTTTTAACAAAAAAAAATAGGTTAAGCCCCTAACCCTTTATGTACTCTTGTTTATGGTTTACTGTATTATTTTCTGTACCACAAAAGACCAACACACCTAATTACATCACAAAACACCTAGGCTTGCAAAAATCACACGGTCAGGTCAGTATCGTAATTATACCATTAATACATCCCGGAACCACTGAGAACGAGTCAAGCGTCTAACCATCACACCACATAAGGCTCGCCTTAAGGCACTTTCTTCGTTAAAATATTAATTGACCAAACTTATGTTTAATTAAAAATATTTTTTTTCTTAAAACTCTTACTTTTTACAATACGTAACAATGATATTTTTGATTATAATTAACAGATACTTACGATTTTTACATTATTAATATAACGAAAAACCTTCATGACAATTATTCCTTATTTTGGTGTTTATCACGTTCTGATAAATTATACGGAAATGCGGTGAAGGCTGTAGGAGGAGAATATTGAATATATTATGTTTATCGCACCTCTGATAAAATAGAGTCATAACTTAAATTAAAAATAAATTGTCTCGTGTTTAGAAAATAAATTATGAAACAAAACTCTAGTATACCAAAAAAAATTTATTTAATAGTTGTTTAACGATTGGTGCTTTATGACACACGTTGCCTTAACTACGCCATTTTAAAAAGTAAAAAATATTTTTATTTTTCTCTGTGACAATCGTAGTTTTCTTCGGAAAACATGAAAGCATTATTTTAAACAAATCTTGTTATTCATGACACATCAGCATTGCTTAAATTTAGTTTTGAATTAATTTTTTTTTTTGGGGTTTGACTCTTTTTTATCGAATGTGCGATATTTTCAGTGTTCGAAAAAACGCTTGTGACATAGAGAGAACTGTATTCTTGAAAATTCCAAACGAAATATCTTAGCGAGATTTTTATCAATTATGGTATTTGTTTGTCGGCCTCGTGGTATAACGGTCAGTGCGTTTGCCTACCGTGTGAGAGGTCTCGGGTTTGATTCCTGACATAATTGATATGAAATTATGTAAAAGGGTATCTTCATACCTGAAATTTTATGGTCACTGGACTGGTTACCTGAAGCGTAAGACTGAAAGTAAGATTACCTTCATGTGACAAAAAAAATAAATCAAAATACGCTGCGATTGGTGTACCAATGCAGTACCCTATGCACTATTAGGTGCAGAAAAGAAACTATGATGATGATATTTGAAATATCTATGGGTGTGTATTTAAAATCACTTGAAAGTTGCAAAACCCTTTTTCAATATGCAGTGAACATAAACTTAAGTCTATTTTTTAGAAACGTAATTAAAAACATATCTTGAAAATAAAATAAAAAAAACAGTTAGCCGTTTTTACAAATATTCATGTGAATAAATTCACTTTATCTATCTGGTAGTAAATAAAATATCAAATGGCAATTATAACTTGACCTATACTAATATAATTATTAAACTATAATTTTTATTCAAAAACGATTAACCTAATTTTGTACAACAATATTTTGAGTTGAATCCATCAAGGACTGGATTCAACTCTCTGGGGAGCTGTTAACATTTACATGTTAGATTATAAATTATTTCACCTACATATTAGGCGTTGTTAGTATGTAGGTGAAATAATTCAATTAGATGAATCTCACCCGCATAAAATAAAGGTTTCAGCTCTTTAACTTCACAAACATTAACAGATGAAAGAATTGAAGGAATATAGATGTTCAAATATGGGTAGAATGGTGAATGTTGCACAGTGTGTAAAGTGGCCGCTTAAACCAGCCAATGACAGGTCATAAGCCCTGTAGATGCCTGGACTTCAATACTACTTTATTTTAAATGTTGTTTATCTCTGTTGTAAAGTATAAAAGTTAACACCTCTCCAGGGAGTTTAATTCAGGCCTTGTCTACAAAAATTTGGACAAACTCAAAATTTTGTTGATATATCCACCTGGTCCATGAAGTATAAAAATTGAAAAAAAAATATTTTCAGGCGTTGCCTAGTGTGTACGTGAAATAATTTAATTATATGAATCTTACCCTCATAAATAAAGGTTTCAGCTCTTTAATTTCACAAACATCAACAGATGAAAGAATTGAAGGAATACAGATGTTCAAATATGGGTAGAATGGTGAATGTCGCACAGTGTGTAAAGTGGCCGCTTAAACCAGCCAATGACAGGTCATAAGCCCTGTAGATGCCTGAACTTCTATATTACCTTCTCTTAAATGTTATTCATCTCTTTTGTAATATGCTGACTTTGTACGCCTAAACAAAAAATACATAAAACCACATTTCTTCAGAAAATTAGAAAGGTACGTACATTTTCAAACGTGTTCTAGGATGAGTTCATACAAAATTCCGAAGGAAATGATTAAAGGTTCGCATTCACCGAATGAATGAACACAACACAAGTAGGAGGGGTATGAACAGGATGATCGTTATTTTTCTCATCAATTTAAACGGCGCGGCGTAGTATCCCAAATCCATAGATGTATTATCTCCCGGAATTCAGGGTAGTAGCTGTATAGTGGAAAAATATACGCGGTTTGTCGTGCCATCAAAAAACCCTTCCGTTTCCTTCTTTATTTCAATTATCCAACAAAACACATTTAAATATATACAAGGTTTATAAAAAACGATGCATACATAACACATTTACCACCTTTATTTGTGAATTTAGCCAATGCACTGGCCCATAGGCCCGTTCTGGAGCGTCAGTGTATTATTTATTTTGTACATAAGAGTATTTTCACATCAATTTTACTTACGGTTATATCGAAAAAATTGAAAATAAATCAGAAAATTCATTTTTAAATACGTAGATGAAACAAGTTGAGAAAAAAAGAGATAAGACATTCAATAAAATAGATTAAACTCTGATATATGAGACATATTTCTCAGCTGCCTTTTAATTATCCATTTATGAACTAGAGTTGAAAAAGCATTGTTTTTTATTTTGCTTGCCGGTATCTCCATACTAAAAAAAATTAAATATTTTCTTGCCAGAAAAGAATTGGTCCGTAATTTGTTTTTGTCTTCGGTAGTGGAAGTACTGTTTTTTTGTCTTTGTCTTGTTTCATATATTTGCTGTCCGTCATTATTTCTATCAGATTTTTTCATGGAAGTGTCGTAAAATAGTTTTAATGTACCTTTATCTGTCTTATGTTTAGTACAGGAAATTCTGTAAAAAGTCTGTAAGGTATTGATTTGGCTTTTTCTGCTTTTATTAATGGTTCTAGTGTGGTTTTACTTGTTCCTTCTCTTCCTATTATTCAATAACTGATAATTGATTGTGCCAAAGCATAGTTTTCGTTATTAATAATTATGTTGTTTCGAATATTTTTAATGTTTTCGAATAAATATATCATTTTTCATAGTTTTGTAGCTGTCTTGTCTATGTGTATGTTCTATATTAAGTAAAAATCAATGCATATATTGTTTAACTTTTCTATAGTTTGCCAGTCACAGTCTCTGTTATTTGCGTGCATTCATACATTTCTAAAGTACTTTCAGTTGACTGATTCCGTTGGTCAATACTGAAAGTCAGATATTTTGTCTTATGCCTGTTAAGTCTAAGTTATAGTCTAGCCATTTAAACTAACATATTAAAACAGAGATAAATAATATTTTGGAGAAGGAAATAAAGAGGTTTAGGCATGTACAGGGCTAATGACTTATCAGTGACTAGTTTAAGCAGCGAAAAATTGAAATAATAGTTGTTTAAATATTGGAAAAATGGTGAGCTAATATTCCCTTCTCTAAAATGTTTTTCATTTGAATGGCTAAAAATATTAACGATGCAAATGTTGATGGATGCAGAAAAAGAAGAAAACCAAATCCAAAAAATACTTGAAGATAGCATGTCAAAAGTCTAAATAATTAGCACGCGTGCCTGAAAAGACGTATGAATGTAGAGGAAGCGAGATGTGTGTGCAAAGAAAGAGCAATATGGCATTTGATCCTATCTGCCTACCCTTACGGAGAAACGGCGTGTCAGTTTGTTGTTGTTGCATACAAAAATTTAAGTAAATTTAAAATTGTTCCATGTATTTGTTAATGGGAAAATTGATGGGAAAATATCTAAATCTCCCCTTAACTTGGCAGGAAAGAAATGGTGAAGAAAATCAACATTTACCTTATTTATTTACTTCGGATTTTTCATATAAGGGATATATAATTTATGAAGTTTGTCGTTGAAAGGAATGACACGAGAAGAGAACTCCGATTTCTACCCCACGAAATGTATATTTTATGTGATTTTCTTTTTTGAGAGCAAATGATACTGTTGGCAGTATGTTCAAATTTCATGCATTTATTGAATACTATATCCACACATAAAATAACATTTAACCTAATATATTATTAATTATACAAATAACAATATTTGTAAATTATTGTTTTATAATAAAGACGAAAATAGTTTATTTTATAATTCAGGTGTTTACCAATCAAAATGCAATTCAAATAATACTGTTTGGCAGAATGTTCAAATTCCATACATTTATTGAATATTATATCGACAAATATAATCACTTTTTAACCCAATTTTATTTTAAGTATGCAAATAACAATATTTTAAAATTATTGCTTAATAATAAAGACGAAAATAGATCATTTATTAATTAAATTGTTTACCAATCAAAATGCAATTCATGTCCATCAGCTTACCTTGAAAAAATGTCAAAACACTATGAGATTCGTATTAAAAAACACTATGAGATTCGTATTAAAAAACACATGAGGTAAGAGTATCTTCACTTTAACAATTTATTCGAATTCGCAAATTACCTGATCAATTTTTATAATTAATTTAATAAAAATACGAGATTTAAAATCATACACACAAATAATAAAGAATGAAAAGTAAATAATACGGAAATGTTTCACATTTAGAAGGCTTTAAAAATGAATGTTTCTTGAATCAATAATCAAACAACCATTGAATATTGCCTATTATTTGATATTCCATTGAAATGGTCACTCAATACCTGTAAAACTCACGAATTTCCCTTTATTCCTTCCCACTTTTTAAAAACAATTTTTCCCACAATATCAGACATTTTCATAACCTAATCAGTGTGTGTAAGAGTTGCCCTCTAAAAGAATGTGGTTTAAAATAAGCATGTTGGTTTTATATTTTTTTGCCAAATTTAAGTGATAGGTGTACAGTGGGTTCAGCATGTTGGTTTAATTGGTGTTCTGATAAAGAGACGAATACGTCTTAAAACCAGTAGACATAAAAAAGTCGGTAAGTGGTTATATACAAATATTTAATAACGTTAAAAATATTTTTCAAATTAATTTTGTTTTGATGTTACCCATAAAGAAAATGTTTAAGGCAATGTTGAGTTTAATGAATTCATTTGTTTTATTTACTTGCCTTTATAACAAAATGTCACTAGAAATTTTCCACCCGTTTATATTAAACATTTTGGAGACAAAGGCCGCTATTTTTGGATTTCAATCAAAAACAACGGAATGGCGAAAACTTATTACTTTGACTAAATTATTAAGGACTATTTCCTCCTCTGTTGTAAAAGGATACTAAAAGAGACTGCTTCTATCTTTTAATTCTTCTAACAAAAACCTATTACTCTTTAGAAGCAGGTTCTTATCACCATGAGTTACTATTTCTAAGATATGGGTCTAACTAAGTCCAGAATAAATATTTTAATTTGAAAACTTGGTATTATTACAACATTAACTCAAAATATTTTCACAAAAAAATACTGAATTTCACCCCCAAATGAGCTATTAAGATTAATGAATTACAATAGAGATTGAGAACATTTTAGAAAAGCAAATATGGAAGTCTATGCACTTATAGAGCTTATGAGCTGTCTATGGCACAAAATGTTGTAATCAAATCAACTGGTCAAAGAAAAGGTTGGAAAATTATTTTAGGCATTGCCTAGCACTTGTACGTGAAATAATTTAATTAGACGAATTACTTGACAACAATAAATGTTTTAGCTCTTGAACTTTACTTCAATCAACGCATGGAAGAATTATAAAAACATGGTTCTTTAAATAACGGCAGAATGGTGAATGTTATATGGGCACTTCCAACACAAGATGCAAGGCCTGCCAACACAACACGTCACCAACAACTGAAAAACTAAATGCAGACTATTCGCTATTGTTAACGACATTAATCATTTAATTTTCAATGAAATTCATACATCACTATTCGGTTTAGTCAGTATTTTGGGCATTGATTTTATTGCTTTTTACGTTTGTCAAGTTAATTAATTTAACATTAAAACTCCACATTCGCTCATTCCATACAACAAAACTTCATTATATTGAAATTCTTTATAATTATTATTTACGTGAAATCTGTTTTACTACAATTACACAGTGTGTAAAGTGGTAACTTAAACGAGTCAATGACAGGTCATTAGCCCTGTAAATGCTTAGACTTACAAATTTACTTTTCTAAAATGTTCTCCATCTCAGTTATAATTGATTAAACTTAGTATTATGTATTAAATGCCCTCGGGCGATGGTTTGTGAGCAAATATTTGCTTGTCGTAGATAAACGAGACCATTAAGCAGGCTCCTTGGGGAATGAATCTCCTTCTTAGTTCTCACTGGAGTGATTTTCATTCAGCGCGTCCACGTCGCGGGGATGGGCACCTTTCACTTCAGTAGACCGGAGTGTTTAGATGGCTTACTTCAGATAAAGACCCAGTATTGCGGGGTATAATGCGATCTCTTGCCCAGGGCAACGGGCAAAGACCTCTACAGCTGTGATGAAGAGCATCAGTGCGGTGGAAAAGGTGGAAGGAGCAAAGATCTTCTCTCAGCTCACCCGGACCTAACTTCGGTCAATGGGCTGTTAGGAGACAAAAGGGTTAGGCAAGACGTTATGTTGAGGATGGCAGCGAAGGAACAATGGCATTCGAAGCCCTAGTTAGCAAGAAGGGTTACTGTTTTGGCGTCAGGTGGTAACCGGCCGTAAAACAGAAACCACAAACAAATTTTCTAGTCTGACATGTAGATTAAAGACTCGGAGGGTTGACCCCAAGTCCTTAATCTACAAAATGGTATATGCCAGGAGAAAGAAGAAGAAGAAGAAAGGTATATCGTATTAAATAAAAAAAACATTATTGAACATTTTTGAAAAATAAATCCTGAAAACATATCTTTCTTCACAACTTTTGACTACCCTTAACCCTTGAGTAAATATTTCGTGTCAACTTTTCTTATAAAAGTTATTTAAATGTCGGAGATCTATCCTCGATACTATGAAAAAAGTTTGAACGGAAAAACTGTACATTTGATCTATTTTTAGAGCAGTAAAATTTATGAATTTTATCAAGTTTCATGCAACAATATCATTTGCAAGTAGGGTTGGCAACTCAATCTACCAAAAATCCCGTAAGAAAAATTAAAATCAAATATCTTTTTTTTGTTTGAATATAAGAGAGTTATTCTTTTCAGACCTGGCTAACACGATCGTGCGGGTCGACAAAAAAAAGAATCTCAAAAACGCTTTAAAGTTTTCGCCAAATGCCAGCTGATATTTACTGTGCGGGTCCACAGCAATACTTTAAAAGCATTAGATTAAAAAATATATCGCTAGGGGCATCAGTGTCAGCTGTCAAAATGTCACGCCGAGTTGGAGGTCGAACTCTGTCACGTAAGTATTATATGAATAGTATAAACATTAATTATTTATGTAACTTGCGATGTAATTAGAGTAGTTGACATATGCGTTTAATTCGTTTATTTGTTTTAAAAAATAAATAAATTCATTTGCAATTGTGGCAGTTATTAACGATAGCATTTACACCAGCACGAGCGTGCGGGCTGGGACGTACCTCTGATATTACAACGTTTATAGAGTAATAACATATTTCGATATTTTCTACGTATATTTGTAGTTTTTTTTATGAATTCTGTAGAACTAATTATTTTAATACTTGACATTAATTTATGTATAAACTATTCATAATAATAATTATTATTATTTTCATTAGATGCTGTCAAAAAAATAGCACCAGATGAGGAAGGATTTAACAATTTTGTTCTTAATTCGATTGGAGGCGGAAACATTTCAGAGATGAAATGTTCAAGTGAAGAAAATGAGGACAATGAACTTGTGGAAAATATTTTGAATCTATAAGCAGATAGAACGAAACAGCAAAATAGCTGTCTCTTTTATCTAGGTATTTCACAATTCTTCCTCTCCTGAAAATATAAACTACTGTTGGCATTCACGAAGCTGACACAATCATGGTTAACCGCCTTAGAGGTATAAAATTAAAAGCGGACAAGCTTATGCAACAGAAAGGTTTCCAGCAACTTGTTTGTGACGATATTGTTAGCATCAAATGACGAGGCACGAAATCCGTTGTGATGGCCTCGAACTGTACTGGAGTTAAACCTGTTTCAACAATCAAGAGGTAGCACAAGCCATCCAAGGTACATGTAAACATACAGGCTTCACAAGTGATAAAAACAAACTAATGAGGGTGTGGATATAAGTGACCACCGAATTGAGTATTATCGTACTTGTATAAAAACAAAAAAATGGACGCTGGAGACCATCGTTCAGCTTTAAGACCTGGTTTTGGTAAATTTTTGGATTTTGTACCGTCAAGATGCTCAAAGAAAAAAAATTAAACAATTCTTAAATTTATTGACTTTCTGTTTGAAAGTTGGAGAAACCCTAACGAAAATCCTAGAATAAAAGCATGGGGCTCATGAGATGAGTGAAGATAACAAGAATGATGAGAATATCGCATTTTATCATCATAAAGTTTATACACCTGTTTATCTGCCTATCCTAGATCTAAGATATGATGATTATGATCGCTTGGCAGTGTTTGACGATGAAATAACGTCCCCAAAAATTTGTTCTTTGGATAACTGTAAAAACAGAGCAAAAATAAAGCGTGAAAAGTGCAAAACATACCCTTGCCTTTTACGTAATAAGCACTGCTTTAAAATGTTTCACACAATAAACAAATCATTTTTACGTTTTATTCTATATATTAAAATAAAATGTTTGATATCCATATTGAGTCAATCAAATACTTGAAGATGGGCATGTCAAAAGTAGAAAAATTGGCGTGCGTGCATGAGAAGATGTATGAATGTAGAGAAAGCGAGGTTTGAGTGCAAAGATAGAGTGATATGGCGTTATACCCTCTCTGATTACGGGGAAACGGCATGATGGTTTGTTTGTTTTTTGTTTATTTTTCACTGAAAAGTTGGTTTTATTTTAATTATTTTTATGACTTTAAGATATGTAATATTATTTTTTTTGTATTAACATAGTCCTGACCAGCACGATCGTGAGGGTGGGTTTTCTCGGGAACTGAATTTTCCGGATTTTCGATATATTTTTTTTTTATCTCAGTATTGTTTAACTATCATATTAAAGACAAAATTTCTTGGCAAAATTCTAATTTCAACTTCAGGTATGAAAGGGATATACAGCTTGTTACAAACAAATGCATAATATTATCTTCAAGTACAGAAACTAAGTCCAATAAAATGTGCCCACTGAGTATTATTTACAGTCATAGTATATTGTGAAAATAGATGTATTATTTAGTGTACCTACGAGAGAGTGAGTGTGTATGGGTGTGAAATAGGGTATGTTTGTATGATAGGATTATAATATCTATAGGCGGGGGGAAAATTCATTTTTTTAAATTTATTTGCTCATCTTGCAGTGTGCAAAACACGTATGTCAGATATCGGAATTAAGGGTAATATTATCAATGCACTTTATTAAACGAAAATAAATTTTAGTGTTAGCGGGTGCCAAAACTTTTATGCCTTAAACGACGTAACATTAAAAAGTTATCACCTTACTATGTTTTCCCGATTATTAAAAATGATCCGATTCCCATAAAAAAGGGTCATTCTTTCAATGTTACATTTGATTCCCGCAATGTTTGACGCACAAAAAACTGTCTCCTGAAAAGTAAAACATTTTGAGTATAAACGTCACAACTCAGTGGCTATGTTTTTTTTAAATTATATTTTTTACACTGCGTGCAGAGTCCGTACACTAAAAACACGCCAAGTTGCGGCATTTGCAATTTGAATTGATGGACCAAAAACATTTTTAAATTCTTTTTCCACATTCACTTTCACATTTAAAAAAATATATCCGCTTTGTTTCTCTCGCAACAAGTTCACAAACTTTTTGCATCGAACAATTATCATTTTACGCAATTGATTTCAAAATATTTTAGCAGTATTTTGGAAATCATGCAATTGAAAAAAAAAATAGCATATTTCCGGAAAAAATCCGAAATTCTGAGAGAGTATGCAACCCTATCTGTAAGTCATATTCGGACAGTTTTTTAATTTTTTTGTAACATTAACAGGTGATTCGAATAAAATTTTCTTACGGAGTTGCTTTCCCATAAAATAAATAAGAAACTTTTTAAAACTTTTTTTAGTAGCACTCTGACGTATGTGCATTGAGTTTCTTTCTTGTACTTAATATTGTTAACAGTAGTTGTTAAAAACTTTTAAAATTACAAAAAACATATTAAAACGTAATGTAAAAAATGTGATATTTGTAAAATAGAACCTGGACACTGGACGAGTGTTTTCATCTGAAGGGATTGTAAAATTAATAAAACAAAATCAAAAAGTGTACTTGTAATGCGTTTGCCTGCCATACCTGATATTTCGGTTTCAATTCCAGACGAGGTTGACATGATATATTTTTCTAAAGGGGTTAATAATTTATTCATAATACGAGTATCTCCAAGTCCCTGGATTGGATCTGAAGCATGAGAATAATTGTCTTGCGTATATGTAACAAAAATCATCTAGGTTAGGTGCGATTGGTTACCTGATTCAGTACCATACCATTGTGTGAAAGGTTATAATGAAAATGGTTTGATAGAACATTATTTTGCAAAACATCTATAAAATATAAATTTTTCTGTATAATATTTTCAGTATGTCCGAATGTTTATAGACAAGTACGAGATTTCACCCCTTGGTGTGTATCAAGATACATACTTTACAATAAAGATGGAAAACATAAAATAAAGGGAATATGGTAGTCAGTGCATTTGATCTGATTAACTAATGCTGTGTTTTTACGCAGAGATAAAATGAGAACTTTTTTAAAAACACAAAAAATAATAACAGAGAATTTAAAAAGAACTTACCCAAGTCATATATTTTTCAATTGGCCTTTTACATTCCTATTTGCGTAAAGCTTTTATAGATAATCGCAGCAAAACAAAGCAGAAGGTAAAAATAAGGGTTCGATCTTCAGTAGAATCGGAAATCTTATTCAGATTTATCTATAAATCGTCCATTATTAAAAAATTAAATTTATTTAATCAAATTCCTGTTCTTTGAGCCAAACTTAATTTCAAATAAATGCCTTTTAAATTATACCAATGACATTTTTGCTGTGTAATGGATTTTAAAATATCTTAATAATCAATATTATGAAGTTTTATTTTAAGATTTATTGACAATTCTTCATGGGATTCCATTGAGTCAAAAGGTTTTCATCCAAGCATTGAGCATGTCCAATAATTAAAATAATAATTGTTATAAAGGTGTTTTTCGTCAAATTCAAATTTCAAGTTTTTATTAAAGTCGTCGCGGAAGTTTTTTGAATGATAATAAATATTGCAAATCGATCAATGAGTTTTGCTTAAATAAATTTGACGATCATTGTTGCTAATAAAAAAATACATGACTAACATTTTACTATTAGTTGCCATCTAGCTGAGGTAAGTTAACTAGTAAAAATCGTTAAATCACAAAACAATTTCTGTAGTCTTCTAGATATTTTTATGTATTTTTAGGTTTATTTGGATTGTGTGCAGTCTGCCTTATATGGAGTTCATACGAGGACAGGAAAATCTACCATATCCCAGTTTTAAACCAATAGTCTTAAAGTAAACCAAAATTTTGGAGACAGGACAATGGACCAAAACATTGACCAAGAGATAGACGGACAGGCTATCTCTGCAGGACAATGGCCTACCCCACCACCGCGAGCGTCGCCGTGTAAACTATGGCCAAAAATTGTTTCACTGTTCTGTCCTGCGTGCTTAAGAATGTTCACAGAGCTGGGATAGAATACTATTGTCCGGTCTATTAAATTGTTTTTGTATGAACTCTGTTTCACTAGTGACAATAAAACATTTTTATAAACATTGCAAAATAATAATACAACCCGACTACCTTCAAGAAAATTTATTATACAAGTATAATGTTCATATTTTAAATTTAGATCTTTCTTTTAATTTACGTTGTACTCTTGTACAACGTAAATTCTTACAGTGGGTAAACTTAATATACCCACTGAAAATATTGATTGCGATAATTTATTACGTACACTAAATATGTCAACTCTTTGTAAAAGAATAATTATAAATGATTTATTAAATTTATATAAAATAGCAAATGGCGTATTGGGCGTACCGGAATTAACTAGTGTTATCAGCTTAAAAGTACCTGTTCGAAATACTCGGAAGCTAACGTTATTTTTTTAATCTCCTGGCAGTCACAATTATTATTACAATTCACCAATATTTAGACAACACCGGCTTGGTAACGAGTATGGTGAAGTAAATATATTACGTCTGTCTTTATATAAATATAGGTTACGTATTCAAAAGGTTATAAATTAATTTGTACAAAATTTCCTAATATTGTTCTTTATTTACTATTTTTTTCTCATGCATCTCTCTAATAATGTATAAACTTATATGTATGTATATGTATGTGTGTATGTTTTCATATGTAAATGTATTAAATATTTTTCTATGTACCCTATACCTACGTTGGTACATTTCCTGATTTTTACTTATTATTGTATCTTTTAGCTTTTCTTATGTTATCTTTAATTTTAACTAAATTTACATACTTATGCTTCACTGCTGCACTTGAATGTAATTTCTTATATATGTAAACGCCCGTAGGGCGTGTAAATTAATAAATTAATAAAATAATCATCCGTACCATTATTTATCAATAGTAATTTTTCTGACTTTTCTCTACCTAAACTCGGTAAGTTTTCATTTTCAAATGTATTTATGTGAAAATATTAAATTACATTTATTTTTCAGATAAGAAAAATATATATTGTAATGTTTTTGGCGAAAATTATAAAATTTAAAAAGGAACAGGGTGTAAATTATTGTCCAAAAGAGGAAATTAAAAATATATTCATAACGCATTCTTCTCTTATTTTTTTTCTCTACAACCCCACCTAAAAGGAGCATGTCGTTTTTATCAGACGCCTCTAAGATACCTTTTTATCGGTCATCACTCTTAACTCTTTTCACGTCAATCTTGCACCTCTGTTCGGTCGAAAATAGCCGAAAATTGTCATTTATAGCCTTCTAGGACGGCAAAAGAATGCAAGATGTAAAGAAGAGACAACCCACACAAAAATATCAAACCACCAATGCTTCAGGATACTCACCATCTATTTTTCTTAGAAATATCTACGCGACAATAATAATTTATATTTTCTGGCAAACGTTTAAAAGATGGCGGTACCAATGTGGCATTACGCTCAACTGGACGGACTGGATTCAGCCCCCTAGGGAGCTGTTAAAATTTTACGTGTTACAACAAAGATGAAAACATTTTAGAAAAGGAATTACAGAAGTCTAGTCCTGTCATTGGCTGGTTTAAGTGACCACTTTACATTCCTTCGAGTCTTTATCTGTTGATGTTTGTAGAGTTAAAGAGCTGAAACCTTTATTGTTGTGGGTGAGATTCATCGAATTAAATTATTTTATGTGCATACTGCAACGCCTGAAAATATTAAATCGACAAAATGAACATTTGTGATCGAGCACCTGGAAGGCGAGAAATACGAGAATGGACAGATTGTGGGAGGGAAAGTTGCGCAACTCTTACAAGCAGGTTATGCGAGAGTGACGCTCGCATAACCTGCTTGTAAGAGAAGCACTTCACTAGTGTAATGTTATAAACATATTGATTTATTATAATTCTAAAATATGTCAACTTAACTTGAAAACATTATCCAGTAGACGAACAATTAGTGATTTGATGGTTTTGTATAAAATTTTAAATGGCTGCTTGGACGTCTTTGATTTAACGAACCTCTTAACCTTTATTGTACCTTTAACTCGGACCCAAAAAACTAACAAAACGCTTTTTTATATAAACAAATATAAAAGTAATTATTATGTTAACTCGCCCATTCATAGACTACATAAACTTGGCAATGAGTTTAGCTCTTTTGATATCTTTTGTTGTTCAATATCAAAATTTAAAGAAAGACTTTTATTAACGATAGAATAGTTTATTGGGTCATTTAGCCATTTTGTGTTCGAGTTCCTATTGTTTTTATGGTTTCATTTATTTTAATTTCTTTCCATTGAATTTGTATTATTATATTAATTTATTGTATAGTCTCTATCATTTTGTAGTTTCTAGTTTATATTAACCATATCCGTATTTTTTTTTAATATAAAAGCCCACTAGGGCGTTTAAATTAATAAATAAATATTAAAACATATGAAAATATTTTTAAGAAGAGAATATAGAATTCTAGGCATTCACAGAGTTTATGAATTATCATTGACTAGTTCAAAAAGTCCCTTTACACACCATGCAACATTTGACATTCATCAAATTTGGACGAACTTAAAACATTGATGATAAATCCACCTGGTCCAAGAAGAAGTATAAAAATGTAAAAATATTTTCAAGCGTTGCCTAGTATGCAGAAGAAATATTTTAATTAGATTAATCTCACCCATAACAATAAAGGTGTCAGCCTTTTACTTTGCAAATGTTAACAGATAGAAGAATTGAAGAAGTTTAGATGTTCAAATATGAGCAGAATGGTGAATGTTGCACAGTGGATGAAAGTGGTCATTTAAACCAGCCAATGCCAGGTCATAAGCCCTGTGGATGCCTAGACTTCTATATTCTCTTCTCTAAAGTGTTTTTTTTAAAAGGAACCCCGCTAAGCCTCCGTTTTAAGGCTTGTCAGCACGTAGGGTAGAGGGGTTATGGAAGAAGGTAATGAAAAATACACCACAACACCGACTTGCAACTGACGGCGATCGATTAATTTAAATAAATGTTAGTAAATACAAGTATTTAACTACTCGACAACTTTTTACGTCTTTCGGTTTCGAGACATGCTCGTCTCTTCATATACTACATACTGTTTACGAACGAACAAATCAATTACATGGCGAGTTACAAGGGAAGCAAACAGCATCATGTCCGAACATTACGTCTCGAAACCGGTAGACATAAAAAGTCGGTTAGTGGTTAAATACTTATATTTACTAACATTTGTCAAAATATTTTACCACAAAGTTAATGCTTTGTACATAAATAATATATATATCATAATTGTAACATATATTGATTGTAGACGAGGATATAGAATCCCAACCGTCCATGCGCTCTATAGCTGCAAGACGTGCTGGAATATTTATTTATTGTACAACGCGCTTGAGGTGATTTTCACAAAAATGACGCAATATAAATTATCCAAATATATACCTACGTATAATGTTTAAATTATTGGCCTTAAACGAAGTGATGGCTTACAAAAGACGATTGCTTTTTGTGTCAGTTAAATTTAAAAATAATACAGCAGAACTCCATTTATCCATACTCCAGTTATCTGGATTGCCAAATGTTTAGATTTTTATCAGGAAAAATGATTAAATAAATGTTTTTAATTTTAATTTAATTGTGTAATTAACTTTGCAGGGCACGTTAAAGTAAATTTTCAATGTGATTTCTATTTGCCACATTATTTCAAAAGTAATATAATCTGGCACTCAATATCCGGATAATTAAAATTTTAGTGTACATTTTTGAGAATTCATTTTAAAATAATGACTCTAAATATTATTTCTCTCGTAATTTTTAATGTTTATTAGGCACACAAATGTGATTTATTTTCTAGCATAAATACACAAATTAAAATATTTTACTAAAACAGTACACCACAGATTTTATTTATTTATACTTTTACAATGTTTGTATTCTTATTTTTACACAGGAAATTAAGGGCATTTACAGGACTTATGATCTTTCATTAGCTGGTTTGTGGTCATTTTACACCCTGCGTAATATTTACCATTCGTCTTATTTTTCTTGAAATTATTTTAGTTGTTTTTTAAATATATATTTTCTCATTACTTTAAAGACGAAGAATATGTTTTTATGTAAAGGGCGAAAATCACGCACATGTATTTTGTGTTTGTGGATATTCTCATTTTTACAACAAACTAGCTAAACCCGGCCACGCTTCGCTGAGGCTTTGTCTGATATTTATTTTCAGGGGAGTAAATAAAAATAGTCTAACAATTATGCTTTTATCGAGAAAACACTTTGTTCAATTAAATATCATTATTTGCGTTGCTGTGCCTATGCTGTAAAATATGAGGAAAGATAATAACTTTGGCTAAAATTTATAAAATGGAAGCACTGTGAAGAATTGTCATTCAGTACTAATTAACTATGACAAATTATGAATTAATTTAATACTCATGGCATGTTCCGTTTCCGTTGAAACTTCCAAATCAAAGTATATAGAAATGCTTTTCTGCTAAAATGTAATGTTCTGTAAAAATTTTGAGACAATCCATTGATTACTTTCCAAGATTTGGGGCCTCAAACATACAGAACCTACATTTTATAACATACTGGCGGACCCGACAGACGTTGTCCTGATACAACATTAGCTTGTCTGCTATTCACTGTTTGAACAAACGTGTTTTCGACTTTTTTGAACTTTTTATATATTCGAAATAAGGGTAATTTTTTTGCTTTATCTCTTCAAGTGATTGGCTAACAGTCTTCGTCGTGCTCAAATCAAAATTGTGAAAAAATCACTACTCTAGTGCTATAATTCATGAAGAAAATACGGGAATACGTGTTGATGAAGAAAAGTCAGACCGCGTTTTACCCTTAACATTCTCAAATTATGACACTCAGCTCATGCCCTACATGAATTAGTCATATTTTAACCGCCAGTCAGGTTTCAATGTGACTTTGACATTTAATTCGAAACCAAAAGAAAAGTAAGAATTAAAATAGACCAGATCTTGTAATTAGGTAATTTTTTTTTTTCCTAGCATTTTTATTTAATTGTATTTTATTTCATTTGTACCCGTATATTAAGTATAAGAAAATTTGTGTTTACCATTGTTAGAATAGACTGTGTAAGTACGTCAATAAATAAATAAAAAATAATAATAATAATAAAGGATTTTTTCCATAAACTGGGAAAAATATTTTCTCTAGAAGATAAGTTATAAAGGTAAGATAGTGGAGCAGAGAGTTCATCTGCACAGTTTATAATAAAAGAGGATGGAATACCATCAGGACTATAGTTATTAGATGAACAGAGGCTTTTTATAACTGTGTAAGTCTGTCAATAAAAAAAATTAAAATAATAATAATAAAAGAAAAATTACTTTGTCGTAAAAGTGTGCAAAAACTATCCGGATCAAAGAAAAAAGACTTCTCATTGATATATAGGTACCCAAGTACTTGTTTATGATTGAATAAAAAAACTAAACATTTTTAATATTCAAATATTAAATTTATTTAGTTTCCTTACGTACTTGTTTATGGTTGAATTCCAAATGATAAGATGATTAATTTTCAAATATTTTTTTTTGCAAATCTCAAACTCTGCCCTACTTACCAACAGTGGTGTTTTCTGTCTAAGAATCCGTTTTTCAAAAATGTATTAGAAATATCAGTTAAAATTATTATAGCATTGCTAAAAATCCGTTTAAAATAAATTAATACGTAGAAATTCAGAAATCATAAGAAATTTAATCAATTCAGTATACAGTAAAAATAATTGATTTTTGTAAACGTAAAAATACAAACTTTTTTAATGTACAAAAAAAAAACAACATTCTCCAAATATTTTGGAATATGCATTTCAGTCAAATGCAACTCTGAAGGCTCGATGAAAAACACATATTCGCTCCCAACTTTTTTTCCGATGAACATGTTGAAGATATTATTATTTATAAACCTAAGTCACGTAAAATAAATAATTTTGCAAAAAACCGCATGTAAATCGGTCTAGTAGTTATCGAGTCTCTAAAGGACAAACTATCATAAACTTGTTTTTATATATATATAGATTTCATCACTAATTATGTTATTGAAAATTGTTGCAATACGAAATTATATTAATAAAACGGCATAAAATCATTTTTCTTCTGTTAAAAAACGGTAAACAAAACATGTTAAATCACATTTTTTGAAAACGAAAACTTTTATAAAAATATATAAGTTTTATTTGTCTGAAAGATTGCTTTTTTTGGAATATTTCCCATTCAATAAATTTTAAAAGCGGTCAATAAATATCAAAACCTTTTTCTTTTAAACCCTTGAATCTTGACATATTGGTCAACGGGGTAAACGCTTTTTTAGTAGTGAAAATAAAAATCTACATTCGTAGAGCAGGTGACCTGTCATTGGCTGATCTAAGTGACCCTTTTTTATACCGTGTAATATTTATCATTTGGTACATACTAGTATTTTCCTTTCTCAAATATTTTCTCTATTTCAGTTATAAAACCTTAAAAGAATGCATTTACGATTCGTAACTGATGCCACGTTGCTTCGATCTGTTAGATCGTTAACGAATTTTGTTGAAATTAATGTTGTATTTTAAGGCAGAGAATAAATCAACAAATATCTGCCATATCACAGAAGCAAATAGCTCTCTATTTCGGTAATAGTAATTGAAATAATAGCCAACAGTGATTTGCGGTAACCGTAAAATGTAACTATCATAATATATTGTTGTATTTCACAATCTACATAATATGTTATATGATTTTACTGTATGGAAGCTTGCCCACCAAATACCGCAAACCACATCTAGTCTTAGAACATACGTCTTCTTGCGGTGCTTAAACAAACAAAGTTTGTTCGTTGCCAAACGCATGCATTATAATTAAATCCATTTTGAATCAAGAAAAAAAATGCATAAAATACATGCTTACTTAAATTATAAACGACGAAAAGAAATTGAACATGTTAAAAATACCCAGGACTAACAATTAACAGACAATCATCGACAATTCATATCAATAATTTAATTAGTAAAGTAGCGAAAAGTATCCAGGTATCTTTTCAAAATCGAAAACTTTCTTTCAAAAACGGAAAAAAATCTAATAAATGAAGCTTTTGTAAAAACTAAAATATTTCAAACGTATATGAAGCTCCTATGAGGAATAGGAAATCAAAATAACGTTAGCAGACTACAAAGATAGCAAAATAAAATATTATCGTTGGTATATGACCTCCCTTATCTAACAGCAACCATTTAAAAAAAATAATGTAACTTAATTCTTTTAACTAAAATCCTTAAGATTTATTTGTAAATTAGCCACTGATTTAATTTTTGACAAATAACGGAAATGGAAAAAAAATGTAATAAACATGGACATAATTTGAAAATATCAAAACAATATCCTAAATAATATTTTAAAACGAGACAAAGACAGTCGAGACTAATAAACTAGGGACAAAAAATATACAATAAACTACCATTCAAAACAAGACAACTACCTTTTCAAAATATGTTGAAAATATTATCTTGAACAATAGAATACGAATTTTTAAAAGAAGAAATATTTTGTTAAATGAATTTAATCCATAAGGGTTTAAAATAAATTTCAAATAAAAAAAATTCTGACGTGACAGGCCAGTGTAGGACAAAATGTCAGCAGTTGACGTCCAGGATATTGCATGTCTTATCCAGCAACATAGATAACGTTCCCAGCAGTCATTCGCTATGTGAATAATGACGCAAAATAACATAAAATAAAATATGATATAGTTTTCATATTGTATCAGTCATACTTTTTGAATTCAGTTTTCAGCAAAGTATTCGTTATCCCCAAAATCCAATTGGATGTCACAAACAGGCTATCTTTCACTTCAAATACAGCTTTTGAATTTTACCCACTAAATCTTCAAAAATATATTTTTTCAATAAAAAGTCCTCTTTCAAGAAGACAATTTTCAAAGTTATAAAATGAATCCGAATCAATTTTTCCTACAAAGAGTATAAAAGAAAATACTTATATCATCCAATATTTAAATCCATCAATTGATTAAACTCTCATTATATTCTCCAGGATGTGTCAATTCAAAATGGTTAACGAAAAATTTGTTCGGGTTTTCCATGGCTCCTTTCATCCGAGAAATATGTAAATAAAGATTTCAAAGGAAACATGTTCCTAAATATTCGATTTCTTATACCCTTATCTGATTTTTCAGGAAAATGGTAAAGTACGTAAATAGGTACCCTTTTTAGAGATTTTATTTAAAAAAACACCCATTTGTTTATTCGATTTCGTTTATTTTATTGCGAAAATAAAGTAAGTGAAAATACCTTTTGGCTGAGAAAGAGTTATATCGTAGTATCAACAGTGTCAGATAATGTTTTTGGACCATTATTGGTGTTCGTTCAATAGCAAGAATCGTCCAAACTCCTTTACCCTATCATTTTTGGTAAACTTCTATCTATCATGATGTATGCATCATCATTATTACTCGCTTTCCGCACCTAATGGTGCATAAAGCTCTGCATTGGTGCACCAATCGCAGCGTATCTTATTTTTTTGTTTCATGAAGATAAGATGATCAATTCTACACTTCAGGTACCAGTTTAGGGACTTTGAAATATCCTCGTAAGAAAACACACTTTTAGATAAATATTTCATACTAACTATGTCGGGAATCAAACCCGAGACATCTTGTTTGGTAGGCAAACGTGCTGACCGCTACTCCACAAAGCCGAAAAATGTACAGTGAATTTTTGATGTTTAATGACCCTATTCGAATGTGTTAGTGCCTGTTGGTGAATCAAGTAAACATAAATAAATTTCGTTTGTGTTAGTAAGCAAACTAGAATACTTTATTTTTAAACGTTCTGTCACTACTCCACGTGTGATGTAACTATTTCTCTTCGGTGAGTTATCTTGATTGATGGGTTGGCTTTCCATAAACCGGAAATCTAGCACAATATTCAATCAGTGTTTGATTTAGAGAAAAATATGACGTCATTTAAAGTATTTTATTTAAATTATTTATTGACAATTCTTGATGGAATTCCATTGTAATGATGTAATAACTTATATTTACATAAAAGTTGTTAATTTTTTATCCTTATACTGTATAATATTTACCAGTTTGAAGATGCCCATTAGAAGGTGAAAGCGCTAATTGGTCAAAATAAATAAGTGGAAGTGTACCAAGTATTTTTTAAATTATAAACTTATATGTAAATACAAGTTATCACATCATCATTTAAATGAGTTTGTTATTAACACATTACAACAGGGATGAAGAACATTTTAGAGAAGTGAATATGAAAGTCTAGGCATTTACAGGTCGTACGACCTGTCATTGGCTTTTTTAAGTGGCCACGTTACACATTATGTAACTCTCACCATTTAGCCAATGTTTGAGTATCCATATTTCTTGAATTTTTCCATCTATTGAATTTAGTGAAGTTAAAGAGCTGAAATCTTTATTGTTGTGAAATGATTCATTTGATCGAATTATTTCACATACAAGGCAACGAGTGTTATTTTTTATAAAAAGTCGTTTTTTAATTTTTTTTTCATATATTTTGAAGGAATTTCGACGTAAAATTAAAATGCTCTTATTTTTACCACGTGAGAGAAAAAAAAATATCCAATTACCCGTAATACTTAACTTCCTCATCGGAAAAATGAAAAGAAAATATGAACATAACAATAGTTTAAGACTATTTAAGTACCCTCATATCTGATAAAAAGGTTTTTTTATGAATTTACATTTCAAGGAAATTTTATTGACATTTGAATTTGAAAAAAGGTGAACTAACTAACCATAGATAATTTATTATGATAAAGATAAGATCATTACTAAACTTGAGTTACTCCGAAAACTACTTTCTATTTTATAATTAAGATTATCTAAGCATCTTTGATTTATGTAATCCTGTTAACTGTCTGCTGTAATAAATTACAGAACGTGACAATTATTATTCTTGCTATCTGGATTTTCTGAATGCTTACTTAGATGTTATATATATATATATATATGTATTTATATATTTATATATATATATATACTAGCGGTCCCGTCAGACGTTGTCCTGCCCGAACGTTGGCTTCCCTGCTATTAGCTTGGAAAAGACTTTTCGTTGATAAGTAGGTACTTAATAACTTGTTTGTGATTAAATTCTAAAACTTAAAATTGATACTATTCAAATATTTCATTTAAGTAGGTACCTAGGTACTTGTTTATGGTTAAATTCCAAAACAAAAAATAAATGTTTTTTCAAATAAAGCATTCTTTTTGCAAACGTAAAACTGCGGTCGTCTCACCAACAAAGGGGTGTACTTATGTATGAATGCGATTTTTTTAAATGTATCGAATTTGATATTATTTTAGTGTTACCAAAAATCCAATAAAAATAAACAAACGGGTAGAAATATAAGGAATTTAAGGAAAGAATCTGATTGAGATCCACAAAAAACAAATGCTGTTTGTAAACATTAAAAACAAATTTTTTTTATACACAAAAAAACTACATCTTTTCATTTTTTTGCAAATGCATTCTCCTCAAATGCAACCCTGGTAGATCGATGAATTAAACATTTATGCTCCCAACTTATTTTCTACCCATTCGATTGAAATATTTAATATCTACGAACCCGCACAGCGTAAAGATCTATGTTTTTCTGAAAACCGCACGTAAATCGGTTAAGCCGTTTAGAAGGAGTACGGTGACATCACACGTACATAGGAATTATATATATAAAGATATATATATATTTCTTTAAAATGACATTTATTTTAATGCAATGCTCTATAAACATAGATAATGTTTTACATGTATTTGATTTTTATAGCATATTGGAAGCAAAGTGTATCCGTGTTTCACTCACCCTTTGTGAAAACGTTTTTGATCGTATCGTAGCGCACATCAAAAAGTTTATCGTATTTTTTGTAACCTTGTCGTAAGTTAATACCGTATCGCAGTTGTCGTTATATGTAGAATTACCTAATCTTAATATCTATCATATCACATTCTACACCTTTCTGTAATATATTTATCACTTAATCATCATCATTTATTGCCCCTCTATTTGCACACAATGATGCATAGAGCATTGCATTAGTAAACCAAATAAATCATATCTTGTAACGCTTTGGACCGGGAGCATGGAAAATTCAAGAGAAGTCGCTAAGGAGGCCCTCAATGATCCCCATCACTAATTGTTCCCACTAACCGACTCAATCTTTCACAAGTTACTCTATAAAAATATATTTTAATTAATAATAATAATATTTGTCTGATTAATACAGCGCCATTTTTGTAAAAAATCACCTCAAGGGCGCTTTACAATTGTATATCTAAACCTACATTCTAACTAAACTTAAGTGATATATAATATTTCCAGATTTAAAATTGAGGGTATGATAGTTTAAAGAAGTGGGATTTTAATTGAGATCTGAACTGACTGGGACTGTCGATGGTTCGTAAGTTTGAAGTCAATTGGTTCCAGGCAGAGGGCCCGGCGGCGGCAAAAGCACGATCTCCAAATCTAGTGTTTGGGGAGCGCGGGATTTCAACAAGTTTTCCTCTTCCTGAATCAAATGCTGACCTAAGAGTAGATTTTTTTTGACATGTATTTTCCCTAATACAAAGGTCTGATAGGTATTTTGGAGCCATTTCATGAAGGGATTTGAATACTTGAATACTATCCAGCACAGCTTGTATTTTATTCTCTCTGGGCTTTTTAACCGGTGCAAATCTCGAAGATGTTGTGAGATGTGAGAATATTTTTTTACCCCCGTAATAAGCCTTGCTGCTGCATTGAAAACAGATTGAAGTTTATTGGTTTGATATTTTGGGAGATTTGCGTATATTATATTACAGTAATCTAGACGCGAAATAACATAAGCATTAACTAGAGATTTAGTTGCATTTAAAGGAATATTTCTCCGCACGGATTTGATCTGTCGGAGATGGAAGAAACCAGCACTTACCGTTTAATTGACCTGAGAATGAAGAAAAAGATTTGAATCTAAGTGAACAACCAGTAGTTTAACATTTGTACTAGGGATAAGATCACAACCTGTGATTGAAATTGGAGATTGGTCTAAAAGGTGTTGTCGCTGCCAATAGAAGCTCAGTTTTAGATGGACGAGTTTGAGTCTGTTCGATGACATCCAGTTGTTGACGGTTTGGATGCATTGAGACACAAGATTTTTTTTTTATTATATCATGAGCACTCACAGATTTTCCATGGGTGATCTGACAAATATTGAATAAATGATGTCCGAATGGTATATCACAAATTTTATTACAAGATAAAAAGGTAAAGGATTTATAAATATATATGTATAACAGCGATCTGACGTTCTATTTTTGAATCTACCATAAGCGCTTGGTTTGAATTTTTACAACTAGAAAACTATGAATCTGTTCAACTAGGTAAGTCTTACAAGAATACAATCTACTCAGTGTTTCAGTCATCTGCTTGAGGATATCGATAATGAATTCCATTCAATAGTCATCTTCTTCGTGAATCTGAAAGCTTTAATATCACATCTTATTCTCGAGATGCAATAGAAAAATAAATTCCAAATTTCTTCAATTATGAACATGACATTATAATTAGGGTTATGAAGATGAGGCCCTTTCAATATTTAATCACCAACAAGCTACAAAAAGTGGCTTGGTGGGATTTTAGTTTTAGTAAAAAATATAACAAGTGAAATTTTTTTAAATTGTAAAAATGTATAATTATGCTATTAAATCAAATAAAATCAAAATCCTGGTATCACCAAAAATTCAATAAAAAGAAATAAATGGGTACAAATTATAAAAAAAAATAAAAAAGAATCTGAATCTGATTGAAAATCCACAATCAGATTATTACATCGTTTAGTTCTACATTGGTTAGATCAAATATGGAGTTTTAGCTTACAATGTGACCCCGATCCATCTCATTTAAGGTGACATCTCGTTTTTTGTGTAATTCACTTTATCGAGCTTAAATCTAATATGCTTCCTTGTCAACGATTTTGTGACAAGAGAGCGACGCGTTCCTGTGGCGACCTGTTTTATTGAGTCTGCGCGGGTTGCCACATTTCAAAGTAAATCATAGGAATGTTATATTATTTTTTAAAACATGATACCCACTTAGTCGGTAACATAACAATCTCGTAAAACTCTCGCGCTAAGTAAATAACAAAGGCAGTAATAAGAATAGTCTCGAAATAAAAAAATCCACAATAATTCAAATTCTCATAACAATTTCATAAATAATCACTTATTTAATCACCCTTCACCTTTATCGACAATGTTTCATTTGCAGTGTGATACTTTTCTCCCTTCATTTGTCATCCCCGGAGACATGGACCCGCGTCTGTAAACACCCTCTCAGTAGGCGCAACATTTAACAGCATGAAAGCTGTCTGAAAATCAAATATTTACTCAATAAAAGCCAAATGCCACCTATATAACGCCTGCATAACACTTATTCTCCTCTACGAATACGAATCGTGGCACCTCACTTAGACTTAAAACAGCAAAATAGTAAGTTTTGAGAATAAGTGACTTTGTAAAGAATGAAGTAATAAGAGAACGGACGTAGCAAACTTTGGTGACAACTATCATCAAGCGGTGGCGATACGGTTGGCTAGGCAGTATGCTGTAGATGCCTCCTGAGAGCCTTAAACACGCTTGTCTACTTTACAAGGCATCAGGTTCTCGACGTCCTGAAAGTCAACTGCTGACTGTTCTCGGAGGTTAATGTCAGAACTACGGGACGTAAACCTGACTTGGGAGGTCGCACAGGAGCTGGCAGCCGAGAGAGATGCATTGAGGCTCTTTGTGGAAATCATATGTTCCAACTTGGGAGCAAACATGGAATAATGAAAATGTTGTTGAGCTAGAATTTATAAAAATATTTAATGCCATTTTGGAAACACCCACAATATTTTATCGATATTATATTTAAAACTACAAATACTGTTTTTGGGCAGCTTATTTATCATTCTGGATAAGTTACGAGTATGTAGCGTCAAATGCGTAACTCTATGTAATACTTTATTTAATTTGACTTAAAATTTGTGTAAAACTTTTCAGATTCTTTGTAAGTTTTTTAAATTCATTACTTTAATTTTAATTTGTGAGTATAAGGTACTATTGAAAACTAAATTAACCTCTTTTATAAAAAAATACAGAGGCTCTAGGAAAATAATTCACGTTAATTTCTACATGGCAAAAATATTTTCTCAATCCAATAACCAATATTCCTGTTACTGACATATTTCGCGGTATTTCTGCCCTTTAATATAAGAATATAATAAAATGAGCTTTTGTTGTCATACGAAACAAAACATTATCAATAAAATATATTTTTAAATATGTTTTATTTTATTTGCATTTTAGGTAATAATTTTTACTGTGTTAGATTTACAATTTTTTTTACATTGTTCAGATACTTATTTTATTGGAGACGCGTAAAGGATCAAAAACAGTGATTTTCAGCTCTTGTTAATAATTATTTTAATTTAGGTTTAAAAACGTAAATGTTTTACCACGTTGCTTCTACAAATAAGTGTTTATACAGAAATAAGTTTAATTAACGGAACTTTTTAATACAAAAAAGCTTATTCCTTTAGATAAATTTCTGAATTTATAAAATCTTAATGGGTGTTTTTACAATTGTATAATGTATTTTTTTTTAAACTTATCAAATGGTAATTATTTTTCTTGAATTTGTTTCCATTTTATTGAACACACAAATAATTTAATTCTATTTATTAAACGTGAGTTATTGAAGTTACACAAAATGAATATAAAGGTTTATATTAAAATAGCAATTAAATTCATTAGTAAAATGCCGTTTACACATGGACAACAAAATATTGTTTTGTCCCAGGACTTGAACATTT